>NC_091017.1:72487875-72825196 GCF_041296385.1 Aphelocoma coerulescens
CTTCTCTGGGCAACCCTTTCCAGTGTTTCACCACCTTCATAATAAAATTCTTTTTTTAGATCTATTCTGTACCTAGCCTCCTTTATTTTAAAACCACTACCCTTTGACCTGTCACAACAGGCCTTCCTAAAAGGTCTGTCCCCATCTTTCTCATAGGCCCCCTTTAAGTGCTGGAAGGTGCTCTAAGGTCTCCTGGAGCCTTCTCTCCTCCAGGCTGAACACCCCCAGCTTTCCCAGCCTGTCTCCATAGCAGAGGGGCTCCAGCCCTCAGAGCATCTTTATGTCCCTCCTCTGGAGTCACTGCCACAGGTTCATGTCCTTCCTGTGCTGGGGACCCCAGAGCTGGACACAGCACTGCAGGTGAGGAGTCAAAAGGGCAGAGGGGCAGGATCCCCTCCCTCACCTGCCCACACTGCTGGGGACGCAGCCTGGGGCACGTTTGGTTTTCCAGGCTGTAAGCACAAATATGTAAAAGCAGAAATCAAGTCCCAACTCCACACTTCAGGGCTGCCCTTCCTTCTCCATACTCTGCTCTACTCGATCACCTATAGATCAATACCCATTATCAAGCCTGTGGGGAGCACTCATGGAACAGGAAATCATCACAGAGAGATCCAAGCTTCTGGAAGTAAAAGGATGCAGGTCCCCAAGTGTTCAGGCTACTTATGGAGTGTATGCAAGGAGCACATTTTGTAGCTCAAGTTTTAGGAATCACCTTGGATTCTGAACTGAATGAAGCTCAAATTTAAAAAAAAAAAATCTTCCATGCATGAGTTAGAGAGGAAACAACACAAATGTCATTTAATTTACATGACAAAGTGCTGCCATTATTTCAGTATGACAGAATGCCACTAAGGGCAATTTCTGAAAATTATTTAAACAATGTAATGAGTTAAATGTCAACATCAGCTAATTATGTTTATGCTAATTGTTAATTAGCCTCATAATGGAGACAGTCTTAATTAACAATAGTTATGTGTATGTATATTTGTGCACGTAAAGGAGTGTGTATTAAGAGTGAGAGGCTGTGAAAAAAATGTTGTAAGTAATTTCATTTCCTGTAATCATAAGTATTTCATTTCAGACATTAACAAGAATTTTTCAATATACTTTGGAAGAAATATGATTAACTTACAATGTATCTGTAAGCAATCCTTCCTATACAGCATCTGTTGTGTCACAATAGCAGCATCTTTTTTTTCTTTTCGTTTTTTTTTTTTTACCATGAATTGTAGAAAGCTGGTTCTGTTTCTGTGCTGCAGATTTCTCCTGTGACAGTGAAAAACATACACTTTGGAAATATAGTCAGGGTTATGACAGGGAGGTCAGCATAACTGAACCTCAGGACAAAGAAGATCGCTAATGTCCAAGATAGCGGGAAATTCTTGTTATATTTGTTAGAGGAAAAGTCCTAAACAGATTGATGTTCTTATCTATATAAAAAGTTGACACTTTTATAACAAAAAGAAACCACCTACAAGGGGGTTGTTCTAATAACAATTATCTAAATTTTAAAAGCAGTTATTTTTTTCTTTTTCTTATATAACATAGGAAAAAAACCCACATTATGACACAGCCTGCCACTCACGGCTGCACACACACAGTCCATGGGTTTAGAGCACAGGCTGGTGAAGTATTTAAATGCAGGTTTTGGCTTAAAGATGATACTTCAACCTATCCGTACCCTACAAAGCAATTTGGAGCATCTTAAAGGCTTTGCTGAGGTGAGACCTTCATCCCCAAGCTCTCACTCCGGTTTCAGCTGGGGAAGATCATGTCAAAATCTTCCAGAACTGTGTGTGTTTAGGACACTTAGACTAGCCCCAATGTGCCTAAAAGACACCTTAGAGGATAAGCATGTACAGGAAAACTGGAAATATCCCTTCTGGAGTTTCACAGTCCCACTTGGAGGCAGCTCCCCACCTCCACAGCAATTCTGCCTGACCTTGGACAGGACTTTCAGAAAGGAATCACTTGGAACTGGAGAAGGTTGGAATAAACGAGGGGAAAGGGGCACCTGCTAGCTTGAAAGAACTTGCAAAAGAAAATTAACACATTAAACAGTCATTGAACAGCCCAGGCTGGAAGGGACTTTGAAAGATCATGTGGTTCAAGTCCAGCCTTTTGTGGGAGAAGAAGCCTAGATGTGATCCCCAGCTGTCCTTTGGGATTGGTGTGAATTATAGGCTTTCTAGTGCCGTGAGGAGATCATCAAAATGATGGAGCCGGATGCTTTGCAGAATTTCATGGTGGGAGGATGAGAGAAAAGAGGCACAAGAGGAGACAAGATAGACTGGAAACAACCAGGGACTTTTTCACAGAGACAGTCAAGCAGGGGAACTGTTACCGAGGCAGGATATACCTCCATCCTTTGAGGTTTTCAAAGCAAGACTGGATAAAGCTGTGAGCAAACTGGCCAGATATGATCTTGCTTTGATCAGGAGGTAGGACTAGAGACTTCCCCAGGTCTCTTCTAACCTGAATTATCCTATAAGCCTATATTTTGGATGCACAGTTCTACTCTACAAGCCACAGTTCCCACTACTGTCCCTCAAATTAAACCTGACTGTGCGTTTTTTAAATCTGAGTTTACTTGGAGCTGAATGACAAAATTCATCTCTGAAGACCAGAAGACAAACCCATCTGTCCTAGCAGAGATCCCCAGGTGTAACTGAGAAGAGAGGCTAGCCCAGAGTGTGTTTCTTAAATCCAATTAAATGTCCACCATGCTGTTAATAATGTCAGGGCTTTTTGACTTAAGTTACACCACCACTAAATATAGATGCAGCCCGCAGTTCAGTGGCTCACTAAAAAATAACAGTGGGCTATTAATGACATTCCAGTTCTTCAGGGCTGGGAGACCCTCTGGGAACAGGATGCCAGCACCTACAGCTACTCTCACTGTGCACTGCAAGCCTGTGTTTTTGACAGACCTTGAGAAGCCAGCACCTCTTGGCTGTGTAGGGCTCCCCAAAGGGAGAGTTAAAACCTTTCTTGAACTCTTTAGTGGCTTCTGTAGGGGAGAGTATTCTCACACAGCCAGAAAGGTGAGGTAAGAGTGCCTGGAACGAACACAGGACTCAAAGGGTCTGTGGAACTGAGGAAAGCTTGTAAAGCCAAGGTCATCTACACAGCTGAGCCATCATTACAGCAGTGGCTCTCTGTGCCCCTCTTCAAATTCACCATGTCCAGCCCCAGGTGAGTCTCACTGAATTTGGCCCTGAGAAGTTCAAGAAGACATATTTGCAAATGCATGACATAAAAATGTGAAAAAAATAGTAATTTCCCATCCAACATGGCAAATTGCTGTTTTGATGCCTTTATTCTGTGAACGTGAGCATGAGAAGATCTGTACTTTTAATAGGCTTAATTAGTGTCTGAAAAAATTACTGTTGCCTTAGAAATACAGTTCTGCACTTCAGTTCTGCCATATGTATGCAGTTATGAGTATAAATGCAGATGATTAAACATAGAAGCCTGCAAAATTACCTTTGTAGCTACTTGTATATAACATAAAAGCAGCTTTCAGTCTCTGAGATATCAGTTTATAATTACATTCATAAAAATAAATTAAAAACATCAATTAATTCTACAATAGTTACATAAAAGAGACAAGACTTCCCTTTCACAATCACATTCTCCACTTTTTAGCCTGGACTTAAACAGTGGAAGTTATAAATTTGTACATGAGCTTTTCTAACAGCAAGCTCTCAGCCTGACCCCTTGCAAGGAAGTCAATGAGAAAATTCTCCAGTTCTGGGCAAGGTCAAGGCTGAACTATGGGAAGTGAAGGTGGGAGCTATGTATTATTAACTGATTAACACACATGTTGTGAGTCACACCTTACAGGTGCTTTGGTTCAAATTGAACATTTCATTGTATTTCCCTCTGTTTGTATTGTATATAACATGATACCAGCGTCTCAAAATGAAAACTCATTTCAAAAGCAAACTTAAAAAAAAAAGTTCTGTGCAGGGTTGGTACATTTCACCATTGCCAAGACATGGCTATCAGGAGATAACTCATACTGATACTGTTTTGAAAAGTAGCCTAGTGGCAGTCAGCAACCTTCAACAGGAAAATGGATGTTTCCCTTACCTCTGCAATACTTGCCTTTCGACACACCTATTAACCCATGGATCAGTCTACTCCCAAGTGAATAATATGGTACTCGGCTGGTTTTTTTAATCTTCACTTCTAAGATGTTCTGCAGTTCTTGAGCATGACCCAGGCAGTATTGACAGCCCAGGGAGTTTGCTTCAAGGGCAGGAGAGATGCAGCTGAAGTGTCCACACTGAGACAAGGAAAAGCCCAGGATACAAGTCCCTGTGATGGGACCCTGTCATACATCACCCAGCACGGCTCACTGGCCATTCAGATCACAGAAAGGCAGGCCCTCATCCCAGACCATGGCACTAAAAAAGGTCCAAAATCTCCCTTTCTAATCCAAGGCCATGCCTGAGCAGCAACAGTGTGCAATTCTGCGATGCTGGACAACTGAGTCACATCTGTATTTACCCAAGGGTGGAACCCTGTGTGCTGCTGGGGAAACACAACATGCACTGGCCTGGGCTGTCCATAGAGGACATTTGCCACCACATCATTCCCAAAGGAAGAGAGAGACTCTTCCACATGTGCACACACAATCCAAGCGGCCTTTTCTATTCCAACATAGAGATTTAGTCACAACTTAAGGTACCTGAGGCAGATAGGAGAAATTGGTCTCAATTAGCTAAACACACTATATGTGCTATTGCTCCACATTTATGTGGTTAAGGGAGCATATGTCCAAGGAAACAATTTTGTTGTCGCTTCCTTTGTACGTTGGTTTCTAAACAAGTGAGTTATTGTTTTATTAAGGCAGAGAATTCCCTGATTGATTGCTGCATTCGCACGGTGACCTTGTCATTGTTTTCTCAAGTACTTGTAATTGTTACAGTGGAGAACACTGGGCTTTAATTATCTGTGCAAAAAAATTCATACACTCTGGTTACACTCTGCTGATTGTATTGGATACACTACGATATTTATTTGCTGAAGAGGGAAAAATGGCAATGGCAAGTCAGTCTAAGGACTCTCACAAGAGAAAGTAATGGTGGATATTACAGGTTCCTAAAATACTGTAATAGCATATAGTAATTCAGGCAAGGCTGGTAATCAGTTGATGCTCAGGTTCAGTACAGATTACCTGCTATTATATCAGGCAGTCTCTCAATCTTGAGAAAATATCTGTTAAGGTATAAACATTTAAGTGAAAGAGGTACTGAATGTAAATACTGTGAATTGGCAAACGGTGCCTGCTGCACAAACATCACGACTTCTTCCCCTTATTTAAATATAATGCATTCATTTCACACCCCCAGCCAGTGGTTAGCATTACCTAATTGCCAGCCATGCTCATTATAAATAATTTAATTCAGATAACCTTTCAACAAAGTTCAGTCCCCTTGAGGGTTTCCCACCACCAGCCAAACTTCTGAACCAAAGTCTGTCAGCAGATACAGTGGGGGCAAGACAAAGAGCAGGCCTATGAATCTGGGCTCAAAGACACTAAAACCTTAGAAAAATGTCATATTGTCACAGAAAGATTTTGAAGAAATAAAAGTGTATATATATACATGGGTGTAGATTGGAGAAGTCTATGCCATGCCAGATCCCCATTATAATAACAATACCAAAGCAACAGGGTTTCTGTCATCAAATTACTGTAGAAAACAGCCAGATAGTATACAGAAACGATTATTCTATATAAACTATGCCAAGAAAGTAAAGCTGAAGGAAAACTGTCAGATGCCAAAGATCCATTTAGTCTAATGGCAAAAAACAAAGCCTGGGCCGTTAGCTGGAACTGAGGCAAAAAATCTCAGGTTAGAGATAAGGTGGACTTTCCCTGCTCTTCTTCCAACAGAGGGTTGGTAACTCTTGGAAGGCATTGGTACTTTAAGGAAGAACTCAAATGCCTTTCAGGGACCATTTTTCACAGAAAATGGCATACAAATGACTAAAAAAGGAAAAAAAAAGAGGTCTAGTAACTCTGTCTTGCTTTCATGACTTTGAAATAAAGAAGAGTTTCTTAAGAGTAGTGGACTCTGGCTGAGAGCTGGTGGCTATCTTTTAGAAAACCTGTATTTGCAACACCAGAATATAGCTTTTTTCTGTAAACACAAAGCACTGTGAGCTGTAAATCCAAAGAAATGTAACAGCCAGAACCAACCAAGCAACCCAGAGTTGTTACTACTGAATTAAGGTGAAGCACAGAAATATTTCCACATGGAGATACAGAATATGGAAAGATATGGAGCCTGTTAAAAAATACACCAGCTCACAGTCAAACTCTGAAAAAGCTACAGTAAAACATCTCATGAAGGCAAGTCACTACATAAAAAGACAAATGCTACGGGGGCATGTTCCCTCCCTGATGACTCTTTATAGGGATAGTCACTACCATAATATTACTGATGCTCTTCTCTGCTATTTTAGTATAACTTTGAAGTCTATTTTTGCCATTTTCTGCTGCTTTTCATTACTGCTGGTAGTGCTTTGAGCCATAGAATGGTTTGGGTTGGGACATTTAATTATCACCTAGTTTCAACCCCCTGCCAGGGGCAGGGGACACCTTCCACTAGACCAGGTTGCTCCAAGCCCTATCCAGCCTGGCCTTGAACATATCCAGGGATGGGGCATCCACAGCTTCTCTGAGCAACCAGTTCCTGTCTCTCACCACCCTCAAGGTAAGAATTTTTTCCTCTTATCTAGTCAAAACCTACTCTTTCAGTTTGAAGCCATTCCCCCTCGTGCTTTCACTACCTGCTCTTATAAAAAGTCCCTCTCCATCTTTCTTGTAGGCTTTCTTCAGGTACTGGAAGGCCACAATTAGGTCACCCTGAAGCTTCTCTTCTGCAGGCTGAACAACCCAATTCTCTCAGCCTTTCCTCACAGGAGAGCTGCTCCATCCCTCTGATCCCCTTGGTGGTCTCCTCTGGACTGGCTTCAACAGGCTGATCTCATTGTGTGTTGAGGAGCCCGGAGCTGGATGCAGCGCTGCAGGTGAGATCCCACCTAAGGGGAGTAGAGGGGCAGAATCCCCTCCCTTGCCCTGCTCCCCAGCTGCTGGTGGTTTGGGTGCAGCCCAGGGGCTTCCAGGACTGCCAGTGCACCTGGCTCATTTAACAGCAAGTGCTACAGGGGTGTCATATGTGAGCAGGAAACAGGTACCATGCTTTGGAGGAATCTAACTCCTGTTTGGATTTTATTATTGAGTTCATTTCTATCCTAATTCCTACATGTTTTCTATGACTAGGCCTTTTTCAAGTTCATCTCCCAAATACATGTATTAAATAAAAGCTTATTATTGTTTATGGTGTACATATCATATTTTTTATAAAAAATTCTTTCGCAAGCCCATTTTAAATTTGCTTCGATCCTCAACTAATCCAGCTAAACTTGCATATATCTACTAAAAATGACTTACAAGCCATCATTTCAGCATTGTGGTAGAGAGAGAAATGTTTGATGTACAAAAACACTGATGCACAGTGACTTCATAGTTAATTCATTTCAGTTCACAAAACGCACATTCAGTAGTGAGAAGTGATTTGGGAATAACTTTGTTTGTTATTAGGTTTAACATATTGTGGCAGTATTAAATAAAGCAAATATATCCAAGCTAATTCTTCTCATTTTACTTCTTTCAATTAAACTGAGAATGTATTAGACTGGAAACTGAGCAAAGCCACTTGTGCCAAAAAGCCCACGAAAAGATGCTGCTTTCTTTTTGCAGCCCTACCTATACCAGCCTGCCACCTCCAACTGTGGAAAGGAAAAAATAGCTGAAAGTTATTTAAAATGAAAAATGGGCATAGTCACTGCCAGTGTACACACTTCAGAGTGATCTGTATTTTTCTACTAATGTGACAGACACTTAAATGAAAGAAGTGAATTCATGGCTACAATAAAACAGTAGCCAAGTCTCCCTTACCCTTATTTTATTTCTAGCAACAGTAATAAAATGGCTGTTTATTGAGCTTTTCTTCACTCTTTCTTTTCTCTCTGTTCCACAATCAAACAAAAATGTTATTTTTTGAGAAAATAAAGTAACTTATTTTATTAAATTATTTTTCTTGTGGCTCCACAGTAAATTATGGCAAGATTTTATATATTAACTGGTGCTGATAACAACATTTTCTGCTTTGAGAAATGCTTGGATTCACCTAAATGACTGAGGTTTTGCTCTGGCATTAAGGATAAAAAGTAACACTGTGGAAGCACCATAATCACTGAGCACATGTTAATGATGACAAGGCTATGCTAGTTAGTTTAAAATACCCATGAAATCTCAAATACTAACCAAATAAATAGAGCATGTGCCTGTGCATGGGGTATGGGTTTAAGATTGTTTCTCCATCCTTGTGAAGCCATGCAGACATTTTCAAATGCAAGATCAGTATAGGTGCATACAGAATACATTTGTACACATCTACCTCCCCAGGGGCTGCCAGAGCTTGTGTGTCACTGAGAACCCACAACCCCTCCCCAAAATCAGTGATGGAAACAGATGATCAACACTTTGCCTCAAAAGGCAGCCCAGAGCAGGCAGTGCCCCTCAGAGCTCCCAGCCACTGCAAACACACAGTGGCAGCCCCTTGGTGCAGCTGATGGAGCTATTCAAGGACCAGGGGAGAAACAGAGTGTCATTGGCAGTGTCATTGCAGCAGGTACCTCCTGCTCCCTCAGACCTCTGTGTGTGTCCTTTGGCTGGGCTGCACAGCCTGTGAAGCCCAGCACACACTGATGTTGGACCAAACACTGCTTCTCTGCTTCCCTCCCTCACACATGAATTCCCATTAACCTGACTGAATTCCTACATGTGTCAGCCATGTACAACTTGACCCATTTCCACAACAGCCCTCTTCGTTTAATCCTTCTGCAGAAAGTGTCGGCTCGGATATTTGTTTCAATAAAGTTATTGATTTCATATCTTCACCACTTTTGCTACAGTATTTTAGGTCAGTAGGCCATGTGGCCCTGCCTCATCCAATAGCTGTCTGGTCGATAACTTAAAAAACCTCAGTATTGACTGCTGGAAGAATGATCATGCAAAGATATGGACCTGACATCAGTCAAAGAGATTGTGTTTGGCAACCCAAGGGGGTACAAAGTGAACCTATACTGATAACTGGGTCAGTCTAATAAAGATACATATGTCATCAGCTTTACAGGAATTGATTCACTTAAAAATTAAACAGAGATGTGAATGAAACTGAGCCTGTGTTCACTAACACCAAGATTCCCCTCGGTTTCAGTGAGACTTAAAATCAGGGTGTAGGACACAACTGATGGCTCACTAAGAGGGGTATGTGTCTGGTAGAAAATCATCCTCTTTGCACTTTGGAAATAAAAATAGGACTAAGGCAAAAAGAAAATGTCAGAAGCATCAATTTCAAAAAGACTTCTACCCTTCACTGAGTCTCACAAAACATTTGGGAAATGGTTATGTGTACCTGTGTGTTTAAACAAGTTGTAACCAGGAGCCTGGGCTGGTTTCTCTGCCTGAAAAAAGCAGAAGAAATGGTGCTTGTTATCACCTGCATGATTTTTCTGTGTGCCTTGGATCGTAAGGAATCTGAGACAGGTGGAATGAAATGCCCCACAGAAACACTTTCTTCTATCCAATAATTAAGGTGCCAGCCTGGACAACTAATGTGGAATAGACAATTAACTTTTGGACAGCAGAACTGAAAGATAAAACTTGTAATTTGGGGAATCTTTCCCATCCCCATGTATTCTGATCTACTTTCCATGCTAAATTTATTATGAGAATCTGACAGCTGGGAATTTTGTTCCCATTCTTTGTTCAATTCCAGGTACAGATTATTCTTCCTGTCTGTATCTGCAGTTGTTTCTATAGCCAGAAAATGGGAGTTACATCATTTATGAGAAAGAACCATTGTTACAGACAAACTTATATATCTATTTATGATTTCTTCCCCTTCAATTTATGATATGCTTATCAAAGCAAGGTTATATATACAGCCGTAGTTATTTTCCCATCATCCAGTGATAAAAACACATGAGTAAATGCTGCTTTCCCTGAACAGATGTTAAGCTGGAGCAAGGACTCCAGGTTTGACACACAGCTCTGCTTAGTGGAGAATGATATCGTTTACAGAACGATACTATTTTCAAAGCAAAGCTCAGTACAGTTCAGTTATAAATAGCTGAGGGTATAGTTCTGTTTGTTATTTCTGTAACTGCAATTACTAACACTTGTTTTTAGTGTTCTGGGTATTGTTAATTCACTACAAAGTACAATAACTACTACTCTTTTAACTACTCTTTTTTTACATGTAGGGACAGCACAGGATTCTTTGCTACTTTAGACTTCAAGCTGTTAGTTTTACATCTTATCTGCAAATATTTTCCCTGGTTTTCCCTAATCTTCACAATCTGATGCCCCACTGATATCAAAAAGGGTACACTTCCCAATGTCACATTATAATCAGACACAGACTCACCATATTTTGGGATGTTTTCCTTCACATTTAGGATTCCTGGCCAATGGGGTCCACAAACTCTTCATCTTGTAGGATTGACCATGCAGATACCATGTGTCAGGTGTCCAGTAATTTTCCCAGCACATACACATCAGCCAACACTGTTTGGATCTTCTCCGGCAATTAATCCAACTGCTTGATGAATATTAAAGTTTTTAATTTAAATAATTAATAAACTATAAATCAATCTGATTCACAATCCAAGGTACCTGGCTAAGAGTTCAGGTCCAAATTTTCATGTTGAAATACAGCTAAAATGGGAGTCCTAACTTGCATTTGGCATCCAAATGCCTAAATTAAGAAACCTTTCTGTGTAGCACAGCAGTTCTATTGTTTCTTACCCAATGCAGTTTTTTGCATCTGTTCTAAATGTGGAGAAAATGGTTGCAAAATGCCTCAGTATACCCACTTGGTTTGGCTATAAATAAGAGGACATGCTTTCAATCTGCATTTAGGCAGCCTAAAAAATTACCTTCCCTCCTCCCCAGTAAGGAACTGCATAGTGAATTACCACCTCTCACCTGGGACCACGGCACTAAGAGAGGAGTAACTGCATGCCAGGCATGCTTTAAACCACTCCAACCCAGTTACAAGAGCACTTTGGGTAGTGCCTTCAACACTTACTTGAATACTCAGGAAGTATCTCAGTACTGATGGGAGCAGGATTTCAAATATTAATGAGGTCTCACAATAAAAGCATCAGGTAATTTTGCGTTCAATCCCCTCCTGTGTAAATCAGCTGACAGAGTCAGCCTAATTTGCACCAGTTTATAGAGCTGCCCCTTGACATAACTCTCTAGATTATATCTAAAATGGTAATCTTTTTATTCTCAGTGTGTCTCACATCTTTATCACCTGCATTCCTAAATGCTTTAATAACAAAATCACAAGAGATGAGTGCTGCTCACCCGTCTGAGGTTTTCTTTGACAGGAGGGGTTCATAACTATATACACAACTTGTGGGGCTTCTGTGTCCTTTCCAAAACAAACTTCACCACAAGGAGTGTTGTGGGGACATCAGTGAAGACCTGCAGCAGATGGCAGAATCCTGGGATGTTGCACAACTTGGTCAGAAAACTGGGACCTGACTGCGGAAAGACCCAGGCACCACTTTCTCTAGCTCAGGATATCAGCAACACAAGAAACCTGTCAATATAGGCAAATTTGGGACGTGGCAGTCGTCGTTGAATTCACCAGCTTTATCCTACTGAGCAATTAAGTTGTTAGGCTGCTGGTTTGGCTTCTTGCTCTGCGCCTGACCTGAAACACGTGGGGACTCAGTTCTAGCTCCCTCCAACTGCCCTGTGCACACTCACACTTCCTGAGCTCTGACAGTGTTTGAAAATCACACAACCATCAACAAGAGCTGGAGACATTTCCACAAACCCATCACAACCACTAAGTGCTGGCAGCATGGCTAACCTCTTGTATAAATATTAGGAGTAAAGCATTTAGTCCTTCTTGTTAATTTACTTCTATACATAAGAAATAATGAAAGAAACAGAAGTATCTCTTTTTCTCCCTGCCTCCTTATCTGCTGGGTAAGGACCTTCATTTGCTCTCAGGGTTGCTCCTGCCTGAGAAGGTGCTGTGAGCAGTGCCTGCAGAAGTTGTTTCCCATGTCCATCCAGCAGCTTCTCAGTTTTGCCTTTGATTGGCACCTCATCACTGTATAACAGCCTTGGTTAGGCACCAGCTGGGGAAAAAGAGGGAAATATCCATGTTGGATGCAAAGGAGACATGGGGCAGGGCATCTTCTGCAGACTTGGCTTTGGGTTTCAATTAACAACAGAGATAATTGGGGAAGGAATGAATCCTGTGGAACTACATCAAACAGTTGTCCCAGAAAAATGTCTGCCATTGCAAGAGGTTTTTTAATACTTCAGTGGTTTCCAGTTCTCGACAAGGACTATCTCATAAATAGAGTGCTGAGAAAAGTATGACCAAGAGAGGCCTATTGAAAACTATGGAATTAAGATGTTACTTGGAAAAAGAAAGGATTAGTACCCTGGCTAATCTAAGCATAACTAGAAAATGTGGTTCTCATCACTCTGTACAAAAGGATGTTGTTCAACACACCCTCCTGTAACTAACAAGGGTAGAACTAATATGAAAAATAATACACCCCTAGAAAAAGGATTACTGTAGCAGTAGAAGGAGCGATTTTTATAATCGATGTAAAATAGGTAAAGCTCTGAGTGTCACACCTAGAATATTGGTTAGTAACGCTGAGCAAGGAGTGAGTTTATAATACACAGGGCCTGACTTGAAGTTCATTTGCAGAGAAGTGAATAAAGCCATTTTATGTTCCCGATACATGCAACACTCATTAACACTTCAAGATAGATAAACAGATGTATTTTTATATGTGCATTACTATGCACTTAGTTTTTATTCTTTCTTGTGTGTATTTTGTGAACATTCCTTATATATCTACAGAAAAAAGCATCCATGTGTTATATATCCCTATATTATACATTCATATACATTGATGTTTACACACACATGCATGTGCCATTAGTGCATGGATGTAGAGGTATGTCTAAAGCCATTGCCTGAAGGCTGTTTGGATGCCAGGGACAATGTCAGACACTACCTGTGAGCAGGGGCTGAGCAGTATTTGGAAGGAGAGTTGAACTTCATGAACCGCCTGTAGTGTCCGTCCCCACATCCCAGTAATAAGAGGAATTTCCTGCTAGGGCCAGGGCCAGGATGGATACAGATGACTTGTTGGGGTTTATTTGGGATTTTTTTCCTTTTTTCTAGCATTTATTCCTTAATACATATCCAATCTTTCCCCTTCTCTAGCTTCCCTGGGACTGTAGCATCCCAGTGAGAGCCAGGCCTCTTCCACAGGCAGTGGGTACCTGCATAAAGGAGCAGGGGGAGATGCTATTATGGGCAGCACCTCTGGCTGGGAGATGAGCAGAGCAGAGGTGTGTGCACTGAGTCTGCAATAGCCCTTCTCCTTCCCTCTCGCTCTATCTGAAGTCTGTTGTATATTTGTTCCTTCACGGCTCCTCGTCCTTAGATTAGATTTCTCCTTTCTCATTACCAACCTTAATAGACCCTTCAGACCTCATTCCAGCCCCAGATATTATCTGACCCGTATAATTAATTAATTATAGCCCAAATATTATAGATTATTAAAAATAGCATAACTAATAGTGTAATATCTCAAGCTGTCGACTTTAATAGTCAACATTGTCTTGGTCTCTCTTATCAGGCTGGGACACCCGGTGAGAATATTGATTTCTGGTAATTTTAACCATCATCTGCCATCCTGATGGGTAATTGTCAGATTTTCACCAGAGTCAGAGCTCATTTGAAATCGTTAAACCGTCGGCAAGGCTCACAGTTGATCTTAATGTTTCCTTTTTCTCCCCCTTCAATATGTTTCAGCAACAGAGAGGAAAATAAATAGAAAGAGAAAGAGAGAGCAAGAGAGAGCTGCGTGCATGCTGGCCATCTGATTTCTCTTTTATTTTATTTTTCCCTTTACATGTACAGCCCCCACCATGCAGAGGGGCTGTGTGTGCCACCTCCACCACTGCTGTCCCCCCGTCTTTCAATCTTCCCTTAGAAATAGTAGTAGTAGTAATAATAACAATAACATTAAATAATAATGATGATAATCGAGCCGCTTGTCCTTGCACACGTGTGGGTCTCCGGCGCTGCAGCACCCAGCTCGGGAGATGGGGGGCCGGATCGGGGGCCCTCCCCCAGCCAGGAAGGACACCCCCTTCCTCGGCTGCGTCCCACGAGTGTCACGGCCGTGCCGGGGGCTGGAGCCGCGGGAATGGGAGCCGGGATTGGTACCCGGGCAAGACGGGGGGATGTCCCCGCTCGTCCCCCCTCCGTGCCCCGCATCCCGGCGGGCGGCCCGGGGATGCTCTTGGCGGCACCTCCAGCCTCCTGCCAGCAAAACGGATCGGCTTTCGCGCGGTGTGTGAAAAAGCCCCTGCAGAGCCGATCCCAGCCGCGATAAGTGACAACAAGGCACTTTATTAGTATTTTATATAAACTCCCGGATGCTGGGAGATAAGCGCCCAAACTAGGAGGCGGCGGGCGTGGAAGGGCTGCTGGTTAAACGGGGATCCACTGGGCTGAGGCTTGAAAGGAGAGGAGGGACCGTGAGTGCGCTGCCCCTTTTTCTGTCCCCGCGGTGACACTCGGGGACATCTGTCCCTCCGCCCCCCTCCAGCAGAGCCCATCTTCAGCCGCCGCCGGGGCTGCCCTCGGGCTGCCGCGGAGCAGGGAGGGAGCCGGAGAGAGGGAAGGGAACTGTTTAATAGATCCTCCGAGGATTCCCCTAGAGCATTATTTAAACTTCTAATTATGATTCATGTGTGTGATAATATTAATTTAATAATCAAGGAGCTGTGCAGGAAGCATTAACCTCAATTAAGCTCATTACTACTCTAACCTGGAATCCCCAGGGCTTTTAAATCTTCTACTATGAGGACCTGACACCGCATTGATAGAGGGCGAGATCTGCTTCAGAATCTTTCTTTCTTCCTAAATCATTTGCCTTCGTGGGTAGAGTTAATTAATTCCCTGATTTTAGCTTGGGGGGGGGGGGGGGAGAGGGGGTGGGGTGTGGATGGATCCCCATTTTCCCGAAGAGAGACGGGCATCCCGAGGTGACCACTGGTCCTCCGTTCTGCCCTGCACGGGGAGACACTCTCGGGGCACAAAATCAGGATGACACCAAGAGCCACGTGCGAGGCTCCGGAGCTGACCCCACTCCTGCTTGCGCCCTCAGGAGCCGGGGCGGTAATAATAATAATAATGATAATAATAATAATGATAATAATAATGATAATGATAATAATGATGATGATAATAATAATAATAATAATAATAATAATAATAATAATAATAATAATAATAATAATAATAAAAAGTAACCCCTTCATAGCAAGATGAGTCTTGGAGCCCGATTGCATTTGGAAACAATATGGGGAAGTTCAGAAGTCCAAGGGGGGTCCTGGCCCCCCCAGCCGGGCAGACACGGCCGTGGAAAGCCCCCTGCCCGCGGGACCCCGCTGTACTGGGGCTGCGGGCAGCGCGGAGCGCGGAGGGACGCGGAGCCTCCGCGCCTGGTGCAGCCAGCAGAGTGACCTTCTCGGCGCAATGTGGGCTGCTAAATTGTTTTACCGCGGCGATAAATGCCCTTAATTACCCGAAGCTCCAGACCCCCAGGGACGGGGAGAAGGATTGCTGGAGCGCAGTCAAAATGGAAAGAAAAACAAAAAAAGAAAAAGGTTGTTCGTTGATCTGGAGGTCGCTGAAATATCGTAGTACCTCTGAAAATCGGTAGTAACTAATTGAGTTAAAACCCCCTCGTAGCCGTGGGAGCGAGCGGCACGCCCTCCTGAGAGCCCAGCAGCCCCCGGACTGCAGAGACCCCCGACTTCGGGGCTACCGGGGGCACCCCGGAACCCGCAGAATGCCCGGCCTGACTCCCTCTTGGGGTGAAGGGTGATCGGGCACCGAGGGGAGCCGGGACAGAGCTCTCTGCGAGGTCCCACCTGCCCTGCCCTGGCAGAACCAAGTCATCGGGTCCCGTCCTCAAGCGCGACCCCCGGGGGTACACGGGGCTCGGCGTGGCCGAGGGGCTGGCGGCTCCCGGGAGATGCTCTGGCCACCGGTGCCTTCAGGCTCTGGAAATATCACCTCCCCGCAGGTATAATTCAGCCTAACTATAGAGATAACCATCGCTGCGGCGGGCAGGCTCGTAAAAACGCAAGGGTGTTCCGTGTGATTCCCTATTTATTTCGGAGAAGGAAACGTTTCCGTGGGAGCTTTCCTCAGCAGGGCAAGGGATCCGGGCCCAAAATGCGGGGATTTAGCTCTGCACGGCGCCGATCCCGCCTGTCTGGGGGTGCCCTGCCAGCCCCTCACCCCCAGCACCCTTCCAGCTGGTCCCGCAGGACAGCGTCGCACGGACGAGGGAGTCAGGAGAGGCTGTTGCTCGTCCATCCTGCAAGGAAAATGGAAAGAGAGGAAGACGGGACCGGTCACCTGGCCCGACCACTGGCGAGATATTACATGTCACAACTCATCTAGGGCCCCATAATCAGCGCTAACTTTCTGGTGAACAGATAACCAGAGATGGCAGATGGATGGAGATTGCACAAATGAGGCTCTAATTGACAATCAATTGTGATTAGGAGCAATAGAACATCTTTATAACACTCGCTTTAAACCGCCAACAAACAAAAGCGCCGGGCGGGCTGGGGGTCCCGGCGGGACGGGGCCCGGCAGCGCCTGCCCAGCATCTCTGCGCACCCCCTCGGCTCCCGGCGAGGGGGGGTTGTGTCTGTCGGTGGCCGGTGGCGCCTGAGAGCCATCGGGGCGAACAGGAGGTGCCTCTGTTTTGGGGGTGCTCCCTTGGGATGCGGGTCCTTCTGCTCCCAACACTCAGCGCTCACCCGTGAATTTGTGCTGATGTCGCCGCTCTTGGGTTCCGCACGCCCGGGAACAGTCCCTGCCCGGACACAGGAGTCAAATTACAATTAGGATTTTTTTTTTTTTTCCCCTAAGACGCAGTGACCCAGGGAATAAAAAATACTCCTACCACCGCTACCCCCAAATACAGCTCATTCTCTCTGAAAAAAAAAAAAAAAAAAAAAAAGGTACAAATAGTAGAAATACAGACGAGTACGACAGCGAATCTGATACAGCCGAGTCACTGGCATCTACCTAAACCACCATCTATTTTTCATAAACAATATCCCAGCGCTGCGGGCAGGAGTAATGGGAGGAAAATTTATCCGAAAGAAAAGATGGGATCAGAGGCCCGGCCGGAGGAGAAGGAAGGAAAGAGGAGCCGTTACCAAACAAATAAACAAACCAACAAACCCCCGGGTGTGGGCTCGTGTGAATGTGTGCACACGCAGATTAAAACTTCGCTCTCGCTGTGTGTTCGTGGCAGCCCCGTCGGTGAGGTCAGGACAAGGGGGAGAGGTAATTACCTACACATGATCAGAGATTATACATACCATTTCAACCCAGGAGGTGATTTATAATTTAAAGATAAAGCATAATAAAGTCATAAAAGAGAAAGGACACTGTTGTGGTGTCTGATTAAAATCTAAGGGCTGGTGTATAATATATGAGCGGGGGCTGTTGTGGGCTCCGGCTCAGCGGGACTCCCCTGGGCCCAGCCCGCTGATGGACTAATCATGTCCAAGACCTACCAAAATTACAAGCTGATTGTTTTACCCATTATTTCTCCCAACTTTTAATTTCTGCTTTCTAAAGGATCATTGCCCGCGGTAATTGCAAAGGACCTGTCCTTGTATGTGTCACCAGCCTCAAAGACAAAAAAAAATCTAATTTTCCTTTTATGCTTTCTCTATTTTCCTACCGCCCCCCCCCCCCTTTTTTTTTTCCTGGCAGCTAATTCAAACTGAGTAGCGACTGGAGCGTCCAAAACAAGAATGAAATTGATATGATCGAAGAACGCACGACTATACACGAAAGGGAAGAAAATTTGGGGGGGGGTCGGGGTCGGGGGGGGGGGACAGTTTGTATAATTCACAGACAATTTTATTCCTATGTCTTAATTTTTTATAATTAAAACCACTAAGACGGCATTTTTCGAAAGTGGAAGTTAGGTCTGGTTATACCTTTACTCCTGCATGGGAGGGAATAGACGATCTCTCTCAGTTACTCAGGATTTATTGATCGTCGTGTTTTGTCTTGTGCCGTTTAAACGTATTAATTTTCTTCTGGCACTTTCCTGGCAGTTACATTTGAGATTTAATTTTAATTAATTAGCTAAGGAGGAGAGAGAAGCGTGTGAGGGTGTGTGTGTCCGCGGACACAAGCTTCTGTCCAACCGCTAAACCTCCGTCCATAATTTTCTCCTTTTGTTCTAATTTAATAAACGCAGCAGGGAAGGGAAACAGGTGCTGGGGGCTGACAGCTCTGAGCCCACACACACACATACACATAATCCCTTTTTGATCATCTAACTCCACTATTAGGGATGGAAGACCTTAAGTTCCCATTTTCTGGGTATAATATCTTCTTTATATTGATCCCGCAATTATTTAAAAGAAAGCGTCATCTCCTCCCACTTCTCCAAATAAGGCTATTTAGATGCTTTCCAGATGAGTGGAGGTGTGCTGAAACAGAGCTGACAGCCAAGTATATCACAGCCAACACCATCTTTCATTCGCTCTCTCCCTCTCTGCCCCCCTCCCCCCAGCACACTTTCACCGTGTCTCTCTTCCAGTGATGAAGATTACAGACTATTATGGGCAAGGGATTAATTTGTAGCCAATTACAATCCAGTGCTAAATATGAATGCATAAATAAGATACAGCCTTGCCTCTGTGTGTGTGAGCGAGAGAGAAGGGGAGGGGGGCAGGAGCGCCTGGGCAGCCTGGCGAGGATGATGAGAAGGAAGAAGGAGCAGCTGAGTGGAAGCTGTGAGCTGAGCATCGCCTTGTGACTCCCTGCCTCCCCCGGAGGCTCCCGGCGGCTGGACCCAGCGCAGCCCCGGGGAGCTGAAGGCAGCGGCTCGTCCTGAGCCGGAGCGGAGCCGGAGAGGAGTTTCCAGACCAACTTCGCCGGAGGAAGGAGGGGGAGAGCAAGAGGGGAGGGGAGGGTTGGGGGGAGAAGTTGCAACCGAGAGGGACTCTGCAAAGAGCCATGAATGTGAGCAGAGACAAGGTCGGTGACATCTCCATCCCGGCAGCGGCAGCCGCGGCGGTGACAGCCCCCGTGGCCGCGGCCGGCATCGGCGGGGAGCCCCGCGGCTGCCACGGGGAAGGGATGGACAGCCGCGGGGAGCAGCGGCTCTCGGCCGGCGGCGAGCTGCCGCTCTACTGCCCTGCCAACCGGGACAGGCAAGGCGACAGCCACAGCAACACCCCCGGACAAGAGGGGGCAGTGGCCGCGCTGCCCATGGTGCACAGAACCACCTCCTTCTCCGTGCTCGACATCCTGGACCCTAACAAGTTCAACAGCAAGCGGCGGCAGTGCGCGGGCTTGTACAAATCGGCGGGGACCGAGTTCACGCTGGGGGCGGAGGATAAGCCCGAGGACTCAGGGACGGAGCTGGCCGAGCAAAAGGCTCTCGCCGAAGATTTCGACGCGTGCAAGAAGTCCGCAGAGCTGATCAGTAAGTAGGTCTGGGGGCTCGGAGCCCCTCCGAGCGGGGGGCTGCCCCGAGTTCCCCCAACAAGGGTCTCGCATGCTTTGACATCTCATCATTCCCCCGCTGGCAGCCTCGGGAGCCGGGGCACTGTGGGCAGCCGGCTCCGGAGAAGGACAAACGCGCCCTGCACTGCTGCTGCTGGATGTAGAGAGGTGGAATTCTGTGCTAGGCGGAGGGATGGCAAGGAGGGAGCCGGGCGCATCCTCCCGGGACAGGCCGGAGCTGGCGGCGGGTCTCGGGGCTCGGCGCTGGCCGGGCTCCCCTCCCCGCGAGGCCGAGGAGCTCGGCGGGACACCCGGGGCTCTTGGTGCCGTGCACCCCCGGGAGCGGCAGGATCAGACCCAGGGATGCCGGCCCGGCTGGGGCGGGGACGAACCCCGCCATCCTCCTCCTCCTCGCAGGGACGGCCAGCGCTGCCTGTCAGCTCCGGCTCAGGCAAACTTAGAAGCGGCTCCTCCGGATTCGGAGAGCCGGAGCCCCGGCCCCGAGGGTGCGAAAACCCTCCCTTGGTACCCCCACCTCGCCTGGGCTCCCCAGGCGTTTATGACTTTGTGTCTCTCTCCCCAGCCCCGGACCCCTCTCCGGTCCTCCCCCCGCCTCTACCGCCCGTTGCTCTGGGCGACAGATTCAATTTTCTCTCTCCTCTTGGCTTTTTTAGGACAAATCAGACTAATTGTGACAAAATGCTGGTTATCTCTGGAAAAACAATTAAATTCCTTCGATTACATTTAAGGTAAAATGTGCTTAGCAGCGTAAAGAGGCTGGATAATGGGGAAAATCGCCCCAGAGTGGCATGTAGGACTGCTTGGATCGATATCCTATTATCGAATTGTGCATATCTCTTTCAAGCACCTTGCAAACTCTTCCCTAACATCTAAATTATAGGGTCAAAATTCGGATAATTACTCGATTAAAACCTATTACACTTATTAGGGCTCGCTATTGATCGGGAATTGCATTCGACCCAAGCTCTAGATTGCTTTTTCTTTCTGGGTCCAAATATCCCAACTTTCTCACCTCTAAACGCCGCGGCTCTGGGGATCGCGGAGAGTTTCCGGGAAAAGACTGTCGTTGTGGAAAATATCTATAGTTATTTCATGTCCAGAGAGGGGAAAGAAGAGGCAGCGAGAGGCAGGGGATAAACTTCTCTGTTTAGGAAAAATAATTTCTCTGTGTCTGAGGCGATAGAGGAGGACTCGGAGGTTTCCAACCCCGCCATAGCGGGACTCCATCAATTAAAATTAGGCAGCGAAAGAGGTCTGGAATCTGCTCCAGCCCGAGCCATGACGCATTTTTCATATGTAAAGCAAAAGCAGGAATGGGGCACTAATAGAATTCCAAAGAGATTTTTAAAAGCAGCGCGGAGCTGGTGTAATTATTCCTCTAAACTCATCTGACTTTTGTCATATTAAATAGATCTGGACAGTCAGAAAGACTGACGAGCTTAACCTATCGCTAATCTCACACTTTTGTTTCCCGACAAGGAGAGAAACGCAACTCCATCTCTTCTCTCAAAATAAATATGTTTGGAGGCATCATGCCGAGGGGCGCTTCGCCCTCTGACAAGTTCCCCGGACACTCCACACATGGACTTCTTCGGTCACATCGCCTTAATGTTATAGCAGTGGCCAGGAATAGATCTGGGACTGCTCGAAAATCACGAAATTTAATTCTTCTCTTTCTGCATCGTAATTAATATTAGTTCAAGTGATGGCTTGATCTAGGAGAAGTGTTCCGAAAAGTGTCTCTGTCCAGAAAAGTACCAACCCCTCCGAAAAATGCTTTCTGGCTAAAGGAGAGTGAAAAAAGCGCTCGTCACTTGCAGTTCGTAAAACTATTTTCATGTTCAAAATAACAGTTAAGACTCTCCATTAAATTGCAATTTAACTTATTCCAGAAACAAAATAACAATACCGGCGTTCGTCTCCGTCCCCAGTTCTATTCGCGTTGCATTGTTTTGCCTTAAAAATTTTTAGTTGAGCATTAGTTTGAGTTGAGTTAGGCTGGGATTCCCTAGACTGAAAATAATAAACTCCAAAACTGCCAGCTGCAGGTTGGCGGTTCGGTCCGTGTGTGGGTTCTGGGGCTGCGCTTAGCCCCCGGGTCTGCCCCGCAGGAGCAGCTACACGCACTTTTTATAAATTGTTGCTGAAAAAAATTAAGTCCCGCAATTTCTAACAGGTCTTACAGGTTGCAGGACGCTTGTCCGCACTCGCGGGGTCGGGTTGGGAGAAAAGTGACCCAGTTCTCGTCTCTTCGGCGGCGATCGCCCGCGTTTTCCACGCTCCGACCTGAACAGAAAGCTGGAAAGGGTTCTTAATGAACCCTGAGTTATTAAGGAATATTTTCGGGGTGAGAAGGATTACAGTACTCTGCCCTTATTTTTCTTACTGAACCAGCCATATCTGGAGTCAGAGTGTTGAACAAAAAACACTTTTAGAACCACTCCTAATTTTACACATGGGAGTTAGGGGGTCCGGCGTGAGGATACGGAGCAAATTTGAGGTGTGTTCAGGTTTTTTGAGGATTAAAAACAACTAAACTGCGGACGGGATAAGGGTGACAGACCAGCGATTCACTTCCTATTTGTGCATCTCGGTTAAGCAAGTTAAAGGAGTCCTTGATTAGGAGTTCCCGGAGCTACAGCCCCGTTGCAGGATTGAGAGGAGGGAAGTTTAGGAGTGTCTGAAAGCACCGGCGAAAAAGGACGGTGCTCACGGGCCTCTGCCCCCGACCTGCCCGTGGGGCCTCCCCCAGCCCCGTCCCGAGGAGAGGATTCGCCTCCCACTCCCCTGAAGAAGCCCGGGCCCGGCCAGGACGAGGAGGAGCCGGTTCTCCCGAAAACGCGATTTGCTTTCAGGCTTCATAATGACAGAATCGTCAGCAGAAGTCCAATAGCCTTAAATATCGGATAATTACCCTGTTCTCCGATGGAGACCCGTTAATTGGAGCGTAATATAAACCCAAATAAATTAAATGCCGTTAACTAGTTTGTACATTGCACAAAATGAGTTTAATTAAGTTTGTATCTGCTCTGCTAATCAATACAAGTATTTACTCCACTTTAATACTTCCATCTCGGGAAGTGACAAGAGGTCAAACCAGACGCAGGAAGGGTTAAAAATGCCAGAGCAAAACCCAGCAAATCGCCCATCGATTCGGAGATTTCCGTCGCTAAAATTGTTAGAGGCGCTTTGACATCCCTGCTGCCCGCTCCCCAGGCGCGGCTGGCTCGGCCCGGGCGGGAGCTTCTCCCCGGCCACTCCTCGGCCCTGCCAGCGCCCCGCTGCCCCTCCGGGCACCCAGTGACACCCGCCCTGCTGCCTGCCCACAGGCCTTTCCAGCCGTCGGGTGTTTGGTGGGTGCGCTGGCGGCGGTGAGAAGGGGGATGCATCCCCTATCCCGGCCACGTCCCGGTACCAGCTCTTGCCGAAGGTGGGTGGCTCGGAATGCGCAGCGCTGGCAAAGCCTCCCCAGGCTGGACAGCCTCTTCCCGGCCCGAGGGCTGGGGTTCCGAGCCCCATCCCCACCCCTTCTGCCCAGCTTCCTGCCCTGTCCCCTCAGCCTGGCTCAGGGCGGTCGGAGGAGCCCCGCACACGAGGGGCCCGGACCGGCCGCATCCCCACGGCGGGCGGAGGGCCCGAGGGGCCGGGCGGGGCGGCCCCGCTGCCCGGGCACCCCTGTCCCACCAGCAGCGGGGACACCGGGTGGGCGATCCCCCCGGGCGGACGGGTTCTCCTGTCTGCCCTCGCCCCGGGGGCCGCACCGGCGGGGCTGGGGGCGGGCGGGGCGGGGGCCGGGCCGGGCGGCGAGCCCTAACAGCGGCTGTCGCTTGTCCGCAGAGGACGGGGAGCTCTACAAGGCCGAGGAGTGCGACCTGGACTACAGCAGCCGGCCGAGCCGCAGCCCCGACAGCGAGCTGCCGGACGACGAGGAGCTGTGCAGCGAGGAGAGCGGCAGCACCAGCGGCAGCAGCGGCAGCGCCGGTCCTGCGGCGCCCGGAGAGCCCGACCCGGGCCCGCTCCGAGCCGAGGCGGCCGAGGCGGGGGTCGTCCCGCCCCCGGGGCCCCCTCCGCCGCCCCCGCCGCCGGCGCCCGTCGGGGCGCAGCCCGGCCCGCAGGCCAAGCCCAAGAGGAAGCGGACGGGCTCGGACTCCAAGTCGGGCAAGCCCCGGCGGGCGCGGACAGCCTTCACCTACGAGCAGCTGGTGGCGCTGGAAAACAAGTTCAAATCCACGCGGTACCTGTCGGTCTGCGAGCGCCTCAACCTGGCGCTGTCCCTCAGCCTCACCGAGACGCAGGTGAAGATCTGGTTCCAGAACCGCCGCACCAAGTGGAAGAAGCAGAACCCGGGCGCCGACACCAGCGCGCCCACGGGCGGGGGCGGTGGCGGCGGGGCGGGGGCCGGGCTGGGCGGCGGGGCGCTGCCGGGGGGGCTCAGCCCCCTCAGCCACTCGCCGCCCATGGGCACCCCGCTCTCCATGCACGGCCCCGGCAGCTACGCCGGGCACCCGGCCGGAGGGCTGGTCTGCGCTGCCCAGCTGCCCTTCCTGCCCAGCCCCGCCGTCCTCTCGCCCTTCGTCCTGGGCTCCCAGACTTACGGCGCTCCGGCTTTCTACACCCCGCACCTATAAGCCCGACGCTCCTTCCTCCTCCTCCTCCTCACTCCCGGCTCCTTCCCGCTGCGCCCGCCGCCCCTCCGAGAACCACCCGGCTGGGCCCTGGGGGGCCGCTCACCGCACGCACCCCGCACCCCGCACCCGAGAGGTGAAACCGAGAACCGACCGGCAGCGACAGCGGGGGAAAGCGGCAGCCCCGTGTTCCTGCCGCCCCCCGGCTGCGGCCCACCCCAGGGGGATGAAAGGAGCGGCCAGAAGCTCCCGGGACCCCGCGGGCGGCTCCCCCGCCCTCCGTCCTTTCTACGACCCTTTTTGTACGCGATGTGTCCGGACTGCGCTTCTGAGGGAAGGAGGAGGAGAAACCTCCCTCCCCCGTGTACATAAAAGTAGATGTAAATCATCGTTATCTGTATTTTTATTTTCACCGTCTCTCGTTGCTATGTGGGTTTGATTAATTTAATAATTATTATTAATATTATTTGCCTTTGTTTTTATTCTGGTCTAACAACTCGCAAAAGACTTTAAAAGAAAAAAAAAAATATTATGTACCCATTTGACTCTCAGGGTAAAACAAGGGAACTATCGGTCCTGTCCCTCGACATTGTAGAGGCGAAGATGCGCCGCTCCCTCCCGTGACCTCACGGTGACGAGGGATATTTTTTACAAACGTCACTGTCCATCGACCCCCGAGCGTGGCCCGGGCGCTGCGGACGAGCGGGGGCGGGGGGGGTCCCGCCCGGGAAGGGGCGGCGGAGGCGGCTCCTGGGGCGCAGGACTGGTTTTTTTACGTTAATCGTTTCTGTACATTTCTGGTTGTTACAAAAAAAAAAAAAAAAAGTTTTAACTTTATAATTAATGTATAAGATGAGAGAGCAGTGAGCAAGAGGTGATAAAGAGAGCACTTTGTTTGCTAAACACTTTAAATCAATCAATAAACTCTAAAGAAACGGCGCTTTCCGTGGTGGCGAGTCCCTGGTTTTCGGGTGAATCTTTGTAAGACAAGTTTCCTCTGGAAAACGCCTGCCTCATGAGAGGCTCCGAGGGAGGTCTTTCATCATCCTTTTTTTTTTTTTTTTTCGTTTACTCTGAGAGCTTATTTCTTATACGCAAATAAACTTTATTCTTCTTGTATGAGGGAGGGTATTTCCCTTCTTAGTTTCCTTGTTTGCGTTCTCTTAATTGGCTTTGCCGATTTGTGCAATATTAAGAACAAAAAAAAAAAAAAAAAATTATATATAGAGAGAATCCGACATCTCTGCCATGTTTCCGCTGACGGGGAGTCCGATATTTTGGATTTATGTAAATTTAATAAATCGGCTCTTACATTCAGATTCCACAGCTTTAAAAATAAAATAATCTTTTCATCGCTGTTCCGCTGATTACTTTTAAACTCGTATCAAAGTTGGTCTTTTTTAATCCATGCTTTTTTTTCCCCTTTAATTTCAAAGAAAAGATCGATAACCGCAGTGAGCACCCCGAGGTGGCTCCGCTGGCCCAGCAGCTCCCAGCCCGCTGTCGCAGGGACGCTGTTTCCCCGTTTCTCCACTCCCTGCGTGACCCCAAAGCTCACGTCGGGGAAGAGCTTTCATTTTCCACTAATTTTTGGCGTTTGTGCCTTTTCTTTTCTTTTCTTTTCTTTTCTTTTCTTTTCTTTTCTTTTCTTTTCTTTTCTTTTCTTTTCTTTTCTTTTCTTTTCTTTTCTTTTCTTTTCTTTTCTTTTCTTTTCTTTTCTTTTCTTTTCTTTTCTTTTCTTTTCTTTTCTTTTCTTTTCTTTTCTTTTCCGAGTTTTGGGTAGCAGAGCCTCCCCTTCCCCTCGGGACCCGCATCGCTGCCCGGGCGGGTGCCGGGAGCCCCCGGGGTGCTGGGGTGTCTGGGCTTCGCTCCCCGCTCAGCTCCTTTCCCCTGCTCCCTCCCGCTCCCCCCAGCCCGGCTCCGATCTGGGGTTGTGCAGGGCCGGGCGCTCCACGGCCGCATCCCACTCCCGCACACCCGCTCTGGAATGGAATTAAATGTTTCAGCCATCCCGTGGGAATAAAATCTGCCGCGACCGCCGGTATTAGAGACAAGGGAGGAGTGGAGCGGGCTCCACGCTGCAGACCCCGCAGGGTCGGTGGTTTCCACTGGGCGGTGGGTGCAGGGTCCAGCAGCCTGCGGGAGCCGCGGGGAGGATGTGGGATGCTCCAGGTAATGCGAGATGCTCCAGGTTCTCACTTCTCCACGTGCACAAGTGCACAAGCTCCAGAAGTCTCTGACCAGACTCATTTGCGTTTGTGAAAGTAAGAACTTTTACAGTGAAAGGTGTTCTGAAGTGAATTTTCGAGGAAAACAGGGCAAGTGGTAATGCTTGGGCTCTGCACAGGTCTTACTGGTAGGAGAAAACCAGCTAAACTGGGAAACAGATGCTCAGGAGATTCTCCCACACTGCACAACCCTGCTGCTGTGCACCAGCTTTGAGTAAGTGCCACTAGCAGCCAAACTGTTAGCTCAGGTGAGGCATGACACAGCTGAATAAAGAGATAATTCAACCCCTGTCTGCACTCCGGGAGCTCCAAGCAGTTCCCTGCCAGTGGGAAATAATTTTGCTCCAACAGAAGCTGCCCAGAGCTTCAGAGTACATGATTTCCCTGCTCCAGGCCGGTTAGCATCCTGCCAGTGAAACCTGTTCATGTGAGTATTATTACTCACAGCTGCTGGATGAAGGAATCAGTTAGCCTGAGATTCCCAGTCATTAAATGCGATTTAACAAGGCTTCTCACATTTTATGGCAGTGCTGGAAGCAGAGCCGCAGGTATCTTTCTCAGCATAGTTTAGGAAGTTATTGATAACCCTTGCTCCAATGCCTCATCCAGAGGTCTGAGCTCATAAAACTCTAGAGCAAAAGCTGTAGAGCCTCAGCTCTAGTGTGTGTGTTCCCCAGCATGCAGCACCTGCAGTGGTGTAGGGCGTGTTTTACACTCTGCTTACAGGTACTGTCTGCGTCCAGAGGGCATTTGGAGCACCAACACCAAAGAGCCAATTCAAATAATGTTCCCTGGACCAAAACTCTGCAGCTGACTCGTGCTGTTGGATCAGTGTGTGCGGTTATAGACTTGAGAGTGAGAAGTGTGATGGTGTCGACACAGGGCAGCTGTTGAGAAGCATCTCAGGTGTGAATGTTCAGTCCTTGCTGTGCTAAAGCAAAATGCTCTCACCTGCCTGAACCTCCCAGCTCCATCACCCGTGTTCTTGCCTGCTGATACTGGCTCTGCAGGAGTCAAACAGGTCTTGATGCAGCATTTGAGGTTGTCCCACTAGAGAGTCACAGAAAGTCCCCAAAGCTCCCACTGTGACCACCCTCAGCAAGGCCCAAAAGCCAATTTCCATGTGGTGCCTGTCTGATGTCCCTGCTGCCCTGCACACCACATTTGGTGCTCCTGCACAGAGCTTGTTTTCAGTGAGTCATCAGCGAGCCACAGACACCCTGGGACAGCGCAAGTAGAACATACTGACTGAGGGGACGATGGCTATGACACAAGCAGGAGCTGTTTGGTTCATTCTGTCAGTCAAATTTTTTTTTAATTACTTTATTATTCATTCCTAAAATTTAGCATTAGGGGATTCAGAACACGGACCACATCCGGGGGGACATTGAGAAAAGCATTTGCCAGAGGACAAAGTCTCAGCTCTGACAGACTGAGCAGCACATTCAAAGCCTGATTCAGTGTGTTCAAGTGGTATCTTTGGCATATAACAGAGATGATCTGCGGCATCAGCATATTTTTGGACTAATTCCCATGAAGTCAGTGCTAAATCCAAGGGTGCAAACTTGTATTGGTAAGAAAAGATTCAGATATTAATTGCATCTTACTGTTGTTCACTCTGCAAATGAATAAGGTTAAAAAAAGGAAACTGCATCTATTTTACTTCATGTATTTCGGCTTGTACTGAACAAGTCTTAATTGTTCAGTAAAAGGTCTTATAATCAAAACAACAGAAGAAAGTGCATAAATACAGATAGATACATTCCATACAATTGACAGAGAACTGAAAATATTTTGAAATATTTTGTGTCATTGATTACACTCAGCAGTCAATGATGTTACACTAAGTCATTGGAAACCAGTTCTGCATTATCACCTGCAAAAATTCCTTGTGAATTTCCACTGAAGCAGGGAATGAAGGGAAAGTGAATGACTTTTTTTAATTCTTAGAGGCTTTTGACATGTATTTCAGACCGTCTGTTTCAGACTGAACACAAAATCATGTTAGATGTTTCTAGTCTGATACTACACCAGTGAAATGCTGAACATAAAGCTTTGTCTGTATGAACTTCAATCCATTTCCCAAAAATACACCATGATGTCTGCTTGTAGTCTGCTATATTAACAAATATCCATTAACTCCTGTATTAACTCCTGTATTGCATGATAAAATAATTCTGCTCAAATTAGCTGAATTTAAATACTCGAAGGAACATTATTTTACAACGTCTAGGCAGGTCTGATCTTCAGGTTTTGTCTCAAAGTTAAACAAGAAAATATGGTTGTTTTAGAGCCTTTCTTAAGGGCAAATAAAAGATTTTTTTTTCTGATATTGGAAGATTTTCCATACTCTGGGAGGTAAACCAAGGCAGAGAACAGAGGGACACTGGGGATGAAGGGGACAGGCAAGTAAACAAAGAGGATCCTAATCAGTTTGTCTCCCAAACTGGGCTTATGTAAACGGTTTCTGTAAGCCACATTCTTCTCTATCTGGAGGGGTTTTTTACTTCTTTCCTTCTCGCTCACACACTCAGGTTCTGTGCCACATGCTCATGCTAAACAGACGTCTCAGGTGGACAGAAGGGGGGCTGTGACAGTGAAAATAACCCTGACAGTAAGAGCTCCTTCTCCTTTCCTGATGCTGTCTGGCAGAGATGTGAATTCATCATACAGAATAAGCTTTAAAGCAGGTTATCACAGCCTTGGAAACCTACAGCTGCTATGTGCCCATTCAGGAGAAATCCTGTTGATGCTGGAAATCCTATGGATGCACCCTGTATCAATAGAGAAGCACCCGGAACACAGAACACAGAAGTCTGGACACGCAGGGTCAGGCAATATCTGTATAAGATTCACTAATTTATTCTTATGATGTCACACATGTTCAGGTAGCTAAAACTAGCCAGGTCCACCCAACGTGGTAGACTTTAGTTTAGAATACATCTTCTAAATTTTCTTCTCTGCAATGACACAAACCAGAAACATTTTACAGAGACAATGCAGGAGAGATGACACCACAGCAAAGAACTGAAATACTGTCACAGAAACACTTATGTGGAGTGATGGTTTACACAGTAAATATTCATCCCCTTTGGTAAACTGATGCTTTTTCAATAGAAGGAAAATAATTCTACTGAACTTATAAATAAACTTATAAACTACAAATAAATCAATTGTTGCTCTTTTTCTTTCTCCATTTTTTTTTCTCCATAACCACACACATACATTACAAGAACTTATCCTGCACATACAGGGACTCTTTCCTGCCTTTTCATTGTAACACAGGCAGGGTGACAAGTTTATTTCCTGTTCCTTGGTCCCCAGAGTCTGCAGGAGGGGACGAGAAGAGCAGGAAGAGAGCATTTGAATGAGCTGCTGGTTGGTCTCCTCCAACTCCTTGTGTTGACTGAGAGTTCATAGCACCAAGCTGCACTCTCTGTGACCTGTTAAATGTTTTGAGAGTTGTGATTAAGGATGCTCTTTGGGACTTCAAGCACCAGCACTATGCCTTGTAGGGGTGATTTGGAGTGAAATACTGTGTTTGCCTTGAGCACGCTCTGCAGCACACCTGATCACACTCACCTCTGCTGCTTCTGCTTCAGCACTGGGGAAAATAAACACTCGTGTACATGTGGAAGCAACATTTAATTTCTGCCCTAGTGAAATCGTGTGGCAGACTCTCCTCGTGGTGCTGTTAGCCTTCAGCTGCCAAAAATACTATTACAAAAATTCAAAGATATCCAAAAGCAATTTCCAAACAAGCAGGATCATATATTATATTTCCATATACCTTTTACAGTGCATGAGGATAAGAGTGGCTCCATAATGGCATTATAAATACAGCAAATTAATGGTGGATGCAATGCCAACACCTTGTCATTATGCAAATTGGAATGTCGGCAGAAATGGTTATTCAACAACCCCTTTCAAGGCAACCAGAAACCTAATGCTGCACATTACATCTAAAGTAATTAGCACCACATTAAAGAAATTTTAATAAGATTTTCCTTAACCCCTTAACAGAGGGGATTCCTGATGACAGTGGAAAAACATACGAGCACTTGGCACAGCAGAGATGGGTTTTTTCTTAGGGCACTGACAGGCAGAAAAACAAGGGGAAGTCTATCCAGAAAGCCAAATGATGATATTTAAGTCACAGACATTTAGAGATGGAGAAACAGTGTGCTGACATAAGCCTAGCTGAGTTTGCCCAGGCTCTGGTGCTGCCTGTCACTAGCACAAACACCCCGTGTCCTCCTCCCAGCGTGGCAGAGCCTGCGCCCCCACCGCTCAGACCCTGCTGATAGGAAGGGCTTAGCAAGGACATGAATCCTTTTCTTTCACCACTCCATCAGCTTTGAAGAAGAGGAGGGAAAGCATCAACTCAGAAACATGAGTAATTAACGGATCTTTCTCCTTCCTTTCCTTCAGGGGCAGCATCCAACTCCCACATCTGGAAGAATGCTAACTTTATCCTACCGGTCACAATTTGTCCAGCTGCCAGGCAGCCCCAGTTCTCATCCACATGCATTTTCTAGGGGATGTGCTGAGTTTTGGGATCCTTAGCATCTCTCCCAGCTGAAGGGGTGGGGAGGTGCTGCTGGATGGGGAGGGCTCAGACTGGTCTGAACTAGGCTGCTGCTTTGAGGCTTTTCCTACCCTCTTTCTTAGAGGGTTTTGTAATAGGATCATTACCACATCCACTAAGAGGGATGCATCTAGGGCTCTGAATGTTACCAGCAGGATCTAATTTCCCTCATTAGCCTCTCACCACCTTTCTCTGTAATCCTCCTGATGTCCCCATCCCACACCCCAGCAGCTGCCCAAGCTCTGCCCTGATGTGGCACAGCTGCAGCACCAAGGCTCAGGCTGCCATAAAAACAACTAAGCTGGGAGAGATCCACCAACAGCCTCCCCCCTGAACCCTCCAGCTGGTTGTAGGGGAACTGCATTTCAGTGGGGTCCCTCACCTGAGCGCTGGTGCTGTGCTTGGCTTTGTAGCTGACTCTCACCCTGATGTCCCCTTGATGACTTGGTTCCAGACCTGGCTTTTATCTTGGTGGCAGATAACTTCAAGTAACTGCTGACTGTTCCTGTTACCAAGATTGTTTTCTTGTTTGGGGGTGTGTGATGGTGCCCTTGTCAGGAAGGACGTTGCCCCTCTCTTTTTGGTAATGGTCCTCTCTGTTTTCACGTTCAGCTCCTGACACCTCGAGTCTCTCCTCCGTTTTTTCTTTCTCACCTGGCTATGGATTAACCTCCCTCTGGTCTCCCAGCACTGTCGAGTTTTCCTTGGGCACTGCTTGGGGCAGAACTTGCGTGTTTGCAGATGCAAATTCAAGTGTTATTTTCACCTAGGAGCAGAATGCGGTTACCTGTTTTGGGTATATTTAAATGTGGCTGTCCCAGAGCATTCTAGAACAAACATATGGAGAAATTGCTCTGTAGAAGTTACCAGAGTAACTTCTTCTTTCAGACTTTGGCGTCCAAGGGGTCCTGAGGGCTGATCTAACTGGTGACAATACCGATGAGGAAGCTCTCTCCTGAATCCATGAAGTTCAGTGTTTTTCCTGGTAGGTGTCTAGAGAATAAGGATTCAAATCTAGCCCTCCCTTGCCAGTCCCCAGTCTGGGAACTGTAATCTGCAAGGATCTCTTTTATTCTCTGTCTAGTTTCCTACATGACGCAGTTTTAACTCCACGGCAGCTCAATTCCAGCTCCCACAGGGAAACAGGTGATGTGAGCTTTCTCCCACCAGCTCTCCTGCATTTAAGTTGCCAGTGGCTTAGGCCATCCCGAGCCAGGCCATGGGACTGTCATCTCTGGGGCTGAGAAGGGACCTGAATTCCACCTCCTGAACGCGTGCTCCAGGGGGAGAGCCGCTAAGTGCATCATGATTGCCACTGCCTATTTAAAACCAGCGAGTTCGGGGGGTGTGAGGCATTCCAAAAGGCCTGGCTTTGAATGGCCGATTTTCACCACTTAAGTACTGCTGTAACATCCAGATGTTTTTACCTTTTCTGGTGCATAATCTACAGAGACATTTACAGCAGCTCCGATTATTAATGTGTTTCACAGCACTGGGTAAGCCCCACACGCAGCGGCACCGCAGGCAGGCATTTGCAGAGCGTGGGAGACCACCAGATGGCCACCTGCCTCTGCTGTGCACCGTGACACACCTGAACCGGGTTTGTGCTGGCTGGGCCCCTGAGATTCAACACCTCTTGCTTCTGGCTAGAGGCTCCTTATAACTAGTAACACCCTTACCATCCATTTCCACAGTCACTTTAAATGGAACAGGTTTAGTTTTTGTTTTCCACAAAACAGACTTTGTTTCTTCATTCTTTTTTTCAATAATGTCCACTTTGATTAACTGAAGCCTTTCCTCAATGTGCAAACTGCTGTGTGTGGCACGATCTACCATCCATGCAGAACTGCTTATAAATCCCATTTGCATGGTTTGCTTACCAATAAAAAAATCACAAATATTGTAACCATGATTTCTAGGAACTTTTTAGTGTTACAGTTTTCTAATAGAAACTTTCAGCCATAGCCAGGTTGATAAAGCCAAGCCTCAAGTAAGCTTAGAGAAAATGAAATCACAAGGTATGGTGTAAAAGATGAGTATGGGCCCATCATCCTGCCCCAGAAACCTCCAAGGGGATGTGCTGAAGGATGGCTTTTATTCAGAAGACCCGCTCACAAGCTCCATACCAAGATCATTTATGTCACTAAATGCTTTATACTGGAGTGCCAGACCATATATGCTGCAGTCTTTTTTCCTTCCAGGCTTTTACTCCCCAGGTTCAACCATGTGCTCAGGTAACAATAACCATGCAGAAGTCTTTGCTTACAGTCCTCGTTGTCCCACTGACACAACCCTAGTTAAAAAAGGATGATTTAGATGCACCAGCACAGCTCAATTCAGCTCAGAGTCCCTTCAGACACACAATATTCAACCCGTGTAACAACCATTCACCTCAACAACACTCCAAGGGCCAAATCACCCCAAGGTGTTCAGGCACCTGGGAATCATACACAGCATCCCCTGTAAGCAGAAGTACAATTGCAAAGGTGCTGGAGTGAGTTTAAAGACAAAACCACACTCAGAGATTATGTGAATGATACTTGTATTTATTTTTTTTTCCCAGAAGCCCTGAGGACAGGAATAGAAAAGTTCCAGTAGAAATGTCACAGGGACAGTTGGGCAACATTTGAACCGGTGAGCCCAGGGAGCTCAAATTTGTAAACTGCTGTAAGTAAACTGACACACAAAAAGTGTGATGTATCTAAAAGGTAGACTGATCTATTTTGAATTTTTGAACTTAAAAGGACTTCTATTTAGTGAAGGTATACTGGATCTTCAGAGAAAAATGTGGCTCTTTGAACATTAATCACCAAGTGTCAGTTAAGTTTGGGGATCCCAATGATCATTTATCACATTCTCATGTGTGAGGTGGTAGAGTTGTTGCATTTGTGTGTTTTCTATTTTTTTGTGGGTGTGTGACTTTGTCTTTAGTACGAAATCAAATCAGTTTAGCAGTTGATTCAACTGACTTGATGATGAACTTGGTTTGTCCTCATCCACATTTTCACCTGAAATCTTCACTGCCACATTAGCAGAAGTGATTTTACTTCCCAGCACAGTCAGTAGATATTACTTGAAATTCTGGCTCTTTATTTGTTTTATTTTTTGGTATTTCAGAAGTACATCAACCTGTCCAAATTACAGAGCTCTTGCAAGATAAATCATCAAAAGTCAGCATTAATTGCTTTCTATGCAGTACTTGTGCAAGTCAGAAAGTATTTGTCAGAACTATAAATTAGCTTGTGTCTGAGGTGGTCAGAAGCTACACTCAGTTGCTACCATTTTCCAAGTTTTTAATTCTTAATACCCTGAGGAAACACCTCCAACAGGTGAGTGACTAAGCCCATGCTATAGAGAATCTGTTCTAATTTGTAATGAGTATTTTATTGAAGACTTTTGTGGGTCACTTTAAAATTGATTTTTAAACACCACCTTCCTGATTGTCTGGGTTTTCTTTACCCATAAAGCTGTATGAAATGTTGCAAGAGCACAACTGGTCATTGTTTCATTCACTCTCCTTGACTATAGCCAGCAAAGAAGTTTGGGAGATTTGTTTAAGTACCCAGCCAAGAACTACAACCCACACTGGATCCACCTGCACATTAACTCTCTGGAGTTAGAGGAATCCAAATGTTTGCGTTTGTATCTGGGTCCTTAGACGCACCCTCAGGCTTTAGCCCGATGTAATTTTATCTGATCCAAGCCAGGCTACTGCCACTAGATCAGTGTGTCACTTGAATGATTTTTTTAAACCTCTTATTTTCACTTCATACTGGACCTTTTTTGACAGCAGTTAAACTGGAGCATATTCTGTGTACATCTACAGACTTTCACAATGTGCTTTCCAGGAGTAGTTCTGACAGATACTGGGATACCACCTTGGGAAGACAAGAAGCAGGCCAGGATGCTCTTTGCCATTTCAGCTTTTCCATCTGTGCCGCAGCTACCAGGATTGACTTAGCTCCTGGAATTCAGTTTGCAGAAATCAAACTCTACTCCATTCCTCATCTGAAGGCAGCAGTCGATTCAGATTTTTTTTTTTTGTGTACCAAGATGTTTGTAGAGGTACTGCAGGAGCTGCCGTGCTGCTTGATGTGGCTCACTTTGTACAGCAGTAGGCTGAGCAAATGCTTTGTGCATTGCCATTCCTGGCAGCAATCAAATTGTTTTTAAGGTATCTTTTTTTCTGAAGGCAGAAAACTGGAAAATTAAACACATATGTTGGCAAAGGAGGTATAAATTACATGAGTCCCTTAGGAAGGAAAAGAATCAAGCCCCAAAACCTGAACAGTTTACCCCAATTATGTACAAGTCATAAAACACCTCTATTTCATGTATATTTCAAATAATTATAAACTTTTTAAGTGCATTCCATTTTATACTACCACATCTTTCCCAAAATTAATATTCATTATCAAATAAGTTAAATTTGGAAACAATTTAAAAATGACACCTGTAACAATGTGCCTAGCAAAGTATTGTAGTGTAAATACAAATATCTTTGATTAAGGGTTTTGCAGTTGCACTTTTGTAATAAAAGAAGGACAAAGGTGATTAACATTTAATTCAGAGCATAATTAAACTGGTTGGCAAACTTCTCGTGCTTCCTTTGGTCCACCCGGTTCATGGCTTTCATGACCCGTTTCATGGCACCTCTGAAAGAGAAACAGAACAGTAACAGCTATGTTGAGTCTACTCAATCTCAGAGAATGTTTATGAATGTTGGGGAATTAGATTAATCACTACCAGGCTTCTGAGCATGGCATTGATGAGGCTGAACAAATTTGTCTTGTTAACTAAATTAGCTGCAGCAATATAAATAGTTTAATTCAGCAATGATTTTATTAACAGGAGTAAACAAATTCAAGTCTTTCAGTTTAATGGCTGTGTATTCCACCCTCCCAGCATTATTTCTTAGAGACACACAGGGCAAGTTTGATTCACAAAAGCACCTAAGTGCTCTCAGGAAAAAAATAACTAAAAATATCTAACAAGATCTTAAAAAATTAACACTTAGAAACCCTTATGAAATCAAACTTAATCTAGAATGTTTTTAGGAGGGGAGGGTTCACTGTTCACTTCATGAACTCATTTAGCAACTTCCCCATTCCTGAGCAGCAGCTTTTAATGCCCAAGAACAACTCCAGTTTAGGAAGACACCAGAGATTATTGTGTATCTCTCTACAGAGACACAGGCTACTGCTGCAGAAGTGCTGAGAGATAAGCATGGGCAGGACAGTCTGTCCAATACCTCATTCATATATAAAGTGATCTCTGCTGCCTCGGGATGGGCAAGCACTTGAGCCCTCTGCCTCTCCTGCTGTGCTTGAAGAAGGCTCTGGAACGTTCTTCAGATTCAAAAATGAAGTGAAGGAACGAAATGCAGAGCTGCTAAGCTTTCTGGTGCTCCCAAATCCAGTGAAGGCCTGCCTGTCTGTCTCCCTGTTGCTGCTCTACTGGCTGCCATTGTTTCCCCCTGGTAAAGATGTGCCCAGAGATTTCTTTTGGTAGGGACTGCAATGCTTCTGAGCTGGTAAGTGAAGACACCTGCACTTTTTTCCCCTCCACAAATTTTTGAGTGAAGATCACACAGCTGAGATTTTGAGGGTGAGGAAAATGATGCCTAGACAGCATAAACAGGAGTAGGAGATTGTCATAAAAGGCAGAGAGACAGCAGGCCCCTATATCCTCTAACTGGTAAAGCAGAGGAATGGGCTCATGAATCCAGAGGGGTAAGAAAGTAAAAGAAAGGCAGCAGAAGCAGTCAGGAAAATGTTCTGTCGTGAACATCTGCCCCCTCAGAAACTCAGAGCAACTGTTGCACAGCGCCAAGAGCACCTTGCCTTGGGATTTTTGTTCCTCACTGGATTCTGAAGTTCTGATTTTCACTGGTTACTTTAGATGTCTCTGGCACAAAAGCTCAGCTATCTGAGGCTGGTGCTTGCAGGTGTTCTCAGCTGTCACCCTGCCTGTGAAGGATGTTATCTCCTAACATATCTCCAGGTAAAGACCTGGCTGCTCTGCTGACGTGGGAGGTAGAGCAGCTACAGGCTTGGTTTGAAGGACTGTGCCCCATTTGAAAGCAGGGCACTGACTGATGTCTCCTTTGATTTCTACAAGTTTGGCAAGTTCCATCACACAAGTGGATGGTTTTAAGGCCAGTGCTGTTAAGACTCTATGTTATCACAGTCTGCCTTTATCACTTCTCAGGATGTTGCAAGCTGTGCAGGAAAATGAAGGTAAGTCATGCACCTGGGTAGTGTTCCCCAGCCTCTTTCAGGATCAGCCCCTACACACTATTCCAGCTCTGCTCCCAGACTTGTCTCCAAGAAACAAGCTGACTTCTGGTTTGGTAACTGTTCTCTGTAATGGCTTCATTTCCAAAGCCATTTTGAAACATTGGAAAACAGGTTTCTTCTTAATAATGCTCTAAATGGTGGGATTAAAGATTTTCTCAGCAGCAACTGCAATGAAAACCAACATTCTGAAAAAACACCCAGGACGAGGTATACGTTTAACAAAATTCTGCCAATAAAGTTACCAGAGTAAGGAAAATGTGGTCATGGTTTTGCACTTCAAATATTACCTAATTGGTAGGAGAAAAGTGAGCCTTTAGCAGTGCAGAGTGGCCTTGACACTTTCATGTCATGTAGGTTTTACATTAGCACCAGTGGATTGTGTGATACTGTAAATGAAATGAGATCCCACTTTGATGATCTGTGTGCAATTTCACTTAGCTTTATTGGCAGACTAGAGCTCAGGTTTATCACCTACACATTTCAAGTAATTTGGGGTTGTTACAAAGAGCCAAGGTTATCATCTTGTTTAGTGCTGCAAAGCATGAAACCCATTAAAAACATGACAGGTTTGATTCCCTATGCCTGGCACTAACACACACTCAAAATCATTAGCACAAACCACAGTAAACCATGATATGAAATTCTAATAATTAGAACTGTATGTCTCTGACTTCTAAGACCAGGTGACATGAGAATTTCACAGAACACATGCTATTTCCGTAACTAAAAGAATTTGTGGATTTGGCTTTGTTTTTATAACTATTACATCAGAGAAGGGAAAACTGAGTTTAAACAAATATTGTGTCTCAGATGCTGTTCAACTTATCCAATATATTTAGGAAATAACCCACCATTAACGATATAATAATAATAATAATAATTTTGCTTTTTTTGATTCGACAACTTTACACTTCACTTTCCTTTGACTACTTCATTTTTGACATACGGAACTCTTTAAATAGCTGCAGCTGCTTCCTATTTGATAAAGACCAGAGCACACTTAAGCAAATTTGTGTTGTAGCCACATCTAAGCAAGAACAGGCATCAGAAATGGTGTTAATAGTGGACAGATGGAGCTACTGTATGTTCTAAAGCCCATTTGGGACTGGCTGGCAGGTTCCCCCATCCACCTGAGCTGCTGTGCCTGACTAATAAATGATCATCCAGAGAAGCCAACCCAGCAATTGAAGGGTTTTAAAAAAATTGAGACAGGATGAAAAAAAGCCTTTCATAGGGAAATTTTGCAAATTAGTTGAAAATCACTCTCAAAGAAATAACCTCGGTCATCAGTACCTGCTATTTTTTACCCTCCAGACATACAGAAGACATTCTTGCTTGCAGTTAGCCAAGAAAGCTGTTTAGTAAGTGCATGTTAGTGTAGAAACAGAAAGTACTGTCGAATCACACAGAAACAGTAATTTAACAGGCTTTAGAGAATGGATGTATCTTACTTATTGAAGACTTTCTTCTCAAGCCGGGAACGAGAAGTGTTAGCCTGTTGCTTCAGGTCTGTCAGATTTGGATATTTTTGCTTCTTCCCTTTCTTTTTCTGTCCTTTTCCATTACTTTTAGAGGAACCAAGATCCAGTCCTGTAGCAGCTTCAACTTCTCTCATGAATTCTGGATCTCGCCACTCTGTTTAAAAGACAAAATGTGGACTTTGAAACTCCAAACCCAGGGAGGATTTGCAGTCTCCTAAGGAACAGGTTCTTGTCACCAACGGGCAAGGGCAGAGTCACTGCGATCTAAGCTGCACACGCAAAGGAAAGAGAGGATAAAGCAGTTTCCCAAAATGACAGATCTTGGTGAAAAAGCCCTGCCAGTCCGGGGTTACGATGCATTAGTTGCTGCTGTGGATAAAACTGTTCTGCAGGAAGACTTAAGTTTTTGCAGTAGCACAGCAGCAAAGTTCCAAGCACCTATTCCATGTAGGAGAGGTGAATAAACACAGTGATTATTATTTAGAAATTGGAAGTGCCAGCAGTGTAGCTGAGGAACTTATCTCCAAGAAATAAATTCTGAATAACCTTAAAAATAAACCTAAAAAAATGGAATAGATCAACTTTTGAGCAGAGTAGGGGTGACAACTTTGTGACTTCTTTTCATCAATAATATTTACTTTAAAATAGGAACTGGTATCTGACATCTGCATAAAATTCTTGAGTAGAACAACATGACCCTGCTGCCATGAGCCTCATTTTGCATCTAAAAAGACATTACTTTCTAGGTATCTCACATTGGCTCAGTTTAATTACCTAAATCAAGTTTCTTCTCCTTTGACAATGGCACAGGTTAATTTATCCTAACAAAATCTTGTTTTACATTTTCTCAAAACCTTAATGCTTCAGAATCAAACAATACACTCTAAGTGGATTCTGATCCTAGATGCCACCAGAGGAAAAAGCATGAAAAAGTTAAGACTGTGGACTGTTTGAGGAAGCCATAGTCTTTCACCTTCAGTGTGGAGTCTTGTGTATCAGAACAAGGTAGCACTGTACAAAGTAAAAATGTGGCTGGAGGATGGACATCCCCCAAGGGGAAATTTAGAAACATTTCATTGCATTGTAAAGACTTTGAGCATACGGGTTGGAAAAAAATGTAGGAAGTATTACTTCAAATAGAACATGGTCCAAACTCGGTGTAAATGCCAGAATTCTGTAGTTTAACAACAGTAAGTGCCAGTCATTTGTCATAGTTTCCCTTATGTCAGTCAGCCCTTCTTGCCTGCAGATATTGTAACACCAAATATCTACTACTCTTACTTAACATCTTTGTAGATATAGAAAAATAAACAGTCCTAAAGGACTATACAACTTCATTTATACACCAAGATTGTCACTGAGTGTGACAAACACTGCTAACAACATTTCAGGAAGGTCAGAGACAATGTCCTCACTTAAGAACATGGTATTAAGGAATGCCAGAGCAATTTCCCAGGGAAAGGTTAGATCTAAACTACCAATATACATGTAAGCAAGGACTGATTAAAATCCAACATGCCAAAAAGCATGAGCAAAACGAAACTGTTCAATAGCTGCAGAGGAGAGTTACAAAGGGAGAAAATAGAACACATATACTTGATAGATCATAAGACCTCACAGACTTTATTTTTTTTTTGAAGTGAGGGAATACAGAACAGCACAATTCAGATACAGGAACGATTAATCCAAGATTAAGGAAAACTGTCTAAACAGTTTATCTCCCAGTAATAAGAAGGCGTCACAGTTTAGGAACCCCGTGAATGGAGCAATTGTTTAAACACAACGAAAAAATGCCGGCATCCAGTAGAGATGAAATGAGCATTTGAGTAAAATGAAGGAGCAATTTAAAAGCTTTTGAGAAAAATCAATAGACTGCCAGGGAAGAGCAGGGGTTTTGAGCATTGATGGGCCCCTAAAGCTCTTCATACATTGTTACTGAGTTTAGCAGCAGGGAAAAGAAAATTACACAGTTTGCAAGGGTAGGCGGGAATCAATACTGTAGTTAGTAAAGAGATGCTATTTCACATCTGAGTGGCCAGCGGCCTGCCTTCACCAGCCTGTCCTGATACCTGTTTGTTAACAAGTCACTAAGGGCTGAAAAACCAGATACTCTTCAGGGTTGACACAAAAAATAGGCACTTAATTTGCTCCTGTGTGTGAACTATTGGAAAAGGATGAACGCTGCAGATTAGCGGGTCAGCATAATCTCACCTGATTCACTTGTTTCAGGACTGAAGAGCCCAAAGCACCTTTTTGTGGACATCAGGTAGAGTTTAAAATTTTGTACTAGGATAATAAATGCTCCATAATAACAATGACAGTGCTGACAAAACACAGTCATTAGCACACAAACCATATTACTTTTATATAACTGTTTCCCCCTTTAGTCACACAAAGGTAGAAACAAACCTACTATCCAGTAAGAAGGAGATGCAAGAAGAATTTTGGTGCAATTTAACCATACAACTGATCCCTAAATTTTAGTGGTTTTTTCCAGATTTTTCAAATTGCCATCATTAATGATGTTGTCAATCAAACAGTTCCTGACTGTCCAGTGGGTTCCCAGTTGTGTATTTCCCATAGCAGCATTGCTTAGATTTGCTTCCAGACCTTTGTAACCAAAAAAAAAACCAAAACCAAACACCACTGAAAACCAACCAAACACACCCCTCCAAACCATAAGATAGTGAGGCACAGGAAAAAAGAAAGCAACAAAAACCAGTGGATAGAAGTATTTAGTGACATCTGGTATATGCATGGCTTTAGAAACATGGAAGGTTTTGAAACATAAATTAAGTGCCACAGCTTGTGCAGTATATCCCCCACCAGATGGGATGGACCTTTGTGCGACATCTCAGCTTAACAACCACACTCAATAACACAAGGAGCAATGCCAACACTGGTTTGGGACTAACATACACATCCTTGTGGACCAGAGGTGAGAAGCCTCTAACAACACCAAGCTGACACTGTAATAAAAATAAATACTATGTCTAGCCTCAAGCAATGGCAATTTCACAGGAAAAAAAAAAATCAATATTTTTCAGTCCAAGTGATTTTTATACCAGAATGTTAGTTTCTAGTTGGAGATTTCCAGAACACTTACCAGTTTAATTGCTAGTTTGTCCTAACTAAGCTGGGAATTTTCCTTTTTAACACAACATCCACACCCCTGTCCTGGTTTGCCAGTGACAGTCCAACAGTGTCTGTGATGCTGGCTGGATACCAGTTTAGAACACTTATCCTGCCTGGACAGGGATGGCAACTATATGCAAATGTAGCACTTGGACACCTGCAAATACCAGCAGGTTTCAGCAATTGCTGCACTGGTGTGGTGCTGTAATCACCAAGCCCAGTCACTCAAAGATGGTCAAACAAGTATTAAAGGACACTGGGTAGGTCAGCTCTGTGTTCAAATGCACATTCATTCCACAGGGACTTTTTGAATACAGATCAACAACTGTTTCTTAGGCTCTCAAGAGGTTTTATGGAAGGTTCAGTAGCTTCATTAATAATATGCATAACTGTGAAACACCAAGTCAGTCAAACCTTAAGAGAGAACTTCTTCAAGGGAGTATAGTACAGGATATCAAAATGCTAATGCCTATGGGTGAGTTTAATTAGAATGCAGAATACTCACCTAGAATAAATAGCTCAAACCAGAGAAAACTAAGACCTGCTGGAGGAAGGTAATTTAAAGAAAAGCTGTCCCCTCCAATTATACACTCTGCTGGATAGATCCCTCTCTCCCATCTTCCTTTGCAGCGCATCAACTTCCAGTAGCTTCCTGGTTGCAATCCCCCAGGTATCTTCTGTCCATCATTAATGAGGTTTAGTTGTACTGTTGCAAGAAAATCTCTTATTCCCCTGGAAGTCTTCCTGCCTGTGTACTCATTGCCTGCTGTTTTGCTCACTGCCTGCATTCCTCACCTACCAGTCCAGAGCCGCACCCTGGCTAAAAATGCCCAAATAATCTTGGGGAAGAAGGAGCCTTCCTCTCCCACATCTGAAAGCTGCAACCAGGATGCAAGGAGAAGGCCAGTAGTTTTGTTGCCCATTCCCAATTGTTTAAAAACAAAATCCAGCATGCCCTCCCAATATTGGTGGTAACACAATGATCCCAATAATATTATCCTTACATTGCATAAATCACAACTGTAAGGGACCAGCAAGATTAGACAGCTACTTTGCAGAAGCACAGGAACAATTACTGTCAAGCATTTCTCAGGGAAGAGGTCTAATCATCCTTGATAAACATGTTCCTTAAGACAAAGGCTATGACTTGTCTTTCTGAGCAGTGTTGGGAACATTACAAAAGCCACTGGAAATAAAGCACAAATGCAATGTTAACTTTTTTTTGTCTACACATGTATCCATATTTATCTCATAAGCAAGAACCACTGCAAATTATCAGCAAATTAAAATCAACAGGAATGTGACTGGGAGAATGTGGTTAGGAGCAACATAGGTAACAGGTATCTCCCACTTCTGCCTAGTTTTTTTTTTTAATTTTTATTTTTTTTAAGACACTATGCAGACACAGACCTGGCTGGGCCTCTTGCTTCTCAAACTTTATCTTCTCTTCTCTGGCTCTGTCCTCTGCATTTACAGGAATCCCAGAGTCATCCCGAGGTATTATCTTTCCATGGAAAGGGCACTTGAGGAAGAAAAGGGGCGAAAAAAAATCTCACAGTTTTTGAATGAAAACAAAATGTTTACATTTTATTCAACACAGATTAAAACTGGACACTGGAATTGAGCAACAAAACCACACCTGATTCCCAGTCCTCTTCAGAAAGCATCAGGATCCCATAAATGTCATGAGTTTAATATATTCAGAATCTCAAAGAAGCTCTTTTTGATACAAATATCCAGTTTCAAGAGACCAGGTAGTACATCCTGCCAAGTCTGGAACTAGGGCACCCATGTTCCATCATATGTTGTTGTTTATGCTATATCCCTATCCTCTAACAACCCCATTAAAAGTACTGAAGTACATTTAGATCCCTCAATCTCAGATAATACAGGAAGAACAGGAATACTAGAACAAAGTATTTAAGCAAAGCAGTTCTGCTCAACAGTGGTCATAATTTGAGCCTGTGTAGAACTTAGATCTAATAAAACTTAATTTGTAAATTAAATTTCTTTGCCCCTCAAACAAACAAGTTTCGAGAAACAGTTAATATCAAATATGCCTCTGAGTGAGGAAGAATTTCCAGCAAAGAACTAAATATCTCTACCTCACTGTCAGGTACTCACACATCACAGTAATAAATAACACCCAAATAACCTACAATGAACGCCAAAACCATTTGAGAGTTATTTAAATGTTTACAGCTTCTTTACCAAAAGGATGTTTCCCATATGAAGCACATATTAACATTTAACTCCTCCAACACAATGTTCTTCCACTCCCTTGAACTATACTTACAATGTCAAATAAACTTTTATGGATGTTTTAACATCTTCTCCACATAGCACAGATCTTGTAAGTTATGTAACTTGGTACCTACCTTAATCCGATCTTGTCTTTCACACAGACTTCCATCAGGCATTGGTGCTCGACATTTATGTTTTACTGGTTCAAACTTGCCAGCAAATGTTATATACCTGGTTTTTAACATTTCTGTTATTTCTTTATTTTCCACTTCTTCCTCTACTTCACAGGGTGCCCAAAATCGATGCTCAGAGGTAAATCTGGGAAAAAAACCAAATGAAAATAATTCACAGACAAATTGCAAGAAAACACACAGAGATGCCATTATCAGCCTGTGCTAAACTCACATGTGAAAGGAAGAGAAGCTTTACTAGTAAATTAAAAAAAAAACCTTAGGAATCTACCAGTCTTTCTTATGGCTTCTGTATTATAAAGATATTTTAAAAATATCACAAAGCCTGTCTAGTATTGATTTCCTGTTTAACCTGCTAAGGTATTACAAGTCTTAGCCTTAGTTCATGATCTGACATCCAGAGTCAGTTATCCAATTTCCAGATTCATATAATAACTTTGTAATTCTGTACTTAACATTCTTCATAACAAAATACTTCTATGATTAAGCACAGAAGACAGATCAAGGAGGAAACAGTTTGATCTTAACCTATCTGATCTTATTCCTGACAGCTGGACTCCTGCAGCAGTAGAGAAGCAGAAGCTGACACCAGAGGATGTTGCAATGTACTGAGACCAAGGGAAACAGCAAACAATCAGCTGAGCCTCATACAGATTCTTTCTTCCAGGTTCTCCTATACGATGTCTATAAATCTGAGAAATTACCAGGTGTTCCTCTAGGAAATTAAGCTAATCCACTGAAAATCTATTTTAAAATTCAAGACCTTACCTACATTTACAGACACATATAGGCAAACAAAGATTTTCTCAACAGCATTCATATAATTTCCTTTTAGCCACCCTAAGCTGCCAATAGACTGTAGTGAAAAACAGGCAACCCCAGAGAGCAATTACCTGACTCATTTTAGATGCTAATCTTAGGAGGCAATGACTACCCCTCTGAAGGTAAATGTTTCTTTCTCCTAATAATGAAAAGAAATCAGGATGACCAGCTTCAGCTTAGGTATCTAATTTTAAGATATCTGAAGTTAACAACAACAATCCCACCCCAAATTTAAGGAAATATGAAATTAAAGTGGAAAAAAATACAGCTAAATTATGGGAAAAAACCTGCAGCCTGCACATCTGCTGCTCATTACAAGCAAGATGGAGATACCTAGATGACAGATGTCTTGATAAGGAGATAAAATTCCTAAACCACACTTTCCAATCCCTTTCTTCCACATCGTTCTTCAACCCAATCAGTTACAGCATTATTTGAGAGGATTTACTCTATCCATATCCAATTCCTCTCACTCACTAATATCCTTGGGTGTCATTCCTACTTCTGAGACGTTGCCTTCTGTAGCCTGCAGAGCGATATATACATGAACACTGGCTTCACTCATCACACCAGTCTCAATTTGGCAAAGCACATAAGCCAATACTTGAAAGAATTACTTTAGATGGCCTGAAAAGTTTTGATTAATTTTATCTAACCAAGTTTTCAGCAGACGACAAGGAAAAAAGAAAGTAGAGGAGAATTTCTGACCATAGCAACCCACAACATATATAGCTGCTGGTTTTAATGCAATAGTTGAGCATTTAAAACTATGTAAAGAGATCAAAACTAGCTTTAAAAGGGGTTAACGAAATTTTCTGTGATTTTCCAAGTCGTCAGAAAAATGTTCCAACAAAATTCTTGTTAAAACAAATTGATTCTATCCAGTAATTTCTCCATCAAATACAGCTCGTTAGTGCCAGATAAATGCTAACCTGCCATAAAGTACAAATAAATTTCTTCTGGTAAATTAGGGGATAAAGGCAAAAGAGTTCCAGTGGAGGCTAGTTCAGCAATAAACACAGTAATATATTTCCGCTGGTTTTGGTTAAACAAAATGTTTTTAATTACACACTTCTGCAAACTGTAGCAAAAAAACCCAAAAGCCCTGAAAGTCTTTCCAAAATACCAATATGACTTTAGCCCTCTATTTGAATGGTACAGTATTTTACCTTCAGAACTTATGTGGCAAGATTGTACAGTAGACAGTAAATGAAAGAATTACATAAATTTCTTATTGGCTTAGTTTAATGTATGCTGAAAGCAAGACTGACCAGCAGCTCTGTATCACTAACCTTGCAGCCACACAGAGGGGAAAGCATTCCTAAAAAAGTCCCTGTACAGGATTTTTACATGCATGGTCATCTTACAGAATCTCTTAGTAATATCCTAGTGCCCTTTTGTGGTCTGAACTCCCCTCCCCCTCTAAATTATCAAATTACAGTTACATGAGAATGAAGAAGCATTTAACTGTCGTGCATGTCAACCCTTCCAATTAGGAAATGGTTCTATTTAATAATTTCTCTGTCTCCCTTCCCCTAAATATGCATCCAACAAATTTTAAGAATATTAAGATTATGCTTCACCCTATGTATCATTGATCAGTGTTTGGGAACTGAACTTAAAAAAGCCTGGTTCATAAAAATATTTAATAAATATTATTGTTTACTACAAGCATATAACTTATTTTCTCCCAACATGATTTACAAGCAGCTGAGAGAAGAACAAAGCAGTGGCAATCCCCAAAGTTTTCTGATTTCTTGTTGTAAGTTAAGCAACATTTTAAACAGGCAGATACTTGCTGGAAAAAATGATCCATGTGACAAGTAAATACCTATCTGTAAGATGGATCAGAAGAGGAACAGATAATCAACTAAAAGATGAAAAAGATCAACACCTCACTCACATTTAGAGTGCTCCTGATCCAGATAAATAACAGAGGCTTTAATGGCAATGACACAGCAATACACAAGGAGGAGGAGGAGGAATAAAAGACAAATAATGGCTAACTGAAATTTAAGAGAAAGACTAGCTCTTGGAGAACTGCTGCACTCTTTCAATGAATTTATATCAATTTATAATCTGATGGGAAGATTATAAAAACATTAAATAAATATAAATTCTAATCCCAGATGCTTACAGAGATACTGAAGCAAGTGCAAAATGGGCTAATTGAAACATCCTAGTCACAGTCAGTGCTGCACCAGCCTTTTTACTCTGCTCCCAAGAGTAAGCTGATTTAATTCAAGGAGGAGGGTAGATGAGTTTGGAAAGTTCATGCTATCCAAAATAAATCTGTTAAGATGACACATCAGACTCTACACAATACAATACTGTACAGCATACACTACCTTCTGCCCCCCCTGAAAAAGTCCAACAAAACTTCTTTAGAATATCATCTTCCTGGTAGCTACATTCTCACTGTCAAAATCTTAATTTATTGTAAACGCTGTGATTAAGTAAGTGCACTGATAAATGAAACAAAAAGACTTTTCCCCTTTATATTTTAAAAGTTCAAATTCCATACACATCCCATATGTGTTGTCTCTTTTTCAGTTTGCTTTTCTTCCCTAAGAATCTTACAGAACCAGTACAGATGCATATAGAAATGTTAAAAGAGTTGGCCAATAACTACCTTAATTTTTCAGTAAGTCTATTTCATGCGTGAGGTCAATGGTGTTGTGTGTGCAGTTACTTAAATTATCTTTAGTTAGATTGGCATATCTGTAGTTATAGACTATATGGTTCAGAAGTGTGCCCTCTATTTTATTGGGAAGCATAAAAATAAAACAGTACAGCACAAGGCAGACAGGCAGTGAAATATGCTTCTGATTTCACTTATGACTTGAATAACTCATTTGCAATGTAAAATAAGGCCTTACTACCTTTTTGGCACTATCACAGACAAATGCTTCTTAAAGCCCTGCTGAAAATCTTTTCATAGGCTTTGAAGAGCCTTCACTACACGAGATGGAATCCAAACCTTGGAGTGACTGTGGTAAAGCACTTTTATGCAGCAAATTGCACCAGTTTTCCGTAATTTAAAAGATATTCAGCATTTTATGAAATCAGGTGCAGGGGCAGAGATTTCCTCTTGTTCCTTTCTGACAACACTGTTTTAGCACTGATTACAAGTTGGGGGTTTTTGCTCGTTTTGGTAAGAAAACAAACTAAGTTAAAGTAATACTACTAAGAATATAACAGCTTAATTTGGAACCCAGCCAGTCAATGATTTTTGCCTTTTTCAAGCCAGGTATGGTGCACACTGATATCAAAGTTCTGGTGGACTTAAAAGAAATTTATACATACAGGGAGGACTTTGCAACCCAACTTCCATTTAAAAATACTAAAAGGGGTTTTAAAAACTGACTGTTAGAAACAAATTCTGATGTGTACCTACCACCTTTTCTCCCAGTGCTAAAGCTTTACCTAAGTCAGCAATGCTTCGTGAAACACAAAACCTCTCAGACAGCAATGGAAAGTGAAAGATCCAAATCCAAATCTTGTAACTGCCACCTTTTTCTTGTGTGACTGAATAAATATATCGGTTTCCTCAGTTACCACTTTGTGAAGCCAGGAAAAACACTTCCCCAGCCTTTCTCCTACCTTGCCTGCTACTTATTTATATCTTAAAAGTCTCCAGCTGAGGGAATGTCTATCACACACTCGGCAGAGCCCTTTGCATAATGAGGTACCAACTTAAATTGGAGTAACTGATGCTATGCTGCAAACATAAAAAGAGCAGAAAAAATGTGCTTTGAAGCATCAAAGGATATTTAATTAGTATCACATCTTCTCAAAATAAATAACATTTAAAGGTAGAATTTCTGACTTTGTGGGTCCTACAACACAGAGTAAAGAAGAAAAGTAATTATCAAAAGAAATAGCAGTCACCCCACTGCACGACCTCTGAGTACAACTAAATCTATTTATTTGTTTAATTTGTTTTAAAAGAAAAAGAGCATTACTTGAGAATCTTCCCAGCACTTGGCTGATCCTCTCCCCAGTAGTGAAGATCTAATCCAAAAGGCATGAGGGGAGCTTTAGCTCTTTCTTCTAGTTTTCTTCTTTTACTGTCAAGATCTTCCACATCTGCTGTCGCAGTAGTTGCAGATTCACTGGAGAAAATTGATGGGAAGTCAATACAGAACACCAATGACCACAACAACTTTTTTTCTGTTTTCATTAGATTTTTTTAGACCAACACTAATATTACCTTAGATCTATTGCAACTACTTTTACAAGGTTGTCCTTTTATTTTTTTTGAAGGAAGACCATAAGACACAATACCACACGCTCTCTATACAGCTCGCTGCATATTCAGCTAGTCCTGGCTAACACCTATCACACTATCGGGGCAGAAGCCCAGAGATTTGACAGGGGCAGCAGTGGATCATGCAGGTTGTACTCCCACAGGAGCTACAGATGTGGTACAGGAAATCTCAGATTAATTCCAGTTTGCTAGGTTTAAAGGCCATTTACAACAAATAAGATCTGTAGTAACTGAACAGTAAAAGATTCCTTAAGATCCTAGTGCAATCACCAACAAAATCCCAAATATTAGGCAATGAATATAATGGTCTTCAAAATGAGACCAAGTCAGCCTCATCACCTTGCCTGGTTCACGAATGCTTTTGTGTGTGCTGTCATGACTAATAAACACAAGAGCAAGAGGTTTGTACAAGAATGAAACAAAGATAACCTGGCATGAGGAGGTGGTAGCTTTGGTAGCTTGTCTCTAAGAAGTTTCAGAGTGGCAGCTGCACAGGTTGGGTCGAGTTCATCCTCATTCCCTTTGAGCTGAGTGTGGGAGCTCAGCGGAGCTGCTCCTGTCGATGCCTTCGCCACCGGGGCTTTTGGAGGTGACTTGGGTTCAAGCCCTGCGAAAAAACCTTGATGTTTAGGAGTGATTCACTTCTCCCACCCTCACAGTCCAGCCCAAACAGCTCAGGGTGCTGACTACGTCTTCCTGCTTCCAGTTTACTTTAGACATCAGTCCCACTCAGAGTGAAACAGAATTATTTAGAGGACATTTGTCTCTCACAAATACTAAACCACACAATTTGCCAGGAGAAAATACCTAAGTGCTGGCAGAAGCAGGAACTGCACCCAGAGAGTCTGCCCAAGACCTGAGCTACACCTGAGGAACAAGCCATCTGCAAGGCAGTAGCAGGCACTGATGTTCAGCACCAGCAGCTCAGCAATGGGGTAACTTTAATTACTTTTACAGACAGATTAGAGATTCAGCTGTAAGATGTGAGGACTGTAAGGATGCAATTAGTCAGGCTGAGCAGTTAGACAGCACCTGCCTCTACCTGCTGAGCAGGAGGAGCAACGCCATTTAGCCAGTAGTAGCAACAAGGATTTTTTAGCCAATGACAGCTAAAACTAGAAAGGCATGATCCCTCACACTAATGTGATGTGTCCCCTTAGAAAGCCTTTTTACAAAATAATTAATTGAAATGCAAGGTCTCATCCCTCAAAGAAGATCCCTAAATTTTATACAAAGAAGTCATAGTTTCACAAAACTAAAAATTTCAGCAAATTATCTGAGCCTTCTTATGAAAAGTAACTGAAGTTTATCTAACATGTTTTAGCCACTATTTAACTGTAACTTTTGATCTTTTGCCCAATTCTAACCAGCCCTGAAGCTGCACCTAGAAGCATTCTTGCCTTGTTAGTCATTAAATGTATCACAATATACTAAGAAGAAAAGCAAAAGTTAATGTTGTATCTGTAACCAGCTGTCTGAGTAGGAACTTGCAAGACCCATAGGAGTGGGTAGGCTTGGTACATAAGATACTTTCATTCCAGAGAATAATGTATTCTCCACAAGCAAAATCAGAATAATTTGCTGTGACCCATCCTTCCACCTTATAAGGTCTCCCAGTAATTCATCCTGACTTTGATTCGTTTGCATCACTCATTCCCTTTAACCCATGGAGTGCAACTGCACGGATGGCCCTGCCTGACATCAGCCACAGGCAAAGATGCTGAGAGGGCAGCCTTTGAGATCCACCCCCTAGGAGCACATTTTCCAAGTACCTAGATAAGGAGCTGAGTCTTTGTGCAGGGAATGACATCCACACTTTTTTCCCAAAGCTCCAAGCTCAGGGCACTGAGAAGGACACCTGTTTAACCTAGTTCCTGGACAGCCTCTCCCCAGAGACAGCTGACAACCCTAATTCAAAATCCAGAGTCCCATCTTGCTGTTGGCTGGTGCTGCTGAGCACACCTGGCACTGCTGCTCCCTTTCCCACTCCAGCCCACACTAATGAAAGCTATGAACACTCCACATTCTCCAAAGTCAACAAGGCTTTAAAGAACATTGTCCAAAAAAACCACCATTTAAAGGACCAATCTGTGCTTTGGAAAACAGTCTCAAAGTTAGCAGAAGAACCAGGAATAAGGGAAATGATAATTAAATATAATAGGATGGATCTAAGTAGAGAAAAGTCTAGGTTATTTAGCAAAAGAAATTATTTCATTACACTTAATAGGCTGTGGACTTGCTGTTCAAGAGGGATAGTGGTGCCTCCACAGAAATGTGCTTTTAAACATCACTTCAGTGAAATAATAATGCAGACATTTTGAATTTATGTCTCTGGAAAGGGGGCAGAAAAGGGCTTCATCTCAGCTCATGTCACAGGCTAGAAAGGGAAAATGCCCTTCTCAGGTGCTTTTATCAAAATGAAGGAGTATTAACCCAAAACCTTGTAGTAACCACACTTTAGAATCATCAGTATTTAGAGAATTAAACTTCCTTTAATGACAGAAACAGTTACAAACAGGGCCTTTGGCATGAACAAGGTTAACTGAGAAGAATATGTCATAGACTCTATCTGTAATGTAGAATTGCTTAGACTGCATTTAGCATTTAAACTGCTTTCTTTTTTTTTAGAGAGCCTTTCTGAAAAGCATTGTTTAAAGCAAATGTTTTGAGAGCACCTGTATGTGTACTATTTACAAATAGTAAAAAAAGTCAGAAGATAGCAGGTTTGTGTCACTCACTACACCTCTTCTCTCATCTTCAGAGAAAATAAGTGCATATGTTTTAAAAGTTCTCAGAAAACCCTATTTTTTTCCATTTTTTTCCTATGATGTTTACAGGAAGCGTGATTGCTTGTTCACCACATTGGTTTTGTTGAGGAGGAGGGGAACAGCAGAGACAAACCGTCAGCAACACACAGAAAAGTCAAGGGAGATAAATAGACAATATGACATTTAGACAGATAAAAATCACATCCAGAAGATCAATATTGGAATTCTTAAGAGTTACAAGAACAAAATATTTTCTCATTGATTTCTTATTTTAAACCATTAGCAGAAAAATAGCCAAAAGTAAGTACACTAGGACATCAGTAACACCACCTCCACTGTGGAGTTTTTAACAAGTATTTACGTATGAAAGTAGTTTTTGCTAACAAAATAAAGACAAGAGTCACCAGGCAGACAGTCCTAGCCAAAAGGTGCCCAATGTCAGGGTGGGGTTTCTTTGTTTTGGTTTTAAAACATAGATGGGATTAAGTACAGTTTTAAAAGTAAAATTCCTCTTCAGAATTCTGCTGCTCTGTGTGGTTTATTTCACAAGTACAGTACCTGGGTTCAAATTGTTCCAACAGCAGCTTTGAGAAAGAATCATAAAAGTGTTTAAATCCCCCTTTTTGTTTAAATTGACCAAATGGCACCTATTGCCTGAAGCAATAAAGTAGCCCATGTTCACAAGATAAATCAATAGAAGGAAAGAGAGAGGCTGGGGTTTCAGCTGAAGTTAGGCTGCTGAATGCTGACATTATTGATTTTAGCTAGTTCAGCTGGCCTTGTAATTAAAATGTAAATTTGAGAAAGAGATTATGTCCTGCCAGAAATGGTGGGATTAAGGGGAGATAAAAGCCCCTCAGTGAAAATTCAGAGAAAAAGCCAGCACAGGTTTCCTCAGCTGTGTGGATTTAGACAAAATCAAGCTACTTCAGATTCACTGAAGTTTAATTGAAAAAACGGAGATAGAATATAAACAAGTATTATGGACTTCACCTTTCCTGAAAAAAAAATTAATAGTTTCTGCTTCCCATTTGTTAAATCTTAATCAAGCTAAGCATATGTGATTTATATTAGTACAGACACTATCCCAGACTGTAAGGAAAATCCAGCAGTTCAGGTACAGTATTTCCCCACTTACTCTACTGTGCTCACAATGAAAATGCCTGCCAGTATTTTACTCAGGAAGCACGATAAGCTTTGGACTTTGCAAAGCTTCCCAGTGCCTTTGAACATAGCTATGCTCATTTATGTGAGATCTTGGAATTCTACTTTAGAAATTCAAATTAAACAACCACAAAAAAAGGTAACTATGGTAATTAATGAGAAGAGTTCACTAACATTACATAAACACTTAGTTTGGCTTACTGGAATTACAGAATATGTTAATTTGTTATACTGTTACCTCTCATTAATTAACCCTATTTATTACTGCTTTACAATCATAGTTAAGAACCAGAAAAAAATCAAATACACAGCATTTATATCAAGCCCTTTCTATACCTTACACCCTGATCTTTTAAGCTTCTTCCTTATGATTTTGCAGCCTGTGGCCATTGCATAGATCCTCTGAGGGATACTGCTGTGGCAAACTACTCAAAAGTGTACCAACATCTTGCGCAGTGAGTATTAACTTCCAAGAACCTTAGTAGAAATCAAATATATCCTATGTCCTGTTAGATTTTCTGGGACCCTTATTTATGTAGAAGGACCTCTCCTGAGAATGAGGAAAGATTCCATGATCAGCTGATCAGGATGAACAGAAGAAATATCTACAGTCAATACCTTCTACATGGATGTCGAAGTATTTTGTTTGAAGTGATAATCATGGTTTTTTATAAATGTGAAAAGTTAATCTTCATTCCAAATACTGCATTACAAACAGTTTTACTCATTTATTGTCTTAAGTGTAGCTAGGCCTCTGTAGGGCTCAAGCTGTGCCAAAGGAGGTTCAGGTTGGATACTGGGAAATATTTCTTCACTGAAAGAGCAGTCAAGCATTGGAACAGGCTCTGTGGGGAAGTGGTGGAGTCATCATCCCTGGAAATGCTCAAAAAATGAATAGATGTGGAACTTCAGTGGGCATGGTGGTCAGTCAAAGGTTGGAATTGATGATTTCAGAAGTCCTTTCCCATCTTAATGATGATTCTGTGATTCCATATAGGACTTGTGTTTGTCCGTATACAGGGACATTCAAAACACACTAATGTAACGAGGCAATCTCATTTGTAAACTTACAATTAAGTATTTCTGAAGTTTTTTATGCCAAGAGAAATGGAGACCACACACACATTTGATAACAGAAATTCTGGACTGGGGTTTTAACTTCAGTGCTGAATATCTGTTTTCAATACATTTATGATAAATCAACACATGCTATTTACAGCCGGTAACAACTATGGCAGATTTTTTTTTTAAAGGATTCATAGTACTATTAATAGAAACCTTATTCTAGATACTATACTATTGTCTAGGCTGAGAAACACAACTGTGTGTTACTTGCATTTTCCAAATTTAGGAAAAAGATACCCAAATTTCAAAGAGATGAATAGGTAATTCTGTCTATCCTTCTCCCTGCAAAACATGACATGCTTTTCCCCTAAAAGTCAGGTAAGAGCCTTATTTAGCTTAGACAGTATAATTCTAAGTCTCAAAATCAGCCCCAGACAATGATGCTTCATACAGTCTGGAATCTGCAGGTTTGTTTCTGCTCTGGTCTCCACTGAACTGTTTCTCCACCTAAAACTGTTCTGCACATCCTTCACATGCAGGAAGAATTCCCCCAGAAGTTCCTGAGGTATGAAGACCAGACAAATCAAACCTGACTGAAAAGCTGGACCCAGACAAATTGAGAAATCACTGCATTAAGGAAGGAAAAAGCTTAGGTATAATTTCCATTTAGCCAGCACATGTGCGTCTGTTTAAGGATTCAACAGTCAGTAGAACCTCAGTAACTTCATTCCCAAATAATAATAATGTCATCAGAAACATTTGCTTTCATTACAACTAAGTAGGACAACATTATTTGGTTAATTGTGGTGACGAACATTTTTATGGCCCCTAGCTGATGAAAGCAATTGGCCTGAGTGCTCCTCAGACCTACACTTCACCCCAAATAACCCACCTTACCTTGTGTATGAAATACAGGTACCTGTCAGAAAGAGAAGCTGCTCTACCGACCCCACACTTGTGTTCTCTTACGTACAGAGTCAGCCTTGAGCAAAGTCTACTTCATGATCACGGCCATGACAATCACTCTCTCCACTGCGGAAGCCTAAACTCCCTCCCATTTTAAAAGCTATTACAAAATGGATTTTAGGAAGTTTTTCAAATACACCTAACCACTGGCAAATCCTAATAAATCCTAGTAACAGAAAACCAAACAAAGTATTTCCCTAAAAGACTATTAAGTACTGAAAACAAGTTTTTCACTGAGTATGTCAGAGAGGCCTACATGTTACAGAAAAAGTAACACTTAGAATTCGTGCTTTTGCCTTGTGATTTCCAGATGTTCACGTGCACTATAAAATAAAAAAAAACCCAACAAAAACGCCACAATGGAATAGAGGAAAACATAACTGTAAAATCAAGAGATAATAATTCTGTGTAACTAAATCTGTTAAATGTTTCTATGAAGGAAAAAAAGACCAGTTTAAGAGCTATCAATTCTTCACAAGTCAAAATTAGACTCTGTTTTGCTTTATCAACACTTGCATACATGCTCTTTAAAAGAGCACATTATTATGGTATGGAATAACTATTTCTGCATCAAAAACGAAGGAAACAAAGCTAAGATGGAGCCAGCACAGTGCTGCTCACAGCAATATATGTGTATGTTAGATAACATGCCTGGCTTCCTTTTTTTAAAATTTGTAATGATGATTCTGTGAATTTTCACATTTCTGAGGCCATTTTGCTTTAACCACTGTGTCCCCTGTACATCTTTGAGGATGTCTGTCAACAGCCTGAAGCACTCCCAGTTCTATGTAAAGAACCAGATGACAACTTCTCTGCTAAGGAAATAATGGTTTTGTAGATCTTACTAGCTCAGTTGGGGTATAAGCCTTCACATTGTTATGACTTTTCATAGTAACAACAACAAAAAGCAGCTACTTAACACACAGGAAAGTATCACTCAGATACCATCTGATTAGGAAAGGCAGTCTGGGGACATCTAACCCAAAAAAAGCACATCACACTGTGATGAGAAGAGGAAAAAATTTCTGAAATGGATAGAACTAAGCCTTGGGATTTTAGAATTGTAGCTTTGATCCCCATATGAAAGAACTCTCAAGCAGACTTTAAGATGCAATGTGAACCACTAAAGTAGCTATTAGAGACCTAACAACATTCTGGCTTAAGGCTCAAATACAAGAGAAATAATCTTACTAACCAGAGCTGAAATAATGGTTTGTGACTGCAGTCATTCCTAATATAATTTTGGATAAAGATGAAACTTGATTACCAATAGACTGCTTCCATGATAATAGTCCCAAGTCAGATGGTTTTCCTCACGTCACCTCTTGTAAAACAGAAATAGCACTCCCCTGTCCTCAAAGGAGTATTGCATGGGTAAATAATGCTTGCACTGGGACACAGACAAGAGCTATCAACTAAAGTGGGTGCTTTGGACTAGACTGAGAATTGTTCTATTTTTATGTGGAAAAGCACATCCCTCAAAACAGATCACTTCCCAGCTGCAAGCCAAGCCAAGATCACCAAGAGCAGGAATGAACCTTTCATCCTTTGGCATCAGGAAAAAATTCTGTTCTATGGCACAAGAACAATGTCAGAAGCTGCACAGTTCCATCCCTTACCTCATCCACCCTAAGGCTTTACGCCAATGGAACCAACAGCTGACCAGCAAAGGCTGAAATGTGGAAAATATGAAGTGGCAACAATATTTTATTTCTTCCTAAAGTTCTCCTTTAAATGAATAATGGCTCCATTTTCCAGGGCTTAGCAATACCAGCCATACAAGGGCAGGTCACTCTTCAGTGGATATCAGCAATGGCAGTGCCCAGCGCTGAGAACCGAAGCAACCGTATGAAAATCATTTTCAGTGTTGTTTCTTTTTCAGCCCAATGTTCCTCTTTAGCACCACTGTGTATCTAAAATGGCTCTGTGGTCCCACAGGAGGGCTGGCCTCTTGTCAGCAGCAGACATCAGATGCAAGTGTAAATAAGGATTATACAAATGGGAGGTCATTAAAATTCTGGTAATGCTAATTTGGCATGACACCTCTAATGGGTTATATCTTCACACTTCAATTATCTAATCACCTAAATTCTTTTAACAAATTTACGTTTCATTTTATACATCAAGATTCAAATAGACTTGTTCAATTCTACCTCCACCCAAACTGCACACATGCTCAATTCAGTTTCTGTATTTAATATCGTCACCAATTTTGAGATTGAAATCGTTAACCACATATACACACAGCTAATACAACGGCATGTTTCTATATACTTAGGCATAGAACTTCCCTTGTCTCTAAATATATTTTCATTTTTTACAAGTTTTTCAGATCTCAGGAGAACCACAAAACTTACCTTGCTGGTAGGGTATATTTTTGTGAGAGAAGTGAAAGGGAATAAAGTGACTTTAAATCAATAATTTACATGTCACGTTTCAATCCATTTCCACAGTCACGTTCTACAACTTTGTTTTCTGGTTTAATATAACAAGTTAATCTGACTTGTTCAGGAAAAGTAACAACAAAAGGAAAAAAGCTTTTAACCATTCACACCTTCCACATAACGCTGGGATTTTATTTTACATGGAAGGTTTAATGTTCCAGTTAGAACATTCCACTTGTGCAGACTTTCATTTTCTAAGCTGTGATTTTCAGGAATTCCGAGTTATTTTCAGACCATTTCCTAAACTGGGAACTTACACAATAGCTTTAAATGGCAGCAAGTAAAGCTGAATGTCTTCAGAACCATCGGGAATGATTAGTTTCTTTCAGAATGTTATTTTTAAAGAACATGTCAGATAAAGAACAGCCAAGTGTGACCATTAGCTCATTACATAACCACAGGTATACAAAATGACAGAGAGGTTTTGTTTTCTGATTAATTGACTTCTTCACTACAATGTATTTTCCTATCAGCAATAGTTTAAATACAAATTGGGAATTTCTTAATCCATTTTATTTAGATTTTTTAAATATCCCTGAGTAGATAGTAGGCTTCTTCTTTATCCTTCCCTATAAGAAGGAATTCAAATAGCAGCCAAGTATTGTGTTAGTGTGATACAAAGGGTGGTAAGACACTTTATTTTTAAAAAATGTGTGTCCATGAGGAAGATGGGATAAAAGAGGAGGTGAATACATTTCACTTCCAGTGGAAGCTGGCAAGTATAAACAGAACTTTTGCGTGTTAGGATTACTTAGGCTGCTGCTAAAGATATGGAAAACAAGTTCCAGGTGGTAGCTGAAGCCTGACTTTTATGAGGTAAACAGCAGAAAAGGGAAAAATAAACATCAACAGGACTGAAAAAGGCACAGCACAGCACCAGTCTTACACAAATACTCATGGACAAATGTAGGAGCAAGACACTTCCTACAGGTTTTTAACTTAAAGCTTTGTGATGGCATCTACCCTTCTCTACAATGTACAGAAATCGTGGGAGTCCTCAAATATACCAAGTTACAGAGAGGTAAAGCTGCAGACTTACTAAGCAAGATGTACAAAGGACAAGGAGCAATGCACTGAAACTGAATTAAGATGAACTTTCCTCAGTAACACCCCTCTCAATTTTGCAAAACACACAGTAAGCATAACTTTATTTTAAAATTATCTACTTTTAATAAGAAGGCAAAATTATAGTTTGTCATCTGGTACGTGCTCAGTGGCTGTAATGCTGCACTTGAAGGCTGAGCTGCATTTAACATCTGACAGCAATACCCAAACAAAAAGAGCCACCTTGCAGAGCTCGAAGTTGGCCATTCTATGGGAGGAAGTGGCTGTGCATCTCCAGCTGCTACTAATGCAGGCGCTGGAACAGCACCTTACTCCATCTCACCAGACTGTCACCAATATTTCTAATATTCAGGCTGACTGCCAACTTTACTTTGCAATCCCTTCACTCCCAGTATGTGTTTTGCACACTTACAAGCACACAGGTGCTGCTTGTGGCTCTGAACTCCAGTGGAGGATGATGGAATGAAGTAAGCTGCTCATCTCAGTTGCTCTTGCTCCTAGGAAGTATTTGTTTATCTAGAGCCAATCGCTGCTCCGGTGTCCATGTAATGACTCCCTCAGAGCAGGCAGAGATTACCCACACCACTGATCACTTTATTACTTCAGAATGGCTGTTTATTTACCTTAGTGCAGCACTAACACACAGGGATAAAGCTTGTCACAGCTGGGCAAACTCACCATATTCCTTACGCAGGTGGTCTGGAATGTGGGGCTCATAACCTTCCTTCTCAGGGACCTCCACAAATTCATCTTCATCCTCATCGTCATCATCATCATCCGAGGCTTTCATCTACAGAGATATTTTTGTTGGGATTATTTTCTTTTTATTTTAATGTGAAGACTGTTTTTCATTTCCCTTCACATTGAAAATATTTTGCAGACATCCTGATAGCCCTACTGAGACTTCTCCATGTCAGAAGTATTTCCCTAATTATGTATTTAATCTTTATCTAAGATTAGGCCTTTGCTTAACATTTTATCTCTAAAGACATACTCTATCCTAAGGGCTTCTTTAAAGCCCCTTTTATCCATTAGAACACATGCAGTTGGTGAAGTCTGAGAAAGTGTGAAGCTATAAAATAAGACCAAAAAATCTTAAAATAACATCAAGATTTTGACTTAATGAGCTAAGTACGGCCTTACCTCTTCTCATATGGATGATTTTACTCATTTAGCAGCACCCAAATAGTCTGTGGCATGTTAAATGGTATCACAAATTGTTTAAGAGCTCAAAACCAGAGCAGGCAAGCAGGAGGGGAAGCTGATGAATGGGCAAGCTAATAGTGACCCAAAAAAGAATATTCAGGTCTGTATACTACATTGGTTCACTGTGCTTCTTCACAACAGCACTAAGAATAATTTGTTACACTCATTTCTTAAGTAACTCAGTACCTCCCAACCATTCATACCACCAGACAGCACACACTACTCTGGTTAAGACCAACAAAACAGGATATTCTTAAATGCACACTTGGTCTATCTTGCAGTCTGAAATTGAGGATCTATGAGTGGGTGAAAAAAAAAATTGGAGTTCCAACTAACCAATGTAATTCATCCACATAAGTGGCTTCCTAAATATAATTTTAGCTAGCAACTTCTGTATATGTGCCATCAAATCTATATTTTTTCTAAGCTTGTTCCATACCTGAAAATTATTTTAGTTCTCAATTACACGTAAGCTAAAAGAATCTGTGTCATCAGACATGGCCTGTAGCATCAGAGCTTTAAAAAAGCAAATGCCAACTACCCTGGAAAGGCAACGATGGAGACTTTAAGCTTTATTTCTTTTGCCCACAATCAGAGTCACCTCATTCCCAACAACATAATTACATTATTGTACGTTTGCCATGTGCTTTTACCAGGAAATAGTAAGGGGTATTCACTAAATCCAACCTCAGCACAGGCTATCACTTTTTCCACTTCATTGCAGCAACCCAAAGCAATAGATAAGGAATACCATAATTTTCACTATTTTCAGCTGTGTTCTCTACTTCTATTAGTGCACCTGGCTTCTGTTAATATTCATACCAGCTACTCATTGTCACAAGCACCAGAGGATACTGCAGGTTTTGCCTGCAGCAGAATTTTCCCAATTTAATTCACTACTTTAATCTTGTGTCACAGCTGAGTTCCTTTAAATCATACATATATTCTGAAGCCAAAACTCTAGCAGCTTATCTTGGTTTACTAAATGTAGTTAAAAAATTAAAACAAATAATAACTTAAAAAAAAATCAGTATTTCTTTTTGGCCAGTGTTAACTGTAAGCTGGACTGAATTAATTTCTAACAAAGAATGTTAATTGATATTAATACACAGATACACAATAACACATAATGAATGGATGGTACAAGTTAGAAGTAAGATTCTTCCATTTGTTTCAAAAGTGTTTTGATTTAAGAAAGCTGCAGTTCCAGTGAAGAAGTAGAGAAAAAAAACAGATTTACTGTCCAGATGATGAGAGCTGATTTACTATTCATTCTTACCAGAGAACACCTAATTACCCTTCATTTTAAGATAAAGTCTAAGTATAATAATGTTTGAGAGCACCCTGCTTCCAAAGACAGGTAAGAACCCCATGCACTCTTAGCCCAATTATCCCCACCTCAAGAGCTGCCAACATTCAGGCTCTGCTGGTGGATCCTGTGCCCTTGGTTTACTTTTTGGTTCCCACTGCAATAATTTTTCCTGATCTAAAGAAAAGCAGCAGCTCAGGCCATACCTGGCCCAGCCAAGACGGATGCAGACCGAGCCTGACCTCCTCAGCAGAACTCAAAATAGAGTTCTAATCAAAGAAAGGATTAAATGTTCCACCATTAATCAAACTCACAAAGCGGATTTGAAAGCAGAACATCTGTCTGAAACTACAACTTTTAGAAGACATTCCTAAAAGCCTTTAGAAAGAAAAAAAACCCTCATGTTTTGTTCTGCACATCTGAAGAGGGCTAGAGATTGAAGAGAATTTAGTTGGTTTGTATTTTGGTTTTAAAATTCTGCAGGTGTTGTCATTCCCTTTTCATCTATTAGGAACAATTTAAATTTGGGAGTAACCTCCAGCAATATATAACCTCCAGCAAAAAAATAACCTCCAGTATTTCTCCAGCTACAAGAAGGACATCATCATAATTCTCATACTCAGGTTCCATTTCTTACTAGCTATTAAAAAAAGATTTCACCAAGATAAAACTTGTCATAGATGATCTTAGTCTACAACTTTGTGCCATAATGTACAAACTGACTAACTTTCACATCATAAAACAGGGAAAGTAAATTCAGTGTATTTCCGTAGTTTTTAAGTCTGTAAACAAATAAATAGCAACAGGTTTAAGGAACAGAGAAATAGTGTCAAACTAGTGAGAGGAAAAAACTCAGTTCAGCCTGATCATTTAATTTAAATTGCCAGATTATACCTAAAATAGCGGGGATATAACGCCAGTGCTTCCTTGCATGTCATATCTGAGAGGACTAGAGGGAGACAGGGTACTATCTTTAATTGAAATTTCACCTAATTTGTTCATATCACTGGAGGCACATATCTCTCTGTATGGTAATATACTAAAATTCAGTGGACTTCACTAATCCTCCACTTGAAAACTGCACTGGAAGCAACTTTGCTGTATTACCTGCATGATCTAAAACTTTAAAGCATGTGAAAAGCCTGACAGAGAAAAGGCATAATCAGATGCAAATTCACTTTGTTTAGGTACAATCCATGAACTGTGCATTCAAGTACTATAGAAAACATTAATCATAGGAAACTGTAATTTTTGTTATCAGTCTAACACTAATCAAAAGGGAAACCTGTCACTACCGCTGACCTGTGAAACGTCCCAATTATACTCTTCAGAAATGACAGGAGCACTTAACTTCCTCACTGAGTAAATGACGACAATCAATCAAGTTTGAATAACAATGAGCCACGGAGCTGAAAATTATTTTTTGTATAGAATCTACCCAGGAATTTATGAAAGGTGAAAAGCAACCCAAGGTTTTAGGGGCATTATGGCTTTCAGCTAGTGCAGCACATATCAAACACTAAACAGAATTTATGTGTTTTAATTTTCTAAAAGGTAGATGTGGACTTGGTGCTACAATGCATAACATATAATGCCAGATTTTAAATATGGGGGTCATTTTCATAAAATATTATGCGTATTGTTCACACCCTTGAATTTCCCTGGGGTCTTCTATTAAATTTAGATTTCCTGTAAAAAAAATTAACTGCTTAGCTAACTATCAGGAATTAAGCCCTCTTTTCTGTTCAAACAGACATAAAGTCTTTATCTTGATAAAATCCTTAACAAGATAAATAAGTTATCTTTTTACTTTAAAATATTAAAGTTGTCACCATTGGAAATTCAAGAAGTTGCACAGTAATAGTAGCTAGCTATATCTCAATTTATTTCATTCCAGTGGTATTTTATCAGAACCATCCCATTTATGCTGGTTTGATCCATTTCCTTTCTAGAGAAAGCAGGAGAGCTCACACACAACATTAATGATTAGAAAAGTATCTTTTTTTTCTTAAGTTCCACTTTTCAAGCACGAAGAAAGCTCCAAAAGCAACTTCTACAGGTGTAGTAGGAAAGCTCAACCACCTCCTACCTATGTTTCCAGTATAAGTAAACTTTTTCAGTCAATTAAAAAAAAAAATAAACAATCCACCATTAAATCAGAAGAAATAAATATTTAAGACAACAGTTTTAAGTAGGCGAATTAGTAAATTATAATCCTTTTAGGAATAAGTGGTTAGGGTACTTGCAAACATGAAAAAGGAGACTAAGATGCAAACAAGCAATATGACATCTCTAGTGTGCCATGTCTGAAGGGAAGTAAAGTGCAAGAGAAGTGATAAATACCATAAGGCAAAGCTTTTCTTGTAGTGTACAAGATTAAATACCTCAACGATATGTAGTCACACAACTGCTTGTTTCTCAATCACCTGTCAAAGAACGTGAGAAAAAAGCTCCTGGTTTCAAATCCATTCTAATTATCAGGTGATATGAGGAAATTCACTAACACAGGCCACCAGTCTTATCAGAGATGAAGGGTGAATGACCTCCTGTCACTGGATAATGGTCCACCTAAAGGGAGACCAGATCCCTAAACATCAGAGGCTGCTTGCACCATCACTGCTCTTCGAGTTCCATGGGGAAGGGAATTTCTAGCCTGTTAATCTGTTCTAAAATGCTGACATTTGTTTATTTATTTATTTATTTATCTAAGTCATAGAATGATGTGTTTCCAAAACTATGTGTTGGTTGTTGGTTTTTTTAATGTGGTAGTATTAGCTATCTATATTCCCCTGAGAAGAAATGGGATTTAGCTAGGCAATTTCCAGATTCCTGAGTTGGACTGGTTTACATATGAGAATATGGTTTAAAAGAAGACAGAAAACATACATGCATTATTTTCACTGTAATCACTTGGAACATCTCAATTCTCCTGATTTTCACTAAAAACTTAAAATCGTGCTGACTATTCCAACTAGACAAATGCAATCAAACCATTTCCTCCCAAACTCATTTAAAAAACTAGAAAAAACAGATGTTTTCTTATTACTCTGTATTATTAAAAAAACTGGAAACAAACACGGGATGCCAGTAGAAATGCAATTGTTTCTTTTACTTTGTAGTCAACACTCCAACAGCCTCCATCTGTTAGTGCAGCTCAGTGCAACCAGAGCCCCAGTTAAAGGCCTTGTTCATCCATCCCAACCAGTAATAAATGTGAAAAAGGCCTCCACCCACCACAAAACACTTGGAAAGATGTGAAGAAAAGCCTTTGATCCTTTTCTCACTTTTATACAAATTGAAGGCTACATTGTTATGAGGATTAAAAACGTGAGTCTCTGCAATCATAATTAAAGCAAGCAATAAAATTACTGAAATACACAATGCAATCAGTTTACAGGACTAGATGTACAGCCTCTAATAATTATTTTAGAAAAAGAAGGAAGAGAAAAGATAGCACATGAAGAAGTCATATCTACTCACTAAAACACCACTTGCAAACTACAGCTGGGACCATTAAATAAATTTTGCATGGTCTAATTAACTTGGTTTGCAATCTCAATTACTTTTCACCCAAGAAATCACTTTTGTTCAGTTTTATGCGTGCCTGTTTCCCTTTTCAAAAAAAAAAAAAAATGATGTAAGGCATCCTCAGACAAGTGAACTCTAAACTTCATTTGTCTTTCAGCAGGCTTGATGGCTATGCATTTAAAAACCCATTCTATCTTATAAACTAAAAATTAAATGTACTCAGCTGTGATGGTCGTCATTGCATCTGCTATTTATATGCTAATACCCTCACTGAAAGATCTTGCAAATTATTCCACCATGCCAATATCTCATGTGCATCTACTCAAAGCCAACTAAATATTTTTCTAGAAGATTTTGGTTAGGGAACCAGAATATTTATTGCTGTAGAACCTAGTTAGAGGGGCAACCTTAAGCACATCCATTTTTTATTCAACTGCAACACAAAACATACTTCAGTCACGTTAAACGAAATTTGGGGATACTGTATGTAAGAAAACAGTGACTAGGGTAAAAATAATTTATACAGTGCCAGTAATAGAATCTGAGTAGTCAAACAGTGTATCTTAAATGTAAAGACAAGTTTCTCCTTTTCCATTCTTTTATATCATCCAACACAGAATGACATGAAAATAAATGCTGGCATTTGGACAGATTTTAGAACCATGCTTGAGTTTTCCCAAGTGCAACACAAGGAAAACACAAACTACTAACAGAGCTGTATTTATAAGGACCTCCCACATACCCTCCCTCCCCTTCACTTTGTGATATGAACATAAATTCAAGCCCTGATGACTGAAAATTAGATATGTGGTCCAGGCAAAGCACATTTTATGTTCACCTGTAAAAGTATCACCATTCATTCTATGTGTAGCTGCTCAACAGCATATAAGCATCTTGGCCAGGCTGACTTTTATTTAGGAATGCACTTTTCATATTATTTCCTAATTTCCAGAGTTAGTAAAAATGCTTAAAGGGTTCCAGCCCAACACTTAGACAAAGCACAACATTGGAGAACAAGCATACCTTGCTCCAAATTGCTTTAGCAATATAACAAGTACCTGATGAACCAGTTTTTCTCTAAAGCAGGAGTCTGTGAGGGGCAAGCTCAAAAAGCAGTTCAAAAGACTCTGAATCTTCATGAATCCTTTCAGAAAAAAATGGTATGTCCAACAGACTCAGTGTTCCAGTGTGTGCCTTTACAGTTTCAGAGGACAGCAAATAAAGGCAGTCTAGAAAACTGGTACATTGGACAAAATTATTACCCGAGGAAGATATTGCAAGGCAAGTTCAGTATTTCTTTAGTAATAACCACCCAAGATGTGTCCTCAGATGTATTTTCATACCTCACTATTTGGGCTCCTACTGTCCACCAAAATCAATAAATTGCATAAATCATCTTAATCCTTAAGTAGGTACAGCAAAAAGGCCAAGTTCTCCTGCATAATCCATTTTTCATAAAATAAGTATCACATTCAGAGGAGATGTAGCAGTTTTACTTAAAGTACTGAGGGTTTCCAAGTCTAACAATGCTGTTCCATTCCATGCATCCCAGAGAGCTAAAACTTAAGTCTGCTACCCTTCATTATTCAAGTTAATGAAGTCCCCCAACATAAAAGAGAATTGGTTCCTACAAAATTTATGCTGACCACCTATATTTGGTATCTATATTTAATTTGTTTTATCCAAAGTGACTATAGTGTCAGTCTCTTAAATGTCATTGTGTAATATTTATACAAAAATAAAGGTTACATCTTACTTTTAGAAGTACAGCAACATACTTGTCCCATGCAGTTGCTGTACATACTTCAGGCACAACAGCTTATTACACAGTAAAAATCAATATACTTAACAGTAGTATCTGATACGTTATTTTCATCACATGTTTCATTCACCCTGGGAGATGAGCTAATCATGAATCACTGTGTCAATCTGAATTCTCTGATTAAGTAAAGATTGGCCTTTATAATCAGATCTGCATTACCTGAGTTTACTCAGCTTCTGAAAGGGACAGTCTCACTATCTGAGCTTAGCGCTGCTACAGAAATCTTCTCTGGATTAGGTTCCAGCCAGTCCAGGTCCCTGCAGCAACAGGACCTCAACTGTGAGTACAAGGGAGGCACTGGGAATCATCAGGGGAGGAAATGGAGCAGGACTATCCCTTTTCATTTCTGCTCATGTTTAGATCATATTTAAGCCAACCATAAAATCATTACCAAGATATGTAAGCGGCTGTACAACAGCTGTACAACAGCAACCTGTACAAAAACCACCACCTGCTAAGAAGCAGATCTGGTAGCAACATAACACACTAAAAAATACCCAGCAGAACTTCATTTTAACATTTCAGGAATTGTAGAAATGAGTGAAATAATTTTAAGAGAAGAAGAGGCAAGCATAAAACAGCATTGCACATATCTGTGCCTTGAAACCCAGACTTTTTTTCTTAATTCATGGGCAACTGTGAGTACAGAAACTTTGTAAAGTCCTACTCAGTTTTTCATTCCTTCAGACAAAAGGAAACGTTTGCACATTCAAAGACTGTGGTGTGATGAAGAGAGCAAAGCTAGAAGCCAAGTAGCATGAAATCATGTTTAGAGTCCACGCTTAGCCTGTACCCAGAGCAGAGTCCCCAAGATGTTTCCCCTTTGTACAATCAGTAGGAAAGCCCTAATTTTGTCGCTGAAGAAAGCGGCTCTTGGCTAGCCAATGTAAAGGTCACAAGTGCTACCCTGAACATGTGAACTGCCCTTCCCTTCTCTTCTTTCCAGATTACCCATTTTCCTACACACCAGCCCAGATGAAATTGTTTAAAGCCACTGAGAAGGCTGTAGTGAGGTCCAGGACTGGCTATATCCATTTCTGGACCAAAAAATTGGTTTATGGTCTGATAATGCAAAGGTTAACCAAAAATACGTCTTTCTTTACACCCCCCTAGCGAAGTCTTCAGGTTTTCCACTGCTTTTCAGCTAGTGCAGGTCATCTATGAGATAATGAACTGTACTCCTGTGATCCCTTGAAATATTTTAGGCAACACTGAGCTATTTAATTTCTTTACTATTCAGAGGCCTATACATGATAAAAGCTAAATTTTAGAGCTGAGGAGAAGAAAAACGTCATTTTCATCTAAATGTGGTATAACAAGATTCCCATCAGTACCCCTCCATGCAAAAAAAAAAAAAAGTTCTACTGCATTTGATGGATTACCACCTATCACCTAGACCACAGCAAACTCAAGCTGCTAAAACTTTGTATCCACCACCAATGCACACATGCTCCTGTCTCATAAGTCAGTCTGTACACATAGACACTCTAAAAACAAACTGAAGCTGACTTCAAGGATCACATTTATAAATTCACCTGAACTGCACATTCAGATGCTGTATTTTTAACAGGTAAGTATACATCCCAATGACATAAACCTAATTTGTTACAGACAGGTTAACAAATTATTCTATGCAAGATACGTATAACCTTACATGTATTTCTGATTGTGGATTTCAGGTACAAAGATACTTCAGATGCGAATACATTTACTTTAATATTGCTGCATCAGCTAAATTTAAATGCATTAGTATGTGTTTCAAGCCTAAAAATTTTCTTCCTTTTCCATTTCTAAAAATACACATTTAGCAATGTACCTCTATGAACCTCACAAATAAATTCACTTCAATAAAACTGTTTCCCCTTGTAAAGCAGGATGGATAAAAAGCTGAAAGCAAATTTATATCTCCTACTTACAGAGTACACACTGCTCAGTATTCATAGATGAATCAAGGGAGATGACCCTTCGGCCTGAAAAACTTAAATACTTAACATAAGGGTTAACTTGATGATGGAGACATCCTACTTTATTTTACACTCTATTAGAAGAGCTCCAAATTGCATTGTGCGACCTGCGAATCAGATAGGGATCAGAGGTCGTCACAGTGACAACCCTAAGAATTCATGGCTAGATCTGCATAACAAGATATTTTTAATAACTTCATAGCAGTGGCAGGCTCCATGGCCAGGGCAAAGCATAAAACATACCACAGCAACACTCAGCTCTAGGGAAGAAACAAAACCAACCAAACCCATCACCCAGCTGATCAGACACTTTAATAAGGGAGTGCTGTTCTGGGGGCTAATTTTACAGTGTTTTGTTTTATATCAGTCCTACAGCCTAATAAAACTTAAAAAAATAGAAAGCTTTTAGCTGAAAAGTGATTACAAAAGAGACATTTAACAGAAATAATAACATGACAAACATGACAATAAAAATAACGTCAATTAAAATAGGGAGGAGGGAAGAGAGCATTAAGTATGTGTATGACCTATTTAATATTCTGTGTTTACTTTTACAGTTATTGTTGACCTGGCTTTTTTGATAAAAAACAAAAAAAAAAATTAAATGTTGCTTTGGCTACCAATTTGACCATACAAACATTAATAAATTTTATTGTTTATTCCAACCACATTACATGCTAACAATGTATAGAATCTGGTAAAGAACATCTTTAGGTGTAATGCTGATGTACTTATCAAATATTCCTATATTTCTCCATAGAAAACATACTAACAATCAACAGCAAGTTACCATTCAAATCTTAAAATTGAAATGCTCCCAGTTTTCAAATGGCAACTTTTTGTTAAGAGGTAGGGGTTTTGTTAAAAAGCAGCACCTGGGGTGCTGTTTTTCTACCCAGGTGTCTCTCCTGCCACATGGTCTGAGCATGTTTTAGCAAATGTGATTTCAGGCACTGTGAGGGATCACTGAGGACAGTTACCTGACCCCCAGAAACAACTTCTCTAAAATGAACAAGAGGAAAAAACTCTAAGGATGTGAGTACAGGAAACTGTTACAGAAAGCTGTCAGTGGGACTGGATTCTCAATGGCTACAGAAGCAGAAATCTAAAATTCAAGTGCAGCTTTTTTTTTTTCCTAAAGCAGGCACTAACTTAATGAAAAGACAGACTTGAAAAGAGCTGGTTATAAAGCTACAAAATGATTAGGTAGAAATAACTCGTCAGAATTGCTAAAATTCCAAACTGTAGTTGAAGACATGGGGGGAGAAAAATCAGCAATAGTCTTGTAGCCAAGTAATTGGTAGAACTCTTGGCTTAATTTGTAACATATTAAAAATTTAATCTCTTAATGTATTTTAGGACTAAATAATGAGAAGCAAATATTTAAATCGTAAATTTTTAACAATTTTCTGACATTACTCTTTCTGAAAAAAATCTGATTTGTATTAGAGTGAGGTTTAAGTATCAGATTCTGGACAGCACAAGGACAGGCTCCTCCAAATCTAATTATTAATGGCATTATTGAGTTCAACCAGATGTTTCACATGGATAAAATTAAGTACACGAATAAATCAAGATCCAAGTGTATGCTTAGACTTGACAGAAGATAAGGAAAGGTGAAACAAAAAGTAATGAATACAGTTAATGAAAAGCTATATATCCCTGGTTGTTAATGTAATTTGAAATTTAAAATTCAAGGTGTAACAGGCAGACACAGTAAGTGATCCCTCTGCTGACAGACACAGGAACGGGATTTTTCTCACATCATCTTTCCTCCTGGATTCTGTCTGTCCAAGTTTAAGCCAGCCTGAGTACTAAACCTTCCATGGCTTCCCAAGGTAATTACATAAGATATAGGCATACTTCGAGTGTACAAAATACAGCTAATGAGCTACATTTCTATTAACAATGTCAGGATTTCAAGTATTATCCTAATGGATAATTTTTAATGGAAAGGATGTCAGTGAAAGGTAGTGTGCATGATTTAAAATACAGTACATAGTTGTCCTCTCTAAAACTGCAAGTTCATTTGCATCTAGTCAGCTTCAAATCAGACACTAAACAAGACAAAAAATTAAAACCCAGTATCACAAGAAAAAGAAGAAGACATTATGAAACAAATCTATTTCTAACCAGCAAAAAAATATTTTAAAGAACAATTTAGTCATAAGTAATTCCTGCAAAAGAATCAAAAGTCCGGAAACAGTAGTGTCTATTTAAACCCCATTGTAAGCCAAAAATTACAAATTGTGCTTCTACAATAATTCACAGAGTCACGAATTAACTTGAAGTGTCTCTGGTATGTTGCTGTTGTAATAAGTTTACCTGAAAACAGACTGAGCAGATGGCTGGCTTTGGATCAAGGCAGCACAGAGAAAAACGTGGAGCGTGCAGTTTGCACTCCCTCTACTGGACACTGGAATTATCCCGAGCGGGCATTCAGAGAAGAAAGGGCCATGTCCGAGCAGCCCGGTACCATGAAATAACAGCCCTTTTACAGCTCCCTCTTCACCTGGATTCAGCCAAAACCCAGATTCACAGAAAAACGAATTTCAAAACCCTCAAAATGTTTATACCCTCAAAATGCATTTCCTGTCAGAAATTTGACTGACACCCCAAAGAAGGATTTAACTACAGTGAATGTAACCCGTGTAAGCACACAAAAACTCATTTGCCCCTGACCAATACAGGAAGTCTGTCATTTTTTTTTTTGTCCACCCTCCACCCATTTGAAAAAGTAACAGCTCGTAAGAAATGCTCTGACTTCTGATCCACGGGAGATATAGCAGTGGGAATGGGGAATGCTTAGACTGGGCAACGGGGATGTATTAATAATTATAAAATCTGTTGCAAGGGATTTGTTTCTAGATAGTCAAAGGATAACCTTTGTTTTTCTTTTCCCTCTCCTCCCACAGCTCCTGAGAGGCAAGCACAAAACAGACACTACTCGTGCTGGCAAGGCGTGTCACACAGAAATGATGGCCCTCCTTGTAATTAAGGCTCTCTGATGGTTTGTGTTCTTCACTCTCATGGAGGAGGAAAGAAAGAAGTGGTTATAGCTCATGTCACTATAAACCACTTTAAGTTGAAGTGTCTCACTGTATAAAGTTCTGTGCTTTCCTTCAAGTGACTTTGTATAAGGGCTCCCTAAACATACAGAAAGTTCTCCTCTGGTTTGCAAAGCACTGTGACTTTTCCATTTTTGAGTAAAGGTTAAAAAAAAAACTTCAGAGAAAGTAACTTGTGCTAATTGTGTAACAGGCTCTGATTGCCAAAGGCTCCTGCCCTGGAGGCTTGTGCTCTGTGATATGGAAAATGAAATGAGAAGCAATGGAAAGCATGGATGTAATAAGGACTGCCAAAAACCCACAACTTGTGAACCAAGCAAATATTTCTTCTGTGGAATCAGGCCAGGTAGCCATCAATTTCTTGCTCTCATCTCTTACATCCAGCTACACTGCTGGTATATTCACTGCAGCATCAAGAATTACTCCGGATATATACAATTATTTGCATTTCAGCCACATCCATGTGTAACTGATCAGCTAAAAAAGAGTAGCAATGACACATGGCAATGGTAATGGACCCCAGGACCTCCCCTCTTTAAAGTGGCAATTTAAATCTCTGTGGGATTGAGAGTTATAGCAGAGTTCACAGTAATAAATTTCCAGTTTCATTGTCTCTGACTAAACCCTTCCCTTTATCAACTTTCTTGATCTCAGTTTGAGAATGGGTAAAGCCTTTACTCCCTCTGTTCCCAGACAGAACTGGAACAAAGCACAGAATAGAACAGATGAAAAGGGGGGAAATCAATGGCCACAGAAGCATGGAGATTGAGCACGAAGAAAATGCAAAACGTCCCAGGAGAACGGGCAAGCCCAAGTCCCCAGCCAAGCTGCCAAGTCCTCATCATTCTGTTTTATATTTGCTAATTAAATAAAACCACTCTCTCCCCAAAAGAATGACTTGCTGTGGAGCAGGATTATAATAACAGTTGAAATGAGCAAATACACAAACAACTCACCTTTAAGTTCTCCAGTTAAGGATACAGCGACCCCAGAATGCATCCCCAGAACTGCCATCCTATCCAAACACAGACACAGCACAGAGCAGCTACAAACCAGCTGACATGGGACCCTCTGTACTCAGCCATGATTCACATTCTCCCTCTCTGCTTACTCAATGCTCCCCCTCATTTTCAGGTGTGCTCATGTCCACACCTGATCAGATACAGCCTTTGCTGATCCCATGTGCCAACAAATCACATTCCTGAAGCACCATGCTGTCAGGACACGGTGGCTGGGAGCCAGGGCTTTGAAGGACAGACAGGCCATCCTCTTCTCTTGGCTTTAGAGATACAGAAGACAGCAAAACTTTGGCATGGCAAGAGCTGTAACTCCAAGGACACAAGGACGTCCAGACAAAGCCACAACACCTAACACAGGCAGCAATGCTCAATTAAAGAGGAGATGTGTGCAGTGTTTCACATGCTGACATGTAAATATTTGACAGATGGGGATTTAATAACCATGCTCTAAGAGATTCTGTTTATTTTGTTCTACCAGACTCAATTTGCCATGTTTTTACGTTTCAGTAAAGTCATCTGACACATGAATAAAATATAATTTATACAGTTTCCTTCTGCAGTACAAAGCTCTCCATGTTCAGGTTATAAATTTAAAATAACTCAGCACTAACACTAAATTTGGTTATTTTCCACTGGAGAAAAACCCTAGGAATATTTATATATTGTTTTCAATGCTTAAGTTAACTCAGTCTGCATTGCTTCATTTTGAAAGTATTGTGAGTGCAAGGTTTTTGGGATTTTTTCCCCTTTTAGCAATGAATTTATTAGCTTTCAAATTAATATAGGCATTAGCTATAAACATGCTATATAAACACATAGATAGCATTGGTCACTCTCATAAGTGGCAACAATACCACTCTAAACACACACATTCATGTACACACACACATGAAAATCAAGGCTTGAATGTCTTTTATATCGTGCAAGAAATATAGCAACCAATATTCCATGCAGAGGTGCAGCAAATGAAGTCCTGTCAAGCAAATGGCAGGAATGACAGCAGATGTCTGGATTCCTTCATAGCTGGTTGCATAAAGGTAGCACACATATTTCACTGGAGACAAAAGCCTCTGACAAGACAGTCTTTCAGTACTTTTCATTCAGAGTTGGCATTTTTGACTGGTGGGGCACATCAATAGGTGTTAAGACAATGAACCAGATTAATCTTGATTTAGCTTCATTTGTACAATGAAAGAAAAGTCTACAACACTCAGTCATGGCTAAAAGAGGCTACAGAATTTAGCTCAAGGTGTAATGTCCTGATCAAATTCTTACAATCCACTAAATTCAAACCAAACACTAGTCTGGATCCTGACCCAAACCACTTATTTTCATGTCAAGCTACACAGTTATTTCATTTGATCACAGCCAACAGAAATGAGTATCATGCAGCTCTGCTTTTTATCTACATAAACAGGCCATAGACTCCTTTTTGCATCTGAATAATGTATTTGATCTTTCAGCCTCTGTTTATTCACAAGTTCTACCTATTTCACAAGAACTGTCATAGGTAGTTATCTCTGTGAAACAGTTTGATGCTCTACATTCCCCTATGATAACCTTAATCACATTGCATGCTTACTAGGGAGAGTAAATACTACAAAGCAAAGAAATTACTGTCCTGGACTGAGAGACTCTCGTAGTTTGGTAAGCTGGGAAAGAATGTGAGCAGTACAGTGTCTACTGATAAATATGCACAAAAGAAGCTGAGTACATAACAATGTTACACATGAAGCAACTAAGAGCAAATAAAATCTGCATTTAACCACTTCTCTATCCTAAACAACAACAGGGATGCTTTAAATGGTTTTGGTCTAATAACCATTATATAGACTATTATATAGGTGTTTACTGCTCCTTGAAGGAAGCTACAAGCAGCTGAATTAGTGTACTTTACAATAAAACTTGTGTTCTGAAAAGTTTCCCAGGTTAGGGCTTAAGAGAAAGAGCATTTTTCTGTATACAAGCTAAGCTTTACTAATGGTCCTCTCTAGTAAAACAGAATTTTAAGAAACTCACCACTTTTCCTTTTCTTGCTTTAAAGGAAATGTTCATTTCCTTATATTTCTTCATAGCAGTCTCCAATTTATTCTTGAGTTCAATGGCACATCTTAGCCGATCATCATTGATTCCTGCTCTGGTAAGTAGCTGCAAACCAAGAAAACATCATTCTTACTCTCTTCTTCTAGAAATCTGAGCCAAAAAAAAAAAAATCTCCAGTTTTACCTCATAATTAATGAAACAACATTGTCACAAATTCCTTTATTTTACAAGTAACAATTAGTGAAGCCAATTCTTTTCCTATCTAGAATATAAAAACTAATAGCAACTAGTGAAGCCAAAGAATGAACAGCTATTATAAACATCTTCTGAGAGTGTCCTCCTATAGGCCAAATTCCATGCAGGAGGCTCCATGATATACTGATGTACGTGCTAATCTGATAGAGATGTCTAACAAAAACAAGATATGTTTTACTTTAAGACTTTGCAAAGAAGCAAAGTTTTACCTATCAAAAAAAAAAAAACAACAACCCAACAAAGAATTGCCTATAGGTACCACACCTTAGGCTGAGAGCTAACAAACAAGCTACATAGCTCCTGCAGTGTCCTTTACTCTTACTGAAATGGAAATCTTCTCTCATTGTTCCTGTTTCTTCAACCTTCATTTCCTCTTGGCTCACTCTCCCTCAACCTTTACCGTACCCCAGTCCTTGTTTCATCATCTTTTTATTAAAAATATTAAGAAAAAAAAATTATCTCTTTATCCCACCTGAATCCAGGACTGCACAGAAGGCCAGAACTTATTTCTGAGAAGTTTGTGAGCATCCATGACACTGTTTATGATGGCAGTATTATCTTCATTCTCTTGCACTTTTATATCTGCTCAAAACAGGGGAAAAGAGTTAGTGGGTACATTTGTAGTATCTTCACCACAGGAGCTAAAGAAGGCAAATTAATCTTTCTAAGATATTTGATCTCTTCAGGGAAAGTTACAAACATCAGAATGCTTCTCTGTTCAGAACTAATTATTCTCCTACTATCCACACATTCAAAAAACCAGACTAAAAGATGAAAAGTGTTCAGTCCAGCACGCCAGAAAGAGTTGTTAAGCCACCACAAGGAATCACCAAATAAACCACAGACAAGTTCAGTCTTACTATTTACATTACACCTTGTCCCAAGTTCAAATGAACTGGGCCTCATCGTACCAGTTTCTTTATATTCAATACAAAATAATCCCTACCCTGGTGGTAACAGGGACTTGACTGTCAAAGAAGCCAAGTATGCCATTATCCAAGTAAAAATTATACTTTTCACCCACTGTTGTCAGCAAACAGAAGCAGATACCCCCTTTACTGTTTGCACATGAAAGTCCCTTAGGACAGGAATTGTAAGAGACTTCCAAAACACAAACCATCCTGATTTTTCTACAGGTAACTCACATTAGCAAAGTTATACAAAAAAGGTGTAATCACTTCCTATGAAAACTACTTACTGCTTCTTGCAAGCTGTCAGTAGCAAGGAGAAAGTTTCAGAAACACTCAATTGTAAGATTTTTAAACTAGCAGCTTATTCTCCAGCTACAGACAGAAAGAGGTGAGTAGAAAGAAAATTAAATATGATAAAAGTATTTTTTTTTCAATGTAAGAGATTCATCTTATTATAGATACTAACAAGTGCTGTGATGGGCTTGCAACAACTAATAAGAAAGCTCAGTCTCAGAAGGTAATTAATGAAATCTGCTAATCACACACAAGGACACCCAAAACGAAGAACACTTACTAGAGGAACCAGAAATAGAAAAATAAAAAACAAACTTAAAAAGAAAAATCAAAGTGGTGTCCAGGAATCCCAAAGCAAAATGGTGTTCAGTAACCCCAGCATTTAAGTAACAGAAACAAAACCAAAACCACAAGCACAAAGCCCTTCAGAGAAAGGCTGCCTCCAGCTATAAGTCAAAAGTTTTTCCAGGTACCTGTGGAGATTTCAAGGTCTAGAGTATACTTATGTGAAATAAGCCCATGGTTCCTAACAAAAGTCTGGTAATCGTCGTCATCGAGAGCGGGGCCACTGGATTGACCATCCGAGCATGTCCCTCCATCCAGCTCCTTTTGCTCAGGCTTCTCAGGTACCTCTTTGTTTCTATCAGGTGTAACACACTGAGAAACAGGAAGAATGTCCTTGCTGCAGCATGGCTGTTCATCATCCATGCACCCCAAATAGGATGGGTTAACTTCCCCCTGGGAGGACGAGGGGGATGCAGGTCCAGCCTCATTAGCAGACGTTTGCTCGCTGAGCTCCGGTTCCACGTTGTTCACCGCAAAATTGAAAGGATCTGGCATCAGAAGCTGGAAACAGTTTTCCATCTCTGTCAGCGTATCAGCAATCTCTTGGGACATTTCTATCAAGACACAATTGGTTTATAAAATTGTTAGATACTGTAAAATGTTAATGTCTCCAGAGCAGACAGAGAGTTACAAAACAAATATGACTGCCAAAGGGGGAATCCATTTATCCAGTGACAACTGAACCATACAGATCTTCCTCTTCTGCAGAAATTGTCCTTATAAAAGTGACAATACCTAAGCAGGAAATCTAGAATTTCCTGAGCCAGGCATGTAGAGTCAGGGCTCCTCCTTTCCTTATCCTCTTCAAAATTTCAGTATGCAAAGATGAGTCAAGTACTTCATAGAATTTGAAGCAAAACAAGGTTGAATGAGGATATTCTTAGTGCTGTTGGGGGGTGTTCATTCTACAACCACGAATTTTATAGCTGTGTGTAGGAATAGTCATGAATGTATGTTATTGCTCAGAGATCCTACTGATACAAATTAGTTTAAGAAAGTTAAATCTCTTTAAAATTCCACTTTCGTGCACGAAAACATTTCCAGCATGGAGAATAAATGGAGACACAATTGCATGCATTATATACACCAAAGTAATTTAATTAAATAACCCTTTACAACAGCAGAATAATATCCTTACTATCTCTGTTGCTCTTTGGGGTGACAGAAATGTCTTTGCTATGCATATATTGCTCAGAGACTCAGGCCCCAGTTACACTTTCTAGCTGCACTATGATACTTCACAGTTATCCTACACTGCATCCAGGGCTCCTGTACAGACCATTGCCTGTATTTATGGAACACAGTGACTATATATATAAGTAATGCCATCAGCTAAGAAGGTATTGGGAAGTCTGTGCCTTGTCAATGACACAAAAACTAAGTCACCAGCTCCAAAAAGTCTTGTGATATGCTTCTTAGGGGTTATGCATTCATACTTTACTGAATTAGAGACCAGACTTTCACTTGATAACATTTTCTTTCTTTTTCATCTCTTCCTACTGAACTCACAGGACAGTCACTTCTTTCCCCTGATATTCTTTAGGTAAGAGAGAGGGAGGGTTGAGCTCTAACAAATGCAGCATTCCTGCTTTCTGTGGTCAGCTATTATCTGGATAGCTATTCTCTCAGAATTTGTTTCAAATAAGCTTAAAAAGGTTGCTTTAAAAACAAACAAAAAACCAAACCAAAAACTCACTAAAAGAACCAAAGCAACCAACCTTCCATTTCTTTTTCAGTTCTTTTGACTTTTTCTTTGTAAATGTTCTCCAGTCGTTTTTGTTTCTCCTCCTCCCTCCTCCTTTCAGCCACAGTCCTGGCATGCACATCCTGAAAATCCACCTAAAGAGGAAATTAAGAAAAAAGTGTAACATTCCTCATAAGAAATATATAGAAAATCCATTTCCTAAGATCCTTATCTGCAGTGAAAAATCCTGCAACATCAGCGATCAGCCAGAAGCTCAGCAGCATTTCCTTTTATCTCTTCTCCTCCTCGAATCAATAACTACAGCAATTGTGAACGGAGTTTTTTACTCCTACTAATAAAGGACTGGTGAGAATCAATGGCTTTCAAAAGGAATCATAAGGTAGAAAAACAAACCCCTTAGATTTTTTACATCCAGAGTACAGGAGGGAACTGGGCTTTGGGAGACTTCTGTTACAGCACTGGAGACAAGGAGTTAGGGAGAATGAGCAGGAAGAGACTATGCAGGGTAGATATTAAGATTACATGAAAACATCACACCAGGTCCACCAGGAAATTTAGGAAAATTTGTAAGCACTATAACTAGTATATATATATATATATATATATATATATATATATATATATATATATATATATATATATATATATGACTTAAAAAAGAACCTTGTAAGAAAGGAAAGTAGGAGGGAAGACCTTCAAATTCATTAAAAATGACCAAACTTGTGATTTACAATTACATTTGCTGCTTATCAGTATTGAGGGAAAAGTTAACATTCAGTCTCACTTCCTTATGGCTGAATTATAAACATAAATCTAAACAACTCAAAATGCTGTTTCTTAAAATATTAGCAGTATTTTGGGATTTTTTTGGTTTGGTCTTAGACGGGATAGTGGCTCCCAAATACCAGCAACCTACAACAAAGTTCTGGAGTCACACAAATGTTTTTTATCCAACAGCTGTCACAGAAACTGGCATGGAGAGTCTCTGGCAGGCCCACTCACCAAGCTGGGGTTTTTTAGAAGGAAATGGGTGAGCAGAAGGGTGGTAGGGAAAAGAGCTGGTTTCATAACATACAGCATCATATGGATCACCAGAGTGAGCTTTTTTCATTTTCAGGACCTGATTTTTCTACAGGTTTGCATAGTTCCCCACACAGAACTGGGAGAAACAGATCCTCCCAAAGAGCAACGCTGCCAACAAAAGCAGAACAAAGATACAGAACTCAGGAACTACAGCTACTGTTTGCAGGCAGTCAGATTGGACTGCACAGAAAACCAGACATAGCTACAGCTTCCTAAAACACAACTTCTGCCTCATGCCAGAGTACCCACAGTGGAGTAATTTGCTCATTCTTTCCCACTCTCCATACCAAAAGGACCACGAAGCCTTTTACTGATGCTCTGTAATTATGGAATTAAATGTACGAGGAGCAAAACATTGCTCTTGACTGAAAGGATATTAAGCATCAGGCTGGGACAACTACTCCAACTTTTGTGAAAATATTGGAATACAGCAGTACTATACTCTGTGTGGATCTCTTTGAAATGCTGTTCACTTTGCAATTCCAGCTCACTCCGTAATTCCACCCGTGCATTCCTCAGATGCAAAGATACTACAGTATGAGTCATGTGCCCAAATATGCAAATACTTGGAAATACGTGAAATATTTTTCCCCTTTCTTCTTCTTTTAAACTTTGAGATAGGAGTTTGAAAACAATTACTTTCATGTATACTGAAGCATTATTTCCTCCTAAAGTCAAACATTTATAGAGGCAGCGACTTGGTACCTACAACTACTGACCTATTAACACCAAAAGAGTGGGGAGCTCTCTATCTTTACACCCGAAAAGGGCAGCAGCTGTCATCTTCTGACTGTTTATAAAAGTGATTTTGGTGATCATTAAGGAAAAAAAAACAACCAAAACCCAACCACAGATCACATAAAGAGCTAACACTCCACCCAAGTTGCCCTATACTACTGTGCCAAACCTGTAAAACTCAACAGCTGATGTATTTTACTACAAAATAGTAGCAAATGCCTCCTCAAAACTTTTGGTTACTTCTCACACTTCAAGTATTAAACTGGCAAAGGGCCAGCTGGCTCATATCAAGTCTTTAAGTACAAGAGTTACCAAAGTACCTGAGATTGTTTCTATTGATATTAATGCTTGTAGAGGAACTCCAATTCAGCTGCTCTAGAAAATAGCACAGCTTGTATCAAAACATGGAGAGGGATCCCCCAGTTGTTAGTGGGGAGCAGCCACAGACCACAGGAGCACAGACAGACCCACCAAACTTCAGCAGAGTTGTTGCACACTTGTGTTCAACTGGGTGAAACTGTATTATGTATTAAACCCCCTTGTCTCAGTCTTGTACTTCTCCTCATCACTGTCATTTAGTTTTCTTTCTTCATTAAACAGACAAAAAAGGAGAATTCTAAGACAATCATCTTTTGTGAGCAGATGCCAAAATCTGTATAAAAACCCAGCCCAGCACAGCACAGCTCAGTTGGGAACACCATAAACTTAGCATGGAACCAGAACAACAGAAATACATCACGTATCACAAAGGTTTTTTATCTGCTGTTAGGAATGCTGAATCTGTCTTTCTGAAAAGAAAGAAAACCTGTATGTTTAGTGAAAGTTTGTTATTATCGTTGTAGATGGTGTGACTGCTACAATAGCATTCCAAATTTCACTGCTGCACCTCAGAAGACAATAAAGCAGCAGGATGTTCCAAACACAGTAACTGGAAGTGACATCTAAAAGCTAAGGTTTACATATACAAAATTTCTCCTTCACAAAACCTCTTGTATGGCACAGTAACACTGCAGCTGAGAGTGGCAGGCACCTACACCTGTAAAGTTGTACAGCAAAGGGGAGCTAGAACTGGGCAGCTCACTATAGAAATCAGGCTAGTTTAAACTGGCAAAGAAAGACTTAATAGCTGTTATCCTCAGTTTAAGGCATGACCATTATCTCCCTTCCAAAAAGGGCTAAACTTTGGGGCTCCAATCAGGAATCAGAGGGTGAAAGCCAGCTGGGTGAGCAATACTTGCACCCGGAAAAAGGCAGAGCCCAGCTCTAAGTACAAGACTGGGGTTTCTAAAACCTACAGTACTGCAAGATGAACAGAAAACCTACGGTTTGTTTTCCAAAGACCATGCTCAACAGGAGGTCTCCTACAGGCAATGTTGTTTCCTACAGCTTTTTTATTACATTTATTGGCCTCCTTGCTTTGAACAACTCCCGGTGATCATCACCTAAAAACACACACTGGAGTAACAGCACAGAGTACCTTTTTATTCTGCTTTAGGAAGTGGTATCCCAGGGAAAGCTGCTTGTAGGCCTCCCCATACTTCTCGTGCCAGTCTTGCACTGCCTTGATGGCCGCTTTCCTCAGCTTCTGCGCCACCTCTTTGGGCGGGGGAAGGGGCTGCTCGTGGTCTATCCCCACCGTGAGCTCCAGGAACTCCTGGAAGTTGGAGATAAGCAGCGTCCTGAACTGGTGGGACCTAGCGAACAGCTCCTGCACGACCTGGAAGGCGGAGAAGCGCATCTCGGCGTGCTCCTCTTGCAGCCGCGTCAGCAGCAGGTGGTAGGCGTGGCTGATGTGCTCCTCCGACGACCTGAGCACGGAGAAAAGGATGAGAAAGGTGGGGGGATTATTTGAAAAGCGGTTCAGCACGTAAAAACGTACGCTTGGGGGAGGTTTAATTTATTTTAAATTTTAAGTGAGCAGCTTCTGTGCTGGCAGCACCCAGTCCCCACAGCAGGCCCCAGGAACGACGCTCAGGGCAGCTCCGCCCGGAGATGCCCGGCCCGGGGAGAGCCAGCGGGGCCCGGCTCTGTCCCTCCCTCCGGCCGTACTTGCAGATCTTCTTCAGCTCCTTCATCCTGCCGGGCTCCAGCCGCGGCTCCCCCGAGGTGGTGAGCTCCTCCACCAGCTCGACCAGGCGCTGGTCCATCTCCGTCAGCACCGAGGCACCGGAGGAGTCGGGACAACCGCCCCGAAGGTGCCTTCAAGACGGGGTAGCCCCGGCCGGGACCCACCAGCGCCGACGGCTCCGGCCGCGTCTGGGCGGCGCCATCTTCCGGCCCTCAGCGGAGGCCCCGCCCCGAGACCCCTCCCCGCCTCTGGCTTGGGCCCCGCCCCCCAGAGCGGGTCCCGCCCCTTGGGCGGAGCCGCGCCCAGGGGAGGCCCCGCCCCTCGAGCGCTGCAGCCCCGCCCCTCGAGAGGAGACCACGCCCCTTGCGCGCGCCCCGCCTCTCGGGCTGCTGTTCCCCCCGCCCCGCCGCGGGTGGTACCTTCCTCCACCCCCCCTTCCCGGCACCTACCACCTCCCCCCCCCCGCCGCTTCCGCACGGCACCGCCCACGTGACGTGCCGGCACCCGGAAGCGCGGCTGGGGGAGGGCGGGGGAAGCCTTAAAGGAGCCGCGCCCCGGGTTTGTGTGAGGGGATGTTTAACCCCTCGTTGTCCGCAGGGCTGAGCCCGCCCGGAGGGGGGAGGAGCCGGCATACAGCGCCCATGTTTATCACAGAATCAAGCAGACCTGCGAGATCATCGAGTCCAACTTATGACGGAACACCACCGCTCCAGTCTTTCTTTAAACACCTCGAGGGACGGTGACTCCGCCACCTCCCTGCGCAGCCCGTTCCAATGTCTAATCATCCTTTCTGTGAAGAAATTCCTCCTAATGTCCAACCTAAACCTCCCCTGGCGCACCTTGAAACTGTCCTCTCGTCCTGTCGCTGGTTTCCTGGGAGCAGAGCCCGATCTCCGCCTGGCCACCGCCCCTTGACAGGGAATTGTAGAGAGCGACAAGGTCCCCCCCGAGCCTCCTCCGGGCTGAACACCCCCAGGCCGCTCAGCTGCTCCTCACAGCACTTGTGCTCCAGACCCTTCCCCAGCTCCATTCCCGTCTCTGGACGCTCTCCAGCACCTCAGGGTCCTTCTTGTCATGAGAGGCCCAACACTGGACGCTGCTGCACCACCACAAAAGTGTCCCTGTGCAATACGCCCACAGGTCTGGTTCAGTTATGGGACATCGTGAGGCTGCCCTGCATTCACTGCTGGCAGAACCTGACTGCTTGCAGCTCTGGGTGCTCGATTAGAAGCGCTCTGAGACCCCCAACTTTGAAAGTGCTGCTTAACCGCTGGGAATAAACAAGACCTTTGCAGGCGCCCGCTTTAAGCATCCTAAAGAAGGAAGACATCTAAAATATCTGTTCCCATTTGAAAATGTTGTCAGCTAATTGACAGGTATTTCCATCAATCCACAGTTAAGTCATGTGCTGGAAGCGATTTATGTGGATTGGTGTTGCAGCTGTGTCTGCTGGATCCTGTGATCAGGAAAGATGGCACAGAACGCTTTTCACTAGAAATGGGCTCATGTCATCAACCAGATTTACTGCAGTAAATAAATACATACATTTTGCAGTGGCTCTGCTATTTCTGACTCAATACTCAATACCAATGACATCCTACTTTTTAACAATGTTTCTCCTTTCCCCATTGCCTTTCATCGAGTATGGTGCATTTCCATGTGAAAGTCACGGAGAGTGGCAGAGCTCATCTTTAAAGTTTAGATCAGTTTACTCTTTCACTGTTTGTAATTTTTCTGTCTCTTGAAAGTGCCTCAACAACTGCTTTCTGTTAAGGTATGACTTGCAAAAGGAGCATTGCTGTGCTATCTGGAAACAGAATTTCAAAATGAGCCTCAAGCAACAAACTTACCATCTACAAAGGCACTGATTTCATATTCTTGCATAATGTTTAAAGAAATCCCTGCAAGGAGCCATATGGTTTTGCAAAAATCAGTTGATGAATGAATGAATGAATGCTGAGTTGCATAACTCATTCATGATAGTCCCTTAGGCAAATCCCAGTGAGAGCTAGGCTATTTATTTATTTATTAAAACCAAAGACAGTTACATAAAATTGTGTTGGCTTAGGTTGCTGAATCTCCTTTTCCCTTCTACTTTTTAATTAACATGGCAAATACCCACCATTCAATCACTTCCATACTCTCTTCATCTGGACCAGTCTGATAAAAGGCTGAGGAGAGCCAGAACAGTGAAGAATTCATTCAGCTGCAAAAGTCACAAACCTCTGCACCTGCACTGATTTTCCCCAGCTGGTCTGGGCTGTTCCATGGAGGGACACTGTGGAGTGCAGAGGCAGGGCTGAACACCACCTGATACCCCTTCAGAGCCTCAGTGTTCAATGCTACTTTTGTTTACACCTGGTTTCAGCAAAGCGTGAGTCTGCAGCTTCGTGTTATGTGGATTGTTTAATTAAGGAGTTGCATTTCTTATGTCTGCACTGAGACATCAGCAAGAGCAATGTGGTGACACTTTGTGACTTCTCCAAAGTGAGTGACACCTTGCAGGGGCACAGACTCTTCCAGGAACACTGTCCTGTCCACCACCTCTGCAGGATACCCAACACTATCATCATTGGCAGGAGGCATTTGCAGTGGGAATGTTCTCCTACAAGGAAGGTATCTCCAGACAGGACCAGTTGTTCCATCCAGAGGTCATCTTCAGTTGGTCCAGTACCTTTGGCCGAACACGTAGGCAAAGAAAAACTCCAGAATTTTGTCCACTGACAATGATTTGGGTCTGGGTGTTCTTACACTAAAGAAGAACCTTTTGTTCCATCACAAATTTAGAATGTCAAACTGATGGCTCTAGGAAGGGTTATGTCAGACTTTGTGCAATACTAAATTATCTGGCTTAGTATTTTTATAAAAGAAACATTTCAGTAGGAGACAGTTCCACCATTTTACTAGATGATTCTTTCTTTGCCAAGGGTTGTTTTCCATCTTTGCAATAAAGGAGAATGTCAATCAAAAAGAAACCCCCCCTGAACTTATAAAATAGCTGTATTCAGCTTAATGACATGAACATAAAAAGGAGGATTTATTTTCCTGCCAAAACGGAACTTGGGCAAAAAACACTTCTCTACAAATAAGTTGGAGTTTAAATAACTTCAGGTCTGAAGATACAGAAACACAATAAACACTGATATTAAATTGTCACAGAGTTTGTGCCAATTGGGTTGTAAAGAAAATGACCTTCTATGTGAGTTGCATAGATGCTGAACCACCAGTTTGAGTCGAGCAAAAGGGTGACAGATATTTCAAAGCTCTGAACTACCTTGTAAGGGGTAAAGACTATATTTAAACAGATGTTCTCAAAGGGGAAATAGCCTATTCATTAAACCATCAATAATGCAAGGCCAAAGGCACTTGGTGACCTCCTCTAATTATGTGAAGTAGTGACTGTGACAACACTTCAGCCTACTGTAACATTTTATAATTCTGTCACAGGGGGAGATGAATGAACCTGCTCTGTGTGGCCTAGATCACTGATTAAATGCCCACTTGTGAGTTGGATGGAGCAGCAATAGCTGTAGGAGAACCATCACAAATCAAGGAGCACCTTCCTACACATAGCTTGTACTCATGTCTAGAATAATTTTTTTAAATGACCCTACAGCAATTCCTGAAACTGCACACCAAAGTGGACACACTTGATTAGTATCAAGGAGGGTAAATACTTTTTTTTCTTCACTGGAATATCTGTGCAGAGTCAGACTGGAGCTTAATGAGCATTTTTCTGTGTTAGACAATATATATCCACATGAGGAGTTAACATTTCTACATGAATGCACCCAACGAAGACCAAGGCACATCCCACTGCACTGCACAGGGGTGTCTTTGGGGGTCAGGGGGATACTAGCCTTTAAGACAAGACTTAGATTAGGTGGTACAGAAAAGGAGGAGCTTAAAGGTTGTTAACATGTAGGAAAGGAGAAAGGAGACTGCAGAGACCCCCAAGGCTACTGAAAGAGGAAATCCAGCCCAAATTCTGCACAAAGACTTTCTGATGCTAAATCATACAGAGACAGAAATGGCACTTTTCTGAGTGTGTAAAAACTGCTTTCAAACATCTGGTGTTAGCAGAAATTTCTTAAACAACCTGAAGAGACTGATTTGGGTGTCACATTGACTCACTGATGGTACTGTTTTGAAGCTCCTCCTGCCTGATGGATGCCTGAGCTCTCCCATCCTCAGAAAGCCACAGGCTGTAGTAGAACTGCAGTCACTCAAGCTGGTTTCTCCAAATGAGAGACTGCATGGATTTGTGGGTCAGATACCCAAATTAATTCATTTTTTCTTTTTTTTCCAAGGATGTGGAAAGGAGAGAACTGCTCTGAAGTGGCTAAAAGTTGCAGATCTGCCTCCAGTTAAATGGGAGTGAGTCCACTCCCAATGAGAAGCTGCTGTTGCCGTTTTGGACACGGGTGGGTGCCGGGTCTGTGTGTGTCTCACAGCCTTCACACACCACTGCACAAGCACTGTCTGGTCTGGGGCTTTCCATTGCAGATTCCTCTGTCCTGTTCATGCACCAGGCAGCTCGGACCCACTGTGACACTGCAATCACTTGCTCACAGGAGCGAGTCCTCAGTCATCCATTAAATCCACTGCATTCCCTCAGCACCAGGACAGTGCCCACATGAGCCTGTTCTGCCTTCAGCCCTGCTCAGCACTTCCATCATCTTATTTGCAGTGAGCAAGAAAGCCTCATGGATCAAAACGAGCTTTTCCAGGGAATTTCTTTTGCTGTTATGATAAAAGAACGCTTTGTCTCTATGAGATTAGTTATACAGGTCAGCGTTTGCAGGCAGGAGAAAAGTCCTTGGCTTGAAGAGATTATGAGGTACTTGGGACAGAAATAGAGTGCAAAGACCACAGTTTGAGAGGGAAGGAAGTATTGAAGTATAACTAAAGGGAAGAAGAAAGTGTCTTGAAAAGAAGGAGGTAGCAAGTCTTGTGAAGTGTCTGTAGCTGTTTATTTGTGCTTTTAAGGAGGTGTGGTGTATTTCTGTGGCTCAATTTCTAAGCTGGAGCAAAATGGGAAAATATTTATTCATATTTCATGTATTTGGACCCCTTTGCATGCTCTCAGTTTCTGCAGCAAGTGCATCACAACAGTTCCACTGACCAACATTCTTTTATATTTAGCACTACTAGGATTCCTAAATGTTTCACGAACTTTTAGGCAATTGAACCTCAGTACCACTTGGAATAAGACTACAGGCAGCACCCGATGACTATGATCCCATCCCTTGAGCAGCAGCGCCTCCAGCAGGGTGACCTCAGCGGTGTTACTCATGCAGCCACCCCTGCTCTGTGTTTCGACCTGTCTCACGTGAGTGCTAAAAGGCCTCTTAAACGAGTCATTGCTACTTTTCCTCTTTGCACAAGTCATAGCGGTAAGATTATATCAAATACTGAAGAAGCAGTATGTGTGGTGAACATTCCTTGGTAAACTGTACGCAAAATTCTCTTGATATCTTTGACATCCAGTTCTGCTCCAGGTCATGCAATTTGAACTCTAGAGAAGTTACGGGGTTTATTTTTTTTGAAATGTGAACAGGACTGGCAGTCAGTAGTTTCAAGTGGACAAGCTATATTTGTAAGGATGGTAGAGGAAACTGCACTGCCAGCACTGGTCTGAGCTGGGTGACTGTGACAGCCTTCGCTCAGCTGAAATCACAGAAAATACTCTATCATTGCCTTTGTCACCACATTCCTGCATGGGCACGGGATGCACGGCCCCTGAGAGACACAGCCTCCTGGTTGCTGAGGGGAAAAGTTCTAAATCTATTTAGAAAGCGTTTTATTTATTTAATAAAAAACCCCCAAAATACCCAAACAAACAAGACGAACCAAAACCCAAAAAAACCCCCAAACCCTAAATGTACGTCTTTTTAGGGAAAAAAAATGTAATATTTGTTAAGCTCACAGAGCTATGAGAAATATAAGTTTCAGGTAAGTACATTTTCAAATGAGAATAAAAATGAAATTTATACAGAAGCATAAAGTACTTTTAAGATGAGTTTATTTGCAGATAAGAGTAAAAATTGACATTGACATTATAAGGCTCTGAACTTTGTCACCGTTAACCACAAGTGTGCCTAGGGAATTACACACACCATAAACTCTATTTATTTCCCCTCTCCAGGAGCAGCCCGGGGCATTTCTGCCGGTGTAAAGCCACACGCGGGGGGACCGCTGGAGACGGGGCTGTAGCAGGAGGGCGGGCGAGGTGCGGGGAGCAGCCCCCGTGTCCCGGGTCCCCGTGTCCCTGCCGGGGCTGCGGGGCCGGGGGCTGCCCTGGGCGCAGCCCCCAGCAGGTGGCAATGCAGGAACACCTGTAGCCCGTCCAGCCAGGGAAAGGCTGCGGCTGAGACAGCTTGGGAAAAGCCGCGCCTTGGAAATCCTGCTCGGTGTTTTCAGCATCAATTACAAAGCGTTTTCACTGTCAGCGAGATATTTTGTATTTGTTTTTAAACGGTAGGATTTGAGCTTACAGGCTTTGTAGCAGCAACCTGTGGCAATGAGGTGGAGGTATCAGATCCAAAACCTTAGGGGTCACCTGGGAAATTCATGGAATCATTTATGTTGGAAAATATTCCCAAGACTGTGAAGTCCAATCATTGACCCAGCACTGTCAAGGCCACACGTGAGAGAAATGTAAATGTGGCATGTTATATTTCTCTGTATATACATATACATACACACACACACACACACACACACACATATATGATGTGCAAAGTCTCTTAAGAACCCCAGTCACAACCCTTTTTCCCATATTCTCTTGTTGCATCTTCCATCTCGGTGCAAGGCCACACTGTTTCCAAGCCAGGAATAAATCTTGAAACAGATCAGAACCTTTAAACATAATCACAGTCTCACAATAAAACAGGCAAAGAGGAGATTTTATTTGAACAAAGCATTCCTGAGTATCACATCATAGAAACTAATTTTAATGACAATTTAAAAGACAACATGTCTCTGAGAAAGCACTGAAGGTGGGCCATTTTCCAAGAAGAGTGCTTTGTAGAAGGAAGTGGATGGAGTAACCCAAAATACAGAAACAGAAAAATACAGAAACATTAAAAGTGTCTAGTGGCACACTTTGCCTTTTTTTTTGAACACACACACAAAACCCACCTAAAACAAATAAAACCAACCACAACCCCCCCCCCCCCCCCCCCAAAAAACCAATGAAAACACCCCCTCCTCCCCAAACTCTGAAGCCAGTTTAAAAAAATCAATATGGAAGATATTTGAGCATGTTAAGAAGTCAATGAAAAAAGTTTGCACCAAAGAGCTTATGAAAAACCTCTTTTCCCTTCTTATTATAACTGCAAAACTTGTTTCTGGCAGAGAAGTGGCTCTTCCTTGAAAGGCCAGTGCTGGTGAACTGAAATCACAACTGAGCTGCCAAAACATTGCCCTGGGCACCATAACCACAGGCTGGTGAAAGTGGCTCCAGAGGAAGTGATGGAAATGCTGAGAGGTTCCCTTACATGTGTGTGAACACAGTGTAACTTTACTTACTACAAACAAGGAATCCAACATACCTGCAATCAGTGTGGTTTCTCTCATCTCCATGTGCTTCTATCACTGCTTGGACGCTGTTTTAAATGGTGCAATAAAAACCTTAGGGAACAAAATTCATCTGATGCAGAAATACACTGCATTGTCTCTTCAAAAAGTATCACAGATCTTGAACTGCACAGGAATATTTTAACATCAATCTATATTCTGCATTTGCTGCTCAGAAAAGCAGCAGTTCTTGTTATTTCAGAACCACCAGCAAATTTCAAATATGTCTATATTGTATGGAATCACACTGTTGGAACAGCAGGGTTAAACAGTTTCAGAGCAATAACAAAAAGCACTAAGTAGTTTAAGCTCTGTAAAATGTGTAAACAGCAGAGCAAATACTAAATAATATGCATTTTATAAAGTTCTTTAAAAAATTTCGTGACGTATAGGAAGGGTACAAGAACTAACAGCAGAAAAGAAATAGTTGCAATAGTGCCTATTAGTAAAGATTTAAGTAAGTTTTGATTATTATGAGGTAACTTATTAATAAAATAAAATTATCTTCAGGGAAAAATATCACATTAAATGATTCTGAGTATAGCAGTGAAAAACCCAAGAAACAAAAGATGAATTCAAGCTGGAAACCAGGCACATATTTTACCAGTGAGGAAACAGATTCTCTGTCTCATGATGAAGTTTTTCTGACAGATGTGCTCGAACCAAACAGCCCTGGATTGTAAATAGTTTTGAGACTTGACATCCAAAATCAGGACACTGGAGATCCGTTGCCACTGGCTCTTTTGGAAGGCATTAAATTACAGAGAAGACTTTTTACACAAAACAGAGATGGCAGGACATGAAAATCCTGGTGACTCAGACAGTAACTGTTAGAGCAGGACCCTGGCTACTTGTGCTGTGGAGTTGTCAGTGGATCCTGGAGAGGGGACAGCACAGAGGGAGAGTGTTTTGCAAATAGAGTGTAAGAAAAAGGATATTATGTCTCTTGAAGCATCCTTGAGTTAAAAGTGACTACTGGAAGTTTTTGAGAATGTTCCCAAGTTCAAGACTCAATTACTTAAGGACAGAGAAGGGTTATAGGAAGGTTCCTCTAACGGTGGGAGCAGCCCCTCTTACTGCTTGGAGCAGATGAAACTGTGAGGATGCATTTTTAATCTTTGGTATTTTAACAGAACTGATCCATACTGGTACGTTTAATGGGATTTGCACAAAGTTTTAGAACATTCCAGAAACTTGTTCTATGAGACTTCATGTTTTAGCCCAGACCTTTTAGTATCTCTTCACCTAAGCATGATCTTCACCTACACCTTGAGGTGTTACTTTGCAGTAATTTTTAAATAGCCACCCAGAGGGTCAGTGTTAGGTTCGGTGTTAGGTTCACTAGCCCAAGGATTCTTCTTGGCTTCTTCAGCACTGATTTCTTTTCATGGTGTTCCTGGAAATCCAGGATGTGGAAGGAAAGAATTAAGACAAATACTTTATTCAGATAAAATTTTACTCCAGCGTCTCACACCCTCAAACACAGAGATCACAGGTGATGTTATTTATAGTTTCCCAATGCAAAGTCATTATCCTTTGCTAACTGGTTTAGAATAAGGGAGGTATTTCTGGATGTGGCAGCTACTAATCTTACTTCAGTGAGGAATTACTAATTTTACCTCCTCAGAAGAAGGTTCCATAGACACAGGGGATATGTTTTGGCCAAGGGTAGGATAATTTCTCTCTTAACCGGGCAGGTGACATTCTTTCCAATTATTATAAAAATTAGGTGTGTCAAAGAAGGTCTGTTACTCACTGAAGAAGCAAAACAACAATTCAGCTGTGGCCTCTGGGCTTTACTATGTACCTGGCAGTTAAACTGAATCATTAGCTGTCCTATAAAACCAGCACCCTGTTTATTCACTGTTTTTTCAAGTAGGATAGTGCAGCACTGAAGCCAGATAGCTGGCAATGGATGTGACAGTGACATTCAAAGAAAACAGATGCCACAAAGCCTGGATCATCAAAGGGTATGTATATCTGAGATCAACGTTTGCAAAGTGCTGCTGGAAAAGAAAAGCCAACAGATTTGCATCAGCAACATCAATTCTCATCTATTCTTCACTGTCTGACCATCTAACAAGATAGGATCACTCATTCGATGGCATTCATCCCATTGCAGGGTTGTTCCTCCTGGAGCTGGCTGTGTCTCAGCTCCCACTCACAAAGGTTGGCAGCACAGCTGCTCCAGGCACCTTCTCTACCCAGAGGATGGGCAAGTTGCAAATGCCCCGAGGGCAAGATCTGTTTACAAACTGGAGAGACTCCTTGTCTTTTTGGCTCAAGCCTCATGATGACTCCAGGAAAGAGTCAGGAAGCAGTCTGTAATGCTCCTGAGAGAGGAATGTGACACTGGCCTCAGTTGATCGGAGCTGGGAGTGACCCTCCCCTCCATAGCAGACCTCCCACACTGCTCAGGTGTCTGCAGCTGGCACAGACAGCTTTAGACGCTGTTGCTGTTTCCGTTGCTCCAGCAGCCACCCATAGAGATGCTCTCCTCGTGCATCCCCCACCACCCAGCCTGAATTCTTCTCCATTTCCTGTGGTGGAAGCCAGCCCTCTAAACTGATGTTCCTTTTGGCCACAAATAGGATCAAATAATTTCATGAGCTCCTGTGCACATATGAGCAGGACAATGAGACAGTGACTGGAGTGTGAGTAGTTTAAAATAGAGAATTGTGTCATGATGCTCATGGAGAAACAGCCTCTTCCCTCACACCACTGATCAAAACAGCTTCTACCGAGGAGCCACCTCAAAAGGGCCATCAACAAGCAGCCAGGGGTTCAAACCCTGCCTGTTGGATTTTTGCCCTCCCAGAGCAGTTCTGCCAGCAGGGCACAGAGCTGGTTCCAGCAGAGGCGATAGCTGGGCATTACAGCACAACGCCAGGATGATGCCCTTCCTGGCAGGAATTAACATGACATTTTCCTTAATGACTGCATCCAGGACAACTTGAGCTTTTCTAAGATCAATTTCTCCCTGGCCCCTCCAGTATTTAATAAAATATTTCTCTGGTTTGTGTCCCTAAAGCTGCTACTTGAAAGAGGAGACATCTCCATAAGGAGCATGCATGGGCACCCTGAAGAACTTCCCACAGCTCTGCTCCTGGCTCTTCTGAGCAATTTGTCTTGCTGTGGTTTGCCAAGAAAAAAAAGGAAATTGTCTACTGGTTTATTGTCTATTTATTTCCTTTTGGGGAATTTGTCTATATGATTCTGCTTAACCTCCGTGGGTGGCGAACAAAATATTTAAGTTAGTTAAAGATCTTTTTGTCCTGAAGTGAATAGACCTTATAATCTTTTTCTCCTCATTTTTCCTTCTGGCTCTGTCAGGAAAAAATCCTGGCTGGGAATGCAGATGATCTCCCTGGGAAAATTTTCCCCTTTGCTCTGTGGGATAGGTATAACTATTTCCTTAAATGCACAACATAAAATTTAATCTTATGGGATAGGAAATAGGGTCAAAGGAGTAGGTACAGATGTTATCCCCACTTAACCAGCTTTGGATTTCCATTTTAGTTTGGAAAACTGAACAGCTCAGTGCTTCCTCTGCTCCAGCTGCAGTGTAAAAGATATGACCTGAATACCCAGGGCTGTGCTCCAGCTTCCAGCACAGCAGCACCAGACCCCTCTGCAGCCCCAACATCAGAAGGATCTGGACCTCATGGAGCAAGTCCAGAGGAGGCCACAAAGGTGATCAGAGGGCTGGAGCACCTCTGCTGTGAAAACAGGCTGAGACAGATGGGGGTGTTCAGCTTACAGAAGGCTCTGGGGAGACTGTCCAGCACCGTCTAGAACCTAAAGGGGTTACAAGAAAGTTGGAGATGGACTTTTGACAAGGGCATGGAGTGACAGGAGAAGGGGCGTGGCTTCACACTGGCAGAGGGCAGGGTTAGATTGGATATAGGGAAGAAATTCTTTACTGTGAGGATGGGGAGGCTCTGGCACAGGCTGCCCAGAGAAGCTGTGGCTGCCCCATCCCTAGACGGGCTCCAGGCCAGGTTGGATGGGGCTTGGAGCAACCTGGTCTAGGGGAAGGTGTCCCTGCCCATGGCAGGGTGTTGGAATGAGATGATCTGCAAGGTCACTTCCAATACAAACCATTTTGATTCTAGGCGTTGTGATTCCCAGACTGGATACTAGAGCAGCTTCTTTCCATTAGATCTGAACAATTAACAGTCCCAGGAGACTGATCACTTGGTTTCTATAACTAGGCACAATTTTTTTCACTTCCATGTTGCTAAGTTATTTCTGGTTTTCTCAGTGCATCTCCCTCTCCACACCACCCACCGATGTCGCACATTCCCATCTTTATTAGGAGCAAGCAGCAAGGTGCTGGGTGCACTTTTGTAATCACATCTGGATCTCTATCCCACAGTACTTCCATTTTAACTCTTCTTAGTTACACTTTTAAAAGCTTCAGTTATTTTAAATTCATTGAAAGGTAACTGGCTGATAACATTTCTTAGCTCTACCCTGACGCTTGATCTCATTTTTAATGAGTCAAACCAAACAGCTTTTCTTGTTCAGCAGCCCTTCCTCTTTCTTGTTGTTCTGCTATTTCCTATTGTTCTTGTGGTGCTACTTATTGTACAGCTGATTTCCTCTGGCTTAGGATACAGATCTCTGATAAATGTAACATGATCAAATAGCAGGATTTTATGGTGTAGCTGGAAATACCTGATTCACAATTGTGAGCTCCTCAGTGAAACTGACTTGTTGCCAGCTAGCAATGAGGACTAATTTTGTTTTTGATGTTAAGAACTCCCATGTACTGAGATTAGGACCAGATCTCTCAGGACTTTTTCTTTTAGTGCCTAGCTCAGATACACCTTGAACTTCTCACAAAAGCCAGCTCTAAGTTGGAACTACTTTGTGTTGGCTCCACAGCTGCTGTGCCAAAAACATCTTCAGCCCTCACATCCAGCAGTAACTGAGCTGTAACTTGCTCCCTTCCACTGGCCTTCATGGCAAATTTTTTTCCCAACTGTGTGCCAGAGATACTTTTACATACAGAGCCTACCTGGCTGTAAGAGGATGTGTTAGTAAAGAGATAAGAAGAAATTCTGCTGTTCTGCTCTGCCCATCCTACATCTCTTGATAAAATGAAGAGAAAGCTGAGCTTTCTCTCAGAGCTTAGCTAACGCTTATCTTTAAAATAGATGACTGAATTAAGAAAATGCTGCCTTTCAGTGACTGATGCATATTACAGAACCAACCAGACACTGAATCTTTGGAAAAGCATAATGGCAGGGAGATCCTGGTGAATATATGACCCCCTCATCATCAAACAAGGAGTTGCTATAGATTCGGTGACTAGAGGAACTTACTGGCAGTTTATCTGTTCAGAGATCAGAGGAAGATCAGACTTGATCAACTATTATGTGGATCTGGGCTGGGCTTTATTTGGAGAACAAATTCAGAGTACCTCACTATGGAACATGAAAAAGCAGGAAAGAGGAATTTTAAATACTCATTTTTTTGTATCAAGTGACTTCTATTGCACAACAGGACACACACTGCACAATGTCTCAGTGTGGGTCTCAAAGCATCCTCAATAGAAGTGTTTAGTGTGTTTCCCAACACACTCTGCTCAGGCTACCTGAAGGTGAAAAAAAAAAAAGCAAATCAGAGTATTCATTTTTTTCTTTTTTTTTTTTTCTGAATTAGTGGTCCATTAAGTATGTTCAAAGGCTTCCTTTTGGCAGATTTCCAGCTGTAATTTTATCATTCTTCCTGTCCCAAATAACTTTTTTTTTATTCTGCCAAGGAGTAATTTTATTACTGAGTAGGAAAGGCCATGCTTATATTAAAGAAATCCCCAAACCCATACGAGTCCATCAGTCTTTAAAGCTTCTAGCAAAATGTTTTGTCTGAGTTTGGTATCAGCTTTGCTATTTCCTACCTAGGAAGTGTTGTGACCTCAGTGTCTTGAACCCTTCTCAGCCTGGAAGATCATGGAAGCTGAAACAGGTACTCCCCTCCCCTGGCCCCCCATGGCACCGTTAAGAGCTACCAGTATGTATTTTTCTGCAAGAGTGGAAAATCTTCAGCATTTAGAGTAGGGCTTTGGACCACAACAAACAGAAGGAAAGGTTAAGGCAGTTCTCATCCTTGGTGGAACTGGAAATCAGAGGAACCTGTCCTGACCACAACTGGGACAAACTGTAGCCTTCAAACAGGAACACCACAACCAAAATCCAGAGCCTCCTTAAGCTGCCTGGCAAGACTGAAAAAACATCACAGTGAAGGATATTGTTCATTTCCAGCTTAGCCAGATCTTGAAAGAGTCTTTGCTTTACTAGAGAGTTTCTACCGTTTAAAATAATTTTTTGCTTACTGAGGCACCTGGTTTGATGGCTGGGGCCACCTGTGAGATGAGCTGTGAACCAACACCTCTATTGGATCGGGAGCTCAAAGCTGCACGAGCAGCCACAGAATGCAAACCAGAGCTCCAAGCTGCACCAAAGCAATCCATGCTTGCCACCGTTTCTGACCCTCACAGAGCTGAAGCTTCCAAAGCCATGCCAGAGCAAGCCTGAGAGCAGCCCAGCAGTTCAGAAGGACCAGCCAGGAGGATCCAGCTGCCTGTGGCACACAGGCCTCGCTGCAGCCAGAATGGGTTGTGTGACCGCAGGTCTGCCAAGTGAGCAATCAGAGCTAACAAGCAGCTGAAGCTCCCCTACACTCCTGGAACACTCCCTTGGAACACACCATCAGGGACTGAGTCCTCATGTTGGCACCTGGCCCTCTGGAATCACACCTTCCATAGATGGAGGTCCTTCTTGTAGGACAGTTGTTCTCTTCTCCTCCCATCCCAAACTAGGTTTTTTTGGGGAGTGTGGGTTTCTCCACCACTCTGCTCAGGTCACAGAAATCAAACAAGGCTGAAATCTCAGGAAACCACAGCTCTAACTGGGAAGGAAAAGCAGCAATTTCCATGCCCTACAATTGTTGTGCAATTACCACACATTCCCTCAGGTCCAATAGAAATCTACCACTTCTTTCCTGCTTTGGGCCTTTTATGATTTCTGTAAAGTAGGGAAAAGTGAGGTTGCCATCCTCAAGGTATGCTTGCCCTTCTACAGTGATGCTGTACACAGTGCCCCAAAGAGGTAAGAGGTGCTGTTCCACGTGGGTTTGAGTAACACCCTCCTCAGGGTGACATCCTCTCCTCCTCTAACTTGAGGGTGCTCCACCTCTTGCCCCAGGAGAAAGGAAGAGACCAGTCACTGCATAACTGATAGCAAATTCACCCAGTTACTAACATAAGTTCTCTCAGTATCTGTCTCCACCTACTCTTGGCATGTTGCTTTTGTCCTAAGGAATCATTAAAATCTGCCACTTCAGAAAATGCCCAGAGAACAGACCCAGCAGTGAGTGCATGAGCACTGGCCTGTGCCACGCTGCCAGCACTGCAGTGGTCCAGACAAACCTGTTCTGAAGCACCCATAATGATGCCTACTGAAAATGGAACCTTTTCAGACACACCTCCCTGGAAAGCCCATGCAGTTACAGCTTCACAGTGGCTAGTACAATCAGTTTAGCAATATCTGTGACCTTCAAGTGTTGAACATGAAAAGAAGTCGTGGTCCTCTGACTATGCCTTGTTAGCATTCTTTAAAGCATGAAAACCCACACCTAACATCACCCACAACATTTTATTAACAGGAAGGCTTTAGGACATTAGGCAGTCTTCTAGGAAGAGACAGAAAAAATCCTCAAGTATACTGTTCATATATGGAAAGTTTAAACCAAAAATACTTATTTGACTGAAATGCTCTGAAGAGCAACAGTTATGGCTGTTGTGGGGCATTTTTTCAGTTTGCTGGGGGATTTTTTGGCATTTTTTTGGATTCGTTTTTTTGTTTGTGTGTGTGTGTGTGTGTGTTATTTTTCATTTTTTTTTCTTTTTAATCTTGCAGAACACTGAAAACCAACACTTGGAAGTTACACTCATTTTAAGAGAGGCCACTGTCAGAATTAATTTTTTTTACATTTAACACAAAACAGCTTTCTAATTTTATATAATCAAGAAATGGAAAACAATTTTTATTAACAGTCTTACATTTACAATCTTTTATTAGCTAATCAACATCAACATGCAAAAATAAGCGCTAAATACAAACCTCTACAATATGGTTTTGTTTAAACTACAATGGTTTAATTCTTTTGAAAAGTCATAAGGATGTGTTCTGCAGTTGTTAAAATTGAACTATTAGTTTCAGTAATGAATACTATTTAGACCCTAGAATTATGTAGTCATCCTGCAAGGCATCTTCAGAAACTTCGCCCAACACTTAAGAATACCAGCTCATTGTCATGTGAGTACATTCTCAAAGCAAGAAATAAGGCAGTAGCACTAATGATTTCATATTGAACCCTATGCACATAACTAATAACTTTAGAAGGACTTTAACACTATGGTAGACTGGAAAAAGAACATTTAAACAAGCATTGGATTTTGCCTGAAATGTTCTGAGTTCTTCTTGATACTTATGCAACCTCCTTAAAATATTTGGGTTTGGAAAAAGACTTCATACTCCTTCAAACCAGTCTCTATTTGATCCTCCAGAGAAGCCACCTTATGTCAAAGACATCAAAAATATCTTCCCATGGAAATAAGTTATATCATTCATGTTCAGGATGACTTCACCAGAGGATCATAAAGAAGGCAAAGAGGAACTTAAAGGAGAATACATTGGTAGTATTGAGATCTTTGATAACAAAAGGGTCTTGGACAATTGTGAAAAAGAGGGAAAAAAAATGGATTTCATTTCAAATCTGTTGTAACTTTCCCCCCAGTGCAAGTGTCCATCTTTAAAGAAAGCTATCCTTTAGAAGATGAAAGTACTTTTCTTTGAGAAGAGTCCAATTTTTGACCTTATGTTACAAAACCTTAACAATCAAAATTTGTTTTTGTGTTTTTTATTCAAGTACAAACTTAAGTCATAATTCCTCTCTTCTTTTTTTTTTTTTTTTTTTTTTTTTCTCGTTTCAAGAGTGTTTATTGTTGCTCATTGATCTTTGGTCGCAAGAAACAATAATGCCACCGACAGGTCTGCTCCCCAAGGTGGCAGGTTTTGCTTCTTTGCCACACATTAAGGCCCCCCCCTTTACAGGGTATGCCAAGATACACTGTGTCAAAATTCCAGCGGCACTTCATCATGTGTTTTACGGACCTACATGATGTAGACTTTCTCAGCTTGTGAGAAGTTGAAGACTTCTTTGGTTCTTGGGCAAATTACTTTGTCATCTTGACGAATAGAAAGCAGAGACTGAAAAAGAATGAAACCAAAAGATAATATTCACAACAGTAACTCAAAGCATTGCTGAACTGTTTAGGAAATGAATTTTTAATTTAAAAAAATGTTGTGGTCTGAGGTCAAAACATCTTTGCCCCCAGAAGTTATTTATTCTACATTATTGCTCTCTGGAGGGAAAGATTTCCAATGCCCTTTGATCTCATGTTATAAATTCACATAGTTAGGTATGTGACCATTAATATGTCTTCATTAAGACCAATTTAAGCAGCTAAATATACAGTCCTTAAAAAACATTACTGCAAGAGGTATTTTTCTAGCTTCTGACTGAGTTTATAAGCTCTTATTTTGATCTACCAAGTTATTCTAAACCACTGCTATTTTAGCCTTCAGCAAGCCATTGACCCCAACACTTACATTGTATCCATAGACATATCCATTTGGTAACATCATAGGAGGATTATTTTCGTTCATTACATCCCCCGAAATCTTGCAGACTAGTCGGGAGTTGGCACAATGTGCCATCGGCAGGGGCTGAGCCAGCTTGTTCAGGGATTTGCTACACACAGGGCAGTCGGGGTTTTTTGAGCTCCCATCCTCTTTATAACACTGTCTGTTAACAGCAAGTTAGGGAACAATCGCCACAGTGAAAGCATAATTAATTTCCCACTGTATGGGAAACCTTAAAAGATCGTCAGCTGTGCCAACAGAGCCCAGGTGACAGAATGCACAGGAATATTTCATTCAAGTTTAATGTGTACATACAAGAATCAAGGGTTTGCTTTGTTTCTAGGAACAAGAAAGAGCCACACGTATCTGGCGGCCTGCACAGGTAAAGCTTCTGAGGTGTAGCACTCCAGCACCAGCCCTTCTCCAGCACAACACAGTGTGCAGCAAACCCAATAAAATTTCAAAGGATGCAGATATTTTTGAATATTCACATAAAACCTGGCAGGTAAGTTTGTGTTTCAGTGTTTAAAAACCAGTAATTGTGACCCAGCTCACTAACCCTTGCAGGCATACTCACTGATTTAAGACACGTGAAAAGACAGCCAAACCAAACACAATGCTACATTTTACCTGAAAATTTTTGTTTGGGCATGCCTTCTTTTCAAACCACAATGCTATTTATTATAACCTCCCTTTAATTTAATAGTGACCAATTTATACTCCATTTGAACAACTCGAGCAAAAATATTGAAGTGTCACATTTCTTATTTAAACTCTCTGAAAAGCATCCATAAGCCAAAAATAAACCCCCACAAGGCTTTTTTTCACTCCCAGTAATATCTGCATTGAAGGATACGGTGTTTTTATAGCTGAAAGGCCTGCCTGGAGTGTTATAGTAAAAACAGAATTGTTTCCCAGCTGATGTAGTCTGTAGTTATCATATCTAAACTGTTGGATCAGCATTCTCCATCGAGCAGGGTCCAAGAGATCCTGTTAAAAAACAACACAACTATAAGTTGCTTTCAATCTAATTGTCCCAGGGAGCAAAAGCCTGGGAGTAGCAAACTGTGCAAAACTCACTCAAGCAAACCCATCACAAAACAGAAGTGGACACCCTGATGCATAATGTTTAAAAAGTACCTTTTAACACTACTTTATTAAATCAAGTGTTATTTAAAATAGCTGGAGCAATATTCAATCTCCAATCTCCAGATGTTCTAATCAAGGTATATAAATCCTGGTGAGGTTACTTCTTCCATTTAGTTTCCTAGAATACTGGACTACTTAGGAAACAACATTAGTACTGTGGAATATTTCCTCCACAGCCTCCGAACCATTAACATCAAAAAGTCAGAAGTGTTTTTAAATCATGTCAGGCTAATTCTGCTGATAATCATTTGCAATATATAATATTTACAGAATTTTGTAAAAAGATTTCAAATTGAAGAAGTTGGCACAACCCCAGGTTAGAGAAAGCTTGCATAAACTACTCAGAGACAAAATTCTGTAATGGTGTGTGTTACCTAAAAGTCAGGGAATAGTAACTAAAGACAGGATTTTTCTTTCCATGGAAGTAAGAACTAAACCCACAGGTCATGGATATATTGGACCCTAAAAGCAGTGCTGTGAAAGAGTCATGTAAGAAGTTAAGATCCTTTGGAAATATACCTAGTGTCATCTATACAGGCAGACACCTAATCCTTTCTTTCTCATCCTTTGTATCCATAACCTGCACTTTGGTCATGAGGAGTGACAATATTTATTTACCTTTATATAATATTTGTCATACAGATATTATACATATTGTAATGTATTGCATTGATCATATTGTCAACTGTGCATGCTACGCTTTGAGGGAACAAGGAGAAACAATCTGGGGACACCTTACAGCACCTTCCAGTACCTAAAGGTACTGCATGAGAACTGGAGAAGGACTTTTGACAAGGCTACGGAATGACAGGACAAGGGGAATGGCTTCAAACTGAAAGAAAGCAGGGTTAGATTGGATATTAGCAAGAAGTTCTTTGCTGTCAGGGTGGTGAGATACTGGACCAGGCTGCCCAGAGAGGCCATGCATGTCCCATCCCTAGAACCTGGCACTGCTGAGGTCACACCTCAAGTCCTGTGTTAAGTTTCAGGCCCCTCACAAGAAGAAGGACACTGAGGGGCTGGAGTGAGTCCAGAGAAGGGCACAGAGCTGGGGAAGGGTCTGGAGCACAAGTGTGATGACGAGCAGCTGAGGGAGCTGGGGGTGCTTAGCCTGGAGAAAACCATGTGGACACAGCAGATGAGGACATGATTTAGTGGTGGTGCTGGGTTGATGGTTGGACTGCATGATCTCAGAGACCTTTTCCAACCTTAACAATTCAATGATTCTCTGGTTCAAGCACAGGTTGGATTGGGCTCCAAGAAATCTGGTCTAATGGAAGGCACAGTGACATAAGATTGTTCAAGGGATATCAAAAGAAAGTAGCTTGTTTTGCCACAGTAGTAAACATTTTCCTTAAAGTCCTGAAAGAGAAAAAGCCGGAGAAAGTTCTGTTCATTGGTTACAGAAGATGCTTTTTTCCTTGGATTAATAAAAATCAGTTGCTTAGAGATAGGATCTCAAACTTTGTCACAGATTTAAGAAGAATGCACTTAAAGGCATTTTAGGAAGCCATTTATGCACAGAACTCATAGTGAAGATACTAAAGGTAACTCAAAACATGCTCTGTGATTGTGTTGAAGTAGGTAATTATTAGAGAATTCAAAACTTAACTTCCATAAACTAGAATGTCTTAAGTCATATCCATAAGTATCAGGGAATTTGTTCTCACTGTATGGTTGCACGTGAAACAATCCTAGCCTTTTCTCCTTGTTCTCCCTCATTAAAACACTCCACCCAAACTAGCCCTTAGAATAAAAGACAGGATTTTTATTTCCTGTCTGTTTCTTTCAAACTACTAAAATAATGATAAGCTCTATCTTACACCCAGTCTTCTTACACATCTATCATTTATGCTTATAACTCAGATCAAATCAAGAATGTAAAATACCAGGATCCTTCTAGGACTCTGGGATGAGCAAAGAAATTCATATTAATTCTGCGGGTTGTTCATTTCAGGGTTTTTTTGTGTGTTTGTTTTGTTAAACCATGATTTCATCATCACATTTAGAAAATGTGTTTATACTGGCACTGCCACATAATGGCTTGGCATTTCATGGAATTCTTGTCTTGCTTTGACAACTCAACTCTTCTCTACCTTCTGCCTCCAAAGCCAAGTTAAAAAGAAGTGAATTAGCACATGACCACAGAACTCAGACTGTAGAAACAGTAGCTACCTATGAATTTTGCTTTATTTAAATTTAGATGTAGATATTACCACTAATATCCACATTAGTTCGCATAATCTAAATAAATGAACACTTATTTTAGGGACCAAAAATACTGCTTTCAGATCACTCAAATCATCTTTCCTTTCTTCATGCCAATCACTGCAACAACAGTAATGTGAGAAGTAGAATTAAGAACTGCTGCTGGTGTATTAAAGCTACAGTTTTGTATGTTGAACAAGATTCTTTTTGTTTTTCTTTGTACTTCCCCATCTTCTGCCTCTTGCTGTATATTCAATTATTGTGCTTCCAGCCCCACAGATCTCTAGTGCTGGGCTTATGGTAAGCCTAGCTCAGTGTGAATCCATGTTACTATTACAATTCCACTGAAACAATATAAATACTTTCTGGATTAATGTACAAGGACTGGTTACTAAAATTAAGAACTCTTACAAAGGTGGAATTTAGGAAGTAAAATTAAAAAAAAACCATTTATCTTGATATTATCAATGCATTTTCCTGTGGTGAAAAAAGAACTGAAACATCTGTTTTAATACTGTGTTGTAGCACTGAATTTCAAGCAGCATGTTACCTTATAGGGAGAGATATGAGTGTCTGAAGGAAAGGCCAACATTCCCATCACCTGTCGAACCTCATCCAGCTGGCTTCCCTCAGCCTGACTGAAGTGCTTTCTTGCATGTCTGAAATAGAGAATTGATACTTTATTAGACAGCCTTGTTTCCAAATCAAGTAAATGTACTTAATTATGGAAGATTTTTGAGAAAACCTCTGGATTCTGCTCTCAATATGTGAACTCCAAGAGTACTCTATGTACATTTAAAGGACTTGAAAAAACACATCCTGCAAATGGGAATGCAAGAATGGCTAAGAATTAGCATTTTTACATTGCAATTTCTTAGAAACCAGAATCTTTTTACAGTAGTGTGAAGTCTTGCCTCACCTAGAACTCAAACAACCATGATTATTAGAAGAAATGTCTCTGCTCATGCAGGCTCAGTTTATGACACTCCTCTGGCGTACACTCACAAGTGAGATAAAGGCAGTCTGAGTATCAGCTGTTCCAGACCCATTACATCAAGCGTGTCCAAGTATCTGCCTTGTTTACACTGACATTTGGGACAATGTTTATTTTGAATAAATGATTTTTTGGGAGCAGGTGTATAGGCTAGAAGACTGTGCAGAGTACAAGAAATTGTAGGGCAATGTAACAGAAAACACTTTGTTAAGAGCACATTTTTTAGCCAAGAAAAAAACATTAATTAGAACTATAGTATAAAGTTTTATACTTTAACACATACAGATGGTAAGGGACACACACATGGCTGAAAGCTTGGATATTTGAAATAGTATTATTGTATTACTAGAAACATTTAAATCAAAAATACAAATTTTAATATTTTTCAGGAAATAGTACGAAACCACAAAATTATTACCAGATTATAAGGATATTCAACTACTTAAAAACCCTATATGAAAGTTTCCCCAGTCTAGTCTTCCCAAGATCAGTAATTCTCAAGCTGGACTGTAAGTGTGCAGGAAAACCCTTCAGCCTTTAAGCTGCATGATTAGTTCAGCATTTCTGCTAAAAGCTCCGGTTCTCAGTGGTGCACAGATGTAGCACAGTGGGCTGGGTATGGAACCAGCATTATACTGAATATTTGGCATTGCTAAGTGAAGGAAAGTTTTCCCTATGCTGTGACTTCTGCACAGTTTTTATTACGGAGAAGATACCAAGCCATCTCTCAAGTACTCTAGTAAGAGTTTGCTCTTTTTTAACTTTCGAAGAGTCTTTTACTAATTCCTAAATTACTTTTAGGAATAGACAATATTTTCAATATGCCCATGGCTTGAATAAGAAAACCTAGGTAAGTTGTTTCTTTCTCCAATTCTGAATTTGACTACTGCACTGAGGTCATCAATACCATGAGAACAGTCTCTTTAGCAGTGTTTCAGTACTCCCACTTCCTCTCCCACCCAAGCCAGGAAGCAATGGAAGTTATGTAGGACAGACTGTTTCCACCCAATTTCCTATGCTGGGTGAGCTATTCAGGAATGTAAACATTGTTCCCCAGGTGATTACTGTTAGGAGGGCAGAAGCACAAACTCTCTGGCCTGAGAGAAGAGACAGCCTGGACACACTGGAAGAAAGCTAAAATAACAGTGGAGAGCTGCAGATGAAATCAAGAGCTTTTGAAAACAAAGATTAGGCAAACCAAAAAATTCAGATATACCAGTTAAATTGCTATCTGTGCATGCATGAGAGATAAAAGGGGAAAAAAAATCTTCTCAAAAGAACTGATTAGAGTGCAGTTACGTTCTGTGATTGTAAAACAGAAGTGACACTTCACTTTTCACCAGCCTGGTCAATATTGAGGTTCTCCTCCCTGCCAGGCCATCAGCCTTCCATCACTTGCAAAATACTGAACACACTGGGATGTGGCAACTGTTTTGGGTTCAGCCAGAATGAGTTAGGTTTTCCAAGGTTAGCCTTCATCTCCTGACTTTCCCTCCCTCCTGTGTTCTTTAAATAAAAACAAGGAAGGCTTCCCACAAGGTCTGCATGCTATGGCTAAACTTTATCCACTGAAAGCCAACACTGAAAAATTAAAATGGAGCAAGATATCTTTCAAAGGTGAAGCAAGTTCATTAATTCATAGCACTCAAATCTTTTTTAGATTGGGAAGCAAGACACAGTACTGTAAGTTACTTGGGAATACACAACAGTGAAGTAACACCTTATTTGCTCTCATGCCATTATTCACCCCTTTCCTTGTCATTCAGCTATTTCCACCTCTGTGCAAGTGGTGTTATGCTCCTGGAGGTCTATGTGAACATTACAATGTTTAATTGCAATGTCTTTACCACTGTTAGCACATACGAGTTACTATAGCTAAAGCAGGGAGCTATATTTTTCTAGATAGTATTTTTAAAATCCTGACAATAGACCCTTCCCTGAAGCCACTAACTAAATTCCTGGGACACATCTAAGTAATAGGCAGAAAATTCTGTTTTGTGAATCCCAGAATGATTCTGTAAACTCTGTGAGGACAAAGTCCATCATCTTTTGTGTGTCCCTCCAGCCCACACAGGTACAGCTGAGATACTGTACTTGACAAATATTTACAAAGACTTGAGGACCTACAGTTCACTAATAGTACATTAAATTGTTACAAAAGGATACACATTTCCAATGTACAGCTTATATATCTACATATGCCTGAATATAAAAATTAACATATTTATTGGGCAGTAGCAATAATTGAACACAAATATAAGGTGTTATCAAGAACGGACTTGTTTCTACTCAGTTTTTTGGCCAATGCCTGAATGCCTCTATCTCAGACCCTTATGACAATCTGCAGAATTTATATTCAAAGTGCTCAAAAGTTTTATTATTTTTATACCCCTGTTCAACCCTACCCCACCAAAAAAATAGTGTTCATTCATCCTTGTAGGAGAGAAGTTGACTAAAAAGATAGACTGTAGCCATTTTCTCCTAACTTTGCCCACCATCAGCTCTTATTTACTCCTTTTCGTCCTTTGTAGTCCTAGAACAAGAAGTGCACATGATGTTTTGTTGAGCTTTTAGCTGAGAACTTTGTGTGTCCCTGGCATTGCATAAGAGCAAAATATCAGAATCCTGTCAGATTTCCCAGAATGAAATTAGTGAGAGCTCCTTAAGTGTGAAATTGGTGTCATCAGTCATTCATTGTTACTGTAGTAGGTACAAATTTGACAAAAAACCCTAGAGACTGAGAGTTAAAGGCTAATGATATTAGCAAAAACTTTGTGTTATATTTAAGCTTAATAGATTTTCTATTCAAGAACAGTTTTTTACATTCTTGAAACTTGCATTTTCAAGGCTACTGTGATAAGGTACCTTAGAGGAAAGTCTGTTTGTACTCATTCTAAAAAGCTACACAAATTCAAACACTTATTTAATAAGATGTGTAATTTTAAAGTGCACATCAATTTTAATGTAAAAGCAATGTCACTTCAGAGGTTCTCAGCAGGCAGCAGAAGCTTTCAAACTTATTTAAACACCAGCTGCGTTTCAACAAAATGTCAGTTCCCCCAGTTCCACTCATACAGGAAACTCCTTGGTAAACAGCCTCTTTCTCTGCTTTCTAATGGATGCCTGACCTATTTATTGCACCATGGACACAATACTGAAAGAATCCTGCTGCAGGCACTTAACAGAAGCAAGCTAATAAAACCACAAGTTGCAAGGGTTTGCTAGAAGCAATGAGATTTATGCCACACCTCCCCAAAATGTATTCCCTTATTCATTACTTATTTACTTTGAAACAAAGTAGAACACAATGGTAAAACCTTACATTTTTTAAGCCACATTATGGAAAGAAAGTTGAAGTCCGAATGTATAGAATAATCAAACTCATCCTGCTAGAAAGGAGTAAATTAAGATACAGAAAGACTTCCATAGCTCCTTTTCCTTTTACAATTGGTTATGAAGTTAAAGCAGCATTGCCACGACTGGCAGGTTATAATTGCCAAGTATAAAATGTATGTCAACCCTGAATTTCAGCAGGTATATGGAATATTATATGGAATATGCACACTTCACCCTTACCAACACTCAACTGGGATAATAGGGATGTCTTGTTTGCAATACAGACAGGAGCTCTAAGTTGTAAAGCTCAGAGACTTCAGGAATACAGGTTATTCCACACAAAGCATGCTGTGTCCTCTTGAGGGCTGACAGCTTGCAAATTTTACCACTTCTGATGTGGAAGAGGGATGAGAGGGAAACAAATATCCAGTAACAATAAAATACAGAAGGACCTTATCTGCTTTGTCCCAGTTCTCAGCCTATTTCCTTATTTCAGCTCTGTGCCTGCCCTCTGGTTTCCAAGCTACATAAGGAAGCTGTAGCTCAAAGAAAATAGTTTTTAGAGCATGGACTACTCATTGTTAAGATGCATGACTGCACACTTGGCAAAGAAACAAACTGAGAATAAAGCTAAAGGCACAGTATTCATTTGGTATAAAGAGCACCATGGGCTTCAGAAGACAGACAATGGAGTTGAGTCTCTTTCATCCTTTTCTTAAGTACTTGACAATTCCTTAGGATTTGATAATTCTATCAAAGGGTAAGTGCACATATCTAAATGCTAGCTTGTAGGTTTTGTTTTTAATTATTATGTTTGGTTTTAATTATTAACATTAAAATTAGCTGGAGTTTATCAGATTGCACATTTGCATTGGCTGGGACCAGAGCAAAGACAATTTAAGTGCAAGTAGGGCAAAGTAGGAATGATATTAGTTAGCTCAAAGCAAGCCATGCTTTGAATGAAATTAAAAATAAAACCTGAAATTAACCCTAAAACTTTGCCCTGCAGGAGAGCTTTCCATCTACACTTGGGAATATGCTAGAATATTTTCAGTCTGTGCATATGTTATGATACTTTTCTGTACATCTGTGCTGCTCTGACCAAAATATCAGCTCTGCCACAAATGTAAGTTTCAATTTCTGAAGTACCCAGTTTGGGTTTAAAGGCAGCAGAACTTGCAACTTCCTTAACATAGAAATATTATGTGGCAACAGTGTTGTCATCAGGATGTATCAGCAAAGCTTCAGGTCTGGCCATGAACTTCTCACCTCTCTTTAGGTTTAAATATTCTTACAAAAAAAGAACTCGCTGTGAGTTCTCCCTCCCTTGTGCACATGGAAGCTCCATTAGCTCTGCCAGCTGCACTGTACTTTGGTACTGGCAAGGTCACTGCTTATCAAATTATCAACACATTTCTTTGTCCCAGTATCAAAATTCTACTTATTTCAGCAGGACTAGTTTCCTGTGTTACCCTGGAACATTATTTTGCCTTAAATCAGGACCATTAACTCAGATGTATAAATTGATTCATGCGCTGATACAAAAAGTATTGTCAGAAAATCTGTATTGTGGTTGAAGACAGGCAGTGCTGAGGTGTGACTCCACTTCTGTTACTGATTCACAGCCCCACTGGGGATTGTTACTTTCCCCCTGCAGTCCCCACTGAACTACCTCAGAAGAGGTGAAAATGGATATTGAGTTGGTTTCTTAATTTGGAGCCAGAGGAAGGGAGTGAGGAAAACCTAACACAGCTCATCCCTCTCTCACCCATGACCACACAGAACTCTAAATTAGGCATCAATACAGGGGGTGAACCCGGTCTTGCAGGTAACTTGCAGAATAAAAAGTTTAATGAAGATAGGAAAGCAGAAGAGAATTCAGTCAAAATAGAAATGTTAAAGCTTTAGATGAAGGTTTCATTAACCTTTTAGTATTTTTGATGATTAAAACTGTAATGAATTGCCATGAGAAGCTAGCTGTACCTCTTGAAAACTAGTTAAGGGTGAATATATATTTATATATTATATGCCACCAGAAAATCCATTTGCTTTTGAAAACAGGTTAATTTTCTAAAACTTGATTTTGAAGAATAGAAAGATGCAGAGTTTCAGTGACAACATCAATTCTTTAAAAAGGCACATCTGTGTAATGGCACTTTGCCTTTAAAACAAATTCAAGCCCATCTTAAATCCCAAGACTAATGACAATACCAGGCGAGACCCTTCACACACTTTACAGGGCTTCTGGGTGTTGAAACAATAGTCACATGTTTCTAATGAAGCATAATACCATCTTGTTAAGAAAATTGTTTGGAAAGCATCCTAATTTCATACCTCACAGCATCCAGTCTCTTGTTCTGTCGAATGAGTTCAATGAACTCCTGAATCCTTAGGCTGAACTCCAGACAGCTCTGAGATTAAAGACAAGACAGGGTCTTAGATGGTGCCAAAGTTGCACCGCGTGGTTTGTTAACAACTGTGTGTGCACAACAAAAAAAAGTGTTAATAACATGCAACCTTGTTTGCTTGCTTTTAGGCATTCATGCAAAAAAAGCTGAAATGCTGACTTTACAGACAAAATCAGCAAAGAAATCCCTAAAAGCAAACAAAATCCTCCTCCTCTTGCCTCCCTTCAGCAGGGATGAACTTTTTCCTAATGACTGAAAGCATTGTTACCTGAGACACAAATGAGAGTAATAGGTGGTTTCTTTTTACTTTCTTACAATTTAAAGTAGTAGACTCAACAGTAGTTTGGGGCTATGTGATAATTTAGACAGGTCTACCCAGAAGACTCCAAGGAAGAAGCAAGCCTTTGAATATCTTTTGAAAAACCCCAATATTAAAAAAAAACCAGCACAAAGTTCAAGTTGCTGCAATGCCCTCCCTCCCTTTCTTCAAGCTTCTATCCCACTCTTCTTGTCAAACATCTAAAAGCCATGCTGGAAACAAGTCTCAAACAAGAAAACCAAGTGGCATTTACCTGTTTTTGGAAAAAGGTAAAATTTGAAGCCTAACGAAGTTGACAGTGTCCCTTTAAATCAAATTCCATCACCAGTTCACAAAATCTATAAAAAAACTTTGAATATGTGGAATTAAAAATAAAAAGATTCTCCCCCTCCCGTAAAAGAACAAATCACTATCCTTCTTTATAGGGACACAGTCAACTGTTTTATTACCTTACAAAAATAATGAAAACCCAAAGTGCTCTGAATTATGTAAAGGATTTTTACTCCCTGAGTTCCTCTGCTCCACTTGCTGAGCGTTTTTTTCTTTCCCCATGTTTCTAATGAATAGTTGCCTTTTGTTTATTGTCCATCAGCATAGTCATATCAAAATTCCTCAGTGACTTCAGTAGGAATTTGAGCAACTCCAAATTTCTATCAGTTAGCTGCCTGGGGTGACTAATGCACAAATTGCAACAATTGCTTATTTAAGATTTAAAACATAGGCCATTTTAACATAAAAATGATGCATTCTGTCATATGTTAAAACTTACTTGTTTAAGGAACAGAAAAAATTATTTTCCAACTATGCATTCTTCTGTATTCAAGCCCAGATTTAGCAGAAAATGATACTGAGATTTTCAATAGGACTATTTTAAAGCACCTTGTTATCCAAATCTAGACAAATCCCTCATCTAGAATTTTAAAGAAGTTTGCTTCCACTAAAAATCTGATCAAGCTTTTTAATGGTTAATGATACTGAATCCCAGGGCTTCCTATTTTGCTAAGACGTTTCCATAGCAAAACCTACATGACAAACACATGAATTTTCAATTAAGGTGCAAGCCAATGGCCCTATGGGTTCTGCAGAAAAGTGTAACTAAAGCAGAGAGTCCTAGACAATCAGATGATGCATTCCAACACTGTATACCTTTTAAAAATCCCACAGCAGCTCTTCACAACATTTCAGATCACTCACATCTGTAAAGATTACATGACTGCCTTCCTAGGCCACCAAACACTTCAGATTTTAGATAAGGCTTGCATTCAGGTAGGTGGTGGCTGGGATTTTAGAGCATTAACACTGATGAGTAGCTAAGCAACTAGAAGCAGAAGAAATGTTTGTGTATCAAAAAGAAGCGCAGTAATTTATCTTCTTCCAACTCTGATCTCTCACAGCCTTAGCTTTGGTTTTTGTTTGATTCAAAAAGAAACAAAAAAGAAAAAGAAAAAAGCGTAGGGCTCGCAGAAATAGATTTTTGTTGTAGTTCATTTTTCAAAAAGAGGATTGGGAAAGATTTTTCCCTTACTTATTGCTTGTTGAAAATTGGTGATGAAAAAGTAAAACGTTCAGATCGTATCTCTTACATTACTTAACATTTTAAGATTACACGAGGGGGATTTTTTAGCAGTATCATTATGCAATGTGGTTTACATACCAATTCTGATTTTCCTTTAATGGTTTCCATAACAAGATCATCATTTTCTCGAGAGTAATCACTGGCCGATTTACTTCTGCATCCCATCTTTGGCTCGTTCTCAGTTTGGTGCCCCTGAGTGACAGAGAATGTCACTCTTTGCTTATTGTTAAGTGCACTCAAACATTTTTGGTTAAAGAAAGTGCTTAGTTTAAAAGGTAAGACACAAACATCTTTGAGGGAGGCAGGGATTTTTGTTAATATCAGTTAAAAACAGATTTCTGCAAGCCCTATAAAAGATTACAGCATGTTTTGAAATGCATAATTTAGGAGACAAGGAAATTTAAACTGACTGCGTAGCAACAAATACACAGCATGTTCAGCTCATGGTACTCAATGGCTTGGGGAAGACTTTCTGTGTTTATTACTTGATTGGATTCCAGCTTTTGTTTTTGAAAAAAACACATTTCACTAGTATTTTCTCACAGCAAGTTAGTTCTTTACTCTAAAGTTTTATCTTCTTATATTCAACAGTTAAAAATTACTAAGACTAAAATCTGCATGAAATTTCTCTTAAATTACCAATTAATGTCATTTGTAAGACACCTTCACATATAAACTGAATTATAGTCTCACCAGGATGTAGAGAGTTATAAATGTAAGTTTACAGGCATCAAGACACTACCTATTTCTGCATTTATTTGTTTACAAATTACACCAAACCAAACTGAGTATTGTATTTTACTTGAGCATAGTTTGTTGAGACAACACTGAATCCAGATGACCTATCACTCAGTTCCAGGTTTGACATTTCTGAGCCTGTTTAGCTCCAACTACCTATGCTTTTAAAGAAGATTTTTATACCTACTCTCCTTAGTTTTATACAAGACCTTATTCAAGACCTGTAGTTTAAAACAAATTAACCACATCCAGCATCCAAGTAGTTTAGAAAATAGTTTAAGCAAAATGTGAACATGTTGCATTTTCATACCTTCATTTTTCTGAGTCTGGATTTGTTGTCATGACACCAAGCCAAGCAAGTCATAGTCTCTTGTCTCTCCAATGACTCTTCCACTTCTTTAGCAGTTAAAAACATCTCAATATTTACCAAGTCCTTCAAAAAACAAAAAAGGAAAGAAGGTCTTGTTAAATTGTACTCATACTTTACACAGCAATTCTTCAACTTAGCTGGAATACAGAGATACAAAAGACTTTGTTCTCAAGACTTCTGGTTTTTAGAATTGTTCACTGTAAAAAGACATTACAGGATATTTCCATGGACTGAAATGTTCTGATAGTGACAACAGCTCTCTGAGTCTAGTTACATAACAGAACTAGAACAAAAAAAAAAAAAAGAAAAATATTAAAGATTATACCTAGAATCTTGCAGATTTTTATGCAACTGACATGCTTAATATCACAAATATTACCACAGCTCTAGTGAACAAAATCACTCTCAGAAATAAGATGGCATTGTCAGCTGTCAGAACAGCTGAATATACTCAGTCTTAGAAGTTCTACCTTCCGTGAGACAAAGCTGAAAACTAGAACTAGCATCAGCTATATCACATTCACATCTTACATTTCATTAGCCAGTTTTTCCTTATAAATACAGGAAGACTAATAGTATTGGAAAAGTGGAGTAAATCATGTTAGGGTTATCAGAATGGTTATTTACAGAAACTTAAACAAGCCACATGTATTTCTGAAGTGCAGCAGAACTTGCGGCTTTTACTAAATCTTTCTCTCATTACTTGAACTTTAAAACCAAAACATTAACATTCATTTTATAGGTTGTATGATCATAGCAACAAAACCATTTATCACCAAAAGAATAAAGGGCCTCCCACAGCTCTAGTGGTATCAAATCCAGGTAAGTCAGACTGAGCTCAGAATTCAGACAGCTAAAAGTTTACAGAACACTGAGATTGGACTTTAATGGACTCTTGCCATACCCTCAGGGATAAAAAAAATTAATGTATTTTACCAATGTGTTGGCAAATGGACTGAAAGAATGCCAACCTATTCCACAACAGTATTTTTAAAGTATTCCTACAAGAACAGGAGAATCTTTTTGCTGGTCTGAAGTTTTTCTGATTATATGCTCAAGTGGAAGAAAAGTGCATTACTCCCCTGTGCATGATAAGGTGACCATATAAATACCTCTTGCCCATTAACTCATCTGTGTAAGTAGCTTGACATATAATGCAGTCATATTAATTATCTTGCCTGCATTCCATACAGCTGCTGAGTGGAAAGACAATTCCATTTAAGTTACAAACAATAACATCTCCATATACCCCCTCAACCTTATTTGAGCTATGTGCCCTCTTAATGAGCAGCATTTGCTTTTACACCAAATTAAAGCAAAAGCATTTTCTTTTACATCAAAAAAGGACTGGATCTGCTAAGCAGAAACAAATCACTGGTTTAATCTCATTTGTTAGCTTTTTATAGTTTAAGCTTCATTACAAAAAAAAAAAAAAATTAAAGAAGCATAAGGGCAGCATTTGTTACAAGCCCATGAGCTGGTGAGAGAATCCCAGTATGTATCAATCAGGTGTTAGTATAGCAGCCCTCTACTATGAGCAAAAAGACTGCGATTGCTGCCGAGGCAGACAAAACTCTTAAATAAAAAGAGAATTTCTACACTGCTTTTGAAAATTTAAAATGAAAAAGGTTCTATTTAACAGAAATGCTAATTTGATTCGCTGTTGCCAAAAGAAGTCAAAGCTTGGCAGCCTTCTCTATTAAATAAGACAGTATGTATCCAGAAAACAGAGGAGAACATTTTAAATTAAAAGAGTTTCTTTCAGAACTAACAATTACATTTAAATGGCACCAATAAATAGGATTTTCTTCTCTGTTGACTCGATAGAAAGTTAAGGAACAATATAAAAAAGGCATTAAGAAATCCTTTTGTAGAGACAGAAACAGCTTTTGCATTTGATTAGACGTAGTTAGAAGTCTTAATCATGCAGACTGATAACCACAAAAATACTAAGACACAATTAGGCAATAAACCTTTAAAAACCCCACATGCCACACAGGTTTTTTTTTAATCCAATCATACTTTCCTATTTTTTCTGGTGGTGCCTACTCTTGGTGCTTCTTCCTTAGCTAGGACTAAGGAAACAGAAGAAAGGAGTATCAGAGGATTAATCAGAACTAGTACAGCTCTTCTACACAGGCCAGTCAGGAGTACTCCTTCGTCTGCCTCATCTTGGATGGACAGGAACCAGTTTAGCATTCGTAGTAAGTATCTCATGTTCCAGTCAAAAAAATCCTCATTAAGACCCCAATCCTGAATAGCTTTCTGAAAGTATTCTGCAATTCAAAGTACAGGCTGCAGACCATACAGAAACATTGTCTTTCTCAGTTCCCAAAACAGGATTAAGATTTAAGAGGCTGCTACAAAGCGCCTCACTTATAAAATTTACATATAAAATTGACTAAATGTAAATACACAATTTTAGAGAAATAGTGCCACTTGATTTTGCAGGTGCAGAAAAAGCAGAAGCAAGAAATCTGTTACCACACACTCCCCCTCAAAATGACACAGTATTCAGCACCATGGCAAACGTTTTCTGAATTGTATATAAACTAAAAAGGAATTCTAACTCCTTAATTACCCTCTTTACAACACTAACGTCTCTCTTCATTTCACACTTTCAGCTTTCAAACTGGAACAGGGGTTGCAATACTTTCCTGCCAGTATTGCAGAACTAAGGAGAACCCGACCCTGCACACAGATTATTTCCATGCTTTGATCAAACCCTAATTCTTAGCACAGACTTTCCAGCCTCCTGTGCATTGTTATAACTTTGCCTAAATCACTTGATTACAAATACACAATACCTGAGGTTGGGCAGGAAGACTGATTTACATGAACCTTTCATTTAGTTCTACAACTGTACTGAAAAAGTCTCAAATGTCTCAAGGAGGAGAACTCACTCCATTAAGTATCAGCAACAATTATCCACTCAAGGGGGGAGCACAGTACAAACCAGGAAGTACCACCTGGATTTTATAATTCCCGCTTTAAAAAAATAGTACTGGACTAAAGTAAACTAGTTTCCCTTCTATACAACAGTCAATAACCAGGTATCAGAAGGGTAACTATTTCAACACTGGGTGAACTTTATCATAGAAGAACTATTTAATTCCATTACAACAGTGAAAACTCCAGAGAAAGACATTTATTATTAGAGAAAACTGCACATGAAGGCTGAAGACATTTTAGTGAAAGCAGAGATACTTATTTAAACAAGAATACAGCTATCCATCACCCTGTGCTCTGCCTGATTTACATATATATAGCTTTTAAAATATCACTGCTTCTTTTTAAGCTGCAAGTGCCTCTGGGGAGGGAGGCTACCAACCCTATGATTCTGCACAGAACTCCAATTATTAGGTATAAAATACTATGAAGAATGAGGATGCCTTTATGATGATGATTACTAGATATGTACTCCTGGCCAACATAAAAGCTGTATCCTATTTGCTCAGATGGGTTCTTAGTAAAGAACATCTCAAGCATGTTTATGCACATCCCCTCCTCTGAACAGCTTTTGGACTCTCTGGTAAGCATGAGCAGGAGTTGAGGGGCTGAACTCTCAGGGCATCTTACTCCTTGCCAGGGTGCTCTCCTTAGCAGGGTCTTGTTTCCAGGAGATTCCAGCGCCTGCCCTCACTGGAGGGAAAGGCTGCAGCAAAAGTGAACACTAGTCTGAAACACCAAAACAAAGAGAACAACAAAAATGGGTCCAGAAGTTAATGAATTTATGTGGTTGCGTTACAGAAAAGAAGAAATGATTCACAAAAATACAGTGAAAGTTTTGAAGAATAATAGCCATGAAATAATGAGAAGGTATGTATAAAGGCAGCAGGGTAATTTAGTTTAACTGGCAGATATATAAGCTTCACATGAATTTGAAATTAAATACAGCTATGTCTATTATAAAGTTGTGAACCAAACTGGCAAATATATATCAAAATGTGAATTTAAACTGAATTTAAAGCCAAACAAAGGCTGTAACTTTAGATAGTGCACAATTAAGAGAATTCAGCAGTGAATTGGAAAAAAACAGATCTACGTGTGGCTCCAAATTCACCAAGAAAACTGCTCAGAATTTTCAGCGCCAGATGCAACAAAAATAGCAACTTTGCATTAGATCGTAGGTCAAATAGCTTAGAAAGAACAAAAACATCTTTTCTGCAGTAGCAAAATAACTACAGAAATTCATGCAGTGTTCACGTGAGGATTTTTATGTAACATTTTAAAATTTGGAGCAGTCAGGTCAAGTCATTCCTCTCCATTGGTCTCCACTCTGCACATGAGCTGAAGTACTTTTACTCTATGAGATCTCCAGTCACAAGTCTGCAAAGCTAACAGAAGGAATGTGTGATAAAATCCCTTATAATTCATATGAACATTTATGTACTAATATAAACCCCAGAATATTTCATTTCAGAATATGAAATGTGAATCTTTAACAGGGCTCAAAACCAACCAGAAATGACTACTAGAACACACAACACTTGATATTTTCAAATCTCCCATAAGCTATTCTTGAAACAAGATTAATTTGTCAAAAAAGAAATGTTAGGCTTAAACAAGATAAAATATTTGATTCAGTGAGAAAAGGCAGCATTTTGTAGAAAAAAGAAAGTTTCCTCAGTGGAAAAAAGTGTCTCTCATAAAATAGGCTATTTGTTGTATATAAAATAAGCAATTCATAGTATCATAAGATGCTGTTCATGTATTTTTTTAAAAATGCAATTTGTTTATTTTTAATTGCTTACTAGCATCAATATGAAATTGAAAATAGGCCAGTATGCCTCAAGCTATCAGTGGCTCATTGCCAAGAGTATGTACCAGTAACAGCTTTAATAAGATTGACTGTCTATCCATACACATTACATGCATAAGAGCACTACCCTCATAAAAAAGCCTTTGCTGATGCACTTCAGCCTTCAGCAGCATGGTAAACTACTCGTATATGAAATACAATAAACACTTAGCTCACTCAAACAACAACTTCAGAAAAAGCTGTGTTAAGCTTTTAATGACTACTCACATACTCTCCACTTGCAACACAACCTTCCGTATAATTTAGTTCTATGGAAGTGAAATAGAAATGTAGTAATGAACAGTTACAAACAAAGAGGTCAATTTAGTCTTCCATATTAATATATTCATTTATTATAATTTCCCCTGTGACGAACACACAGCAAATCCAGGCATCATCTCAGGCTGTGATCACTGTTACACAATTCAGGGAGAAGGCAAACACAAGGAGCTGCAAGGTAAGATGACAGGAGCAGCTGGGAAAGAAGAGGTCAGTGTATTTCCAAAGTGAGGAAACAGTGACAGAGGCATCACTCGGCAGGAGCAGGAAGCCTGGAACACACCACAGTCACACTGCCTACTTGAAAACATGTGCAGGAAGGAAAAATGAGGTGCAAGTGAAGAGTGGGACAGTGCAGGTGGTTTTGATGGCAGTAACATGAATTGGGACTACAATCCAATTCCTCTGCCCCGATACATGGGCAGGAATAAAAGGCTGCTGGAGTAACAGTTTCTTCAAAGTCAACAGAGGGTATGTATGAACTGCACTGACATTGAAGGGAGACACAAATTAAGAAAATAATGGCATAGGTGGTGACAATACAGCAACAGCACAATTACTGAAGACCAGATAAAGTGGGGCACAAATTAACAGTAAGAGGCCTCCTTACTCTCTGCTGATAAAATAACATTGTCTAAAGTTCATTAAGCTACTATTAAGTGTTACAATACTACACACATTAACAGGATTAGGGAGAAACTAAACAGAGTAACTGACAGAATGTCCTACTCAAAGCCAGCAGCAGAGCTAGCTACTGGGGAAAAATGCAAAGACAGACAGCCAAATCACAGATTCATCAACAAAAGAGCCAGAAATGTTTTTGTCTACAAAGTAAACATAGTACCCATTGTGTACAGTCTAGCTTTCACATGAGAGCATCGTCCATACCCTCAGCATAGTACAGACCTTTTAGATCTGCCTGGTTATTTTTGAAGGATCCCATTATCTTACATTTAGTGTTTGTCAGAAGAGCATGGTCTTTATATAACATTAGAGGATACCAGTACCTTTGTTAATTGGTTCTAGTGATTAATTCATGTTCTAAACTTGTGTCCAACTTCAATTTTTCTGACTAGATTACAAAACTCCTTGGTATTTGGCCTCTGCTCTCACACCTACCGAAAGCACCCATCCATAACATTTTCCAGTCATCCTCTCCCTCCAGTTTTTCCAACAGCTTTCTAAAGTATGGTCACCAAAACTATACATATTCTGGTATTGACTGCTCCAGAGCCAAGTAAAAAGAAGTATTTCATCCACCTCTTTTTGCTCAAGGACATAAGCTGCTTGGAAGAGCCTCAAGAGCTGGAGCAAGCACTGAGGTTGGTTATTAGCAATCTGTTTTCCCAACGCATCCTCTGCTCCTGCCTCAGCAATTTTTGTAGCTCAGCAAATGGCTGCACCTTTACCCATCAGCACATTACACCACGCTAAGTACAGTAATAAATGACTACACTACAGTAGTGTAACAAAGCCTCTAGAGCTTAACATGCATCATTGGGCAGAAAAACAGCGCCTCGCTTTCTGTCACAGCCTCTTCTAGCAGAGAAAAGGCACCCAAATCCTTTGGTAGTGGAGCACAAGCCCTACAGCTTTTGTCCACGCAGGATCAGTCTGTCTTAGCAGCTACACACATTCTCTAACAAAACATTATCCTCTCATCAAATGTAGTAGTAAGAGCAAGCGTTAAATGTGAGGTAAGATTTACACTTTGAAGGAATGTCTGGCAGGAAGAAAAGACAGTAAGAAGAGGCATAACCCAAATCTCTTTTACTCCTGGGTAATCTCCAGGTATGATAACACCATTCCCCGTTTAGATAAAATTTCAATTCAAGAACTCTTCTTGCATCACCAGCATTCCAGACTAAGTATTTTGTAATAAATTAGCTCAGTTGTGATACAGTACAGGTAACCCACTTTGTCTAAACAGACTGAAAAAAATACGATGTTCAACATCATAGCACAATTCATGTTGTTGGCTTTTGAAGTGTCAAATGATTTGTAATGAGCAAGTTTGTTATTCTGCTTCAATCTTGACTATTTCACATTTACATAATTCTAATTCCTCAAGATTCTTGAGACAAACTGCAGATGTAAGGCTGTGCAGGAACTGCAGCACTTTGAAATTCAGATGAACACACCCAGACGTTCATTATACCAATCTACTCAAAGTTGCCATGCCTACGCTAGGTACAGCCAAAACACATTTAAAGGAGTTTCTGAGTAGCTCTCTCTAGACTGGTACTGCAGGGAAACTCCAAGCAGCACAAGCTAAAATCCTCGTCCCTTTAAATCAGTCATGCTAGTTTAGGAGCTCCTTCATACATAGTTTTTCTGTAACATGTCTAGTGTGGGAACAGCGAGTCACCAGAGAGGGACACAAATAGCTCCTGGCAAAAGACACCTTTTACGATTCAGCCTGCATCTGGAAAGTCAGCTTGGCTATGTTTTGCATGACAGTGAAGTAAATAATACATTCAAGTATTATGTTGAATATTATTTACCTATTTAAAATTGAATTGTTATGAATATAAACGTGTTTTTATTAATTACTTTAATACATATGTGTGTGTTTGCCTACAAGCCATTCTTGGACTATGCATCTTAACAAGGAGGATTTCTAAAGGTACATTTGTATGATTGTTAGAGTAAGTGTTTATTCAGCTTTTAACTCTTTTAGTTAAGACTTAATACTGCTCCTTTTTGTGATGCTCAAATGTGCAGGTTATTTTCCATCTCCCATTTTCTGAGAGAGTCATCAAGTAGAAACAGTTATTCAGGGAATGGATTACATCAAAAATAGCAGCTTCAGTAAGATTTTGCCCCGTAGCAGATGGAAATCCTTCAGCAGTATTCTACTGAGGTGTCAGCTGAAGGGTCCATATCACAGTGCTGAGGAACACTTTTATAAAGCAAGAAAAGAACATTTAACTTTGGGGCTAAAAAAAGGAACACTGATATAGAATAGGAAAAAAGAAGAGATCAGATACTTGGTCAAAAGCCATGAAGCTTGACTATGAATTCAAGTTTCTCTTATACCACAGGACATCAAGTAAGATTTTACAGCTTTCTGTAACAAAACTAAGACAGTGGAACACGCCTGAATTTGTTGCAGGTATCTTTTCTAGTTAGGCTAATCCCTCCAAAAACAGTTTTACAAAAACTGAAGCTGCAATGATGCAGCAGAAAAGACTAACTGGACCAAACTGGAGGGAGAGAAGAAGGGAAGATAATCAGCTTTTCCAGTGACTACTATTCTTTACTTAAACCTTTTTTTTTTAATAAATGTATTTACTACTTTGAAAGACAATTAAATATTTTTAGAATGGCTTTTCAGTATTTTCCTTGTTTTGATATTCTCCAGTGAATAACCATTACCACAGATGTGGAAGTTTTGCTCAAGAAGAACACCATTGATAGTAACTGGAGATCTGAACTCCCACTTCAAGAAAACTCTTATCTTTTTGGGACTGTGTCAACTGTCAATACTGCTTGAAGTGTCAAGAAGCCCTTCTAATACAGATCAACGTTGACAAGGGTCATATGTCTAGACAAAACTTCCGAAGTCAATGCACTACTCAGTTTCCTCTCCCCCAATTCTCAAAAGCAAAAAGTACACTGTGGTATAAATGCAAATGGCTAGTTAAGTATCTTTGAAGGATGATGCACATACTTAATTACTGATCTAAGAACATTAATTGGCAGAACTTTAATTGATATGTATAATCCCTGATTTAAGGTATTAACCAGTTTTAAGCTATTTAAGAGTTTTTTCAACTCAAGCATTCACCTGCATTACAGTGTCACTGCCTACCCTGCCCAGGGATGTAGTAGCTCTTCTGTTCCTCAGTGAATTACAGATTTTAAAATCATTTGCTCCCTGCCCCAACACACTAAACATTGGTTTGAATTTATGCTATTCTTCACAGAAAAAACACTGCCACTTGTACAGCTTTTGTACAGCATGAGCATTAAGGCAAGGAGATACATTCTTTTACTAAAATAAGCTAAGCAAAGATGGAAAGAGGATTTACAGCGTATGATAAGGGAGACTGGTAGCTTCAGAATCTGGGTTTGTTTTCAATCCTACAGGCAAAAATCACTACAGCTATACATAATTAAGCAAAGAATGCAAGGACACTTTACATGTTTATTTTTTCTTCTTAGCCTATTAAGGAAAGAGCTGGAAAAACAAATAAAATTTTAAACCCCACCACCTCCAGAAACAGTAGACTAAGTACCACATACATAGCCTAATTATAAAATTTATCTACAAACAGAAACCAACTTCCTACTGAAACACCACACTTCCTAAACTAGATTTGCATATCAATTAATGGCACAGAAATGAGATAGCAGTGTAGCAGAACATGAAATAACAAAGTTGAAGTTAACAGACAACCTTGCCAGCTAGCTGAAAATATGAATCTGCAGATGAAAATAGGTGTTTTATATTGGTGTGGCATTACAAGGTTGTAATAATGACCTTATTTTGATTCTGTGTAGTCTAATAAGCCCGTACTGATGAGTTTTATTCATATGCAATAAGAACCCCTTAACATCTAGTTTGTGTCTTTAACACAAACTGTTTTTCAAATCATTAGGGAGTCAGACAACATCAAGAAAAAAGTCCACAATAGGATCCCCTCCGCCCCATATTTACTTTGGCACAAACATGACATTTCTGTCTTTGACTGTCAGCTCTTATTTTAATATTACTCACATTTTGGTTTACTTTCCCAAGCAGCATTACTTTTCTTTAAAGACATGTAACACATACTTAATGTTTGGAATTTATTTCTTATATTGCTGTAACTTTACGCTGTATAAACACCCTATGCCCAAAGTTATTCCTTACTTGAGCTAGTTCATAACTCTGATTTTTAAAACTTCCCTATAATTTTTCACATCCAGCATTTCTTTCCATTCTGTTTGCTTCCTACTTTGTAACCATGGTTTTTAAGCACTTGTCTTCTATTACAAGATTTAACAGCCTATCATTCCTATGAAAGTAATTAATTTAGAAAATAGCCTAAAATTCGTCACAGCCCATCAAAAACTATTAGAATTGGACACTATGGCACACAATCTTTGCCAATAGTACACAGCAGACAGTTTGCTCAAACATAGGGATGATTTAATAGTTTTCCTTTGGTCACCGAAGCAGAATCCTTTCTGACCTGCTTCACCCATGCAGCACCTTGGCAGCTCTGCAGGTCTCTTCACATTCAGGAGCTCCACAAGAAACTTAGAACAAGCAGGCTGAGACTTGCTCCCAAGACTGGTCTAACAGCTACTGGAAAGTGTTTAACCTGGGATTCCCAAGCTACAACTGAACTGGAAAGAGGTGCTTCCTTCAGCCTTTCCAAAGAGCAGCAAAGGGCACCTCAGCCATTTGCCCTGCAATCAGAGGAACAGAATCACAGAATGGATGAGGTTGGGACCTCTGAAACCTGTGTAGTCTCCCTGCTCAAAGCAAGGGCACCTTTAACAGGTTATTTAGGATCTTTCCCATTCCGTTCTGGTTTTGAGCATCTCCAAATACAGGGAGACTCCCCAAGTCCTTGTGTCTGCTGGGGAGCCTAGAACTGGATACAGCACTCCAGATGGGTCTAACCAGTGTTGCATAGAGGGGCTGGATCACCCCCCTTCTGCTGCTCCTGCTTATCCCAGTGCAACCCAGAGTGCTGCTGAGTTGTCTTTGCCATGAGAGTGCATTGCTGGGCCATGCTCAACTTGTCCACCTTACCTCACCTCTAGCCACCAGACAAGCTGAACAATAACATTACCTTTTCCCAGGTTCTCACTTAGGGTATAATGTCTACCCAGTGGTAACAAAATCAAGACAAGACTGGTGGTGGGGATATTAATCAAAATTCCAGGTGAGACCACAGTAAAAAAGACTATTTTGGATGAGTGAATACCATGGTATTTTGTAATCTCTACAGCAAAGTTACATTAGTAAGCATTAGAGAATATTTCAATGCTCACATCCTTCAGCAAGAAAGGAAAAAAAAGAAACAGATGCTGTCTTATTAATCCAGCAAAACCACAAATTCTGTGTAACAACCAAGTCCCAGTATCATATGTTGTAAAAGCTGTTCACAAAGAGGATCACCATACAGTAAGAAAGACCACGTGCAAAGCAGAGAAACTGAGGGAAGCCTTATCTTCATTAAGCCAAAACAAACTGTAATGCTGACTAAAATGCATAATTTCAGCAAACTAGAAGAAAAATGGCCTCAGTGCATTCAACGTGTGCCTACATTCTGTGTTATTCGAGTTACTTTGACGTTATGCAAATAAAAAGAGTTAGGCTTGCAGGCAGAAGGTAAATAATCTTATTTAAAACTTCCTTTTTAACACAAAATTTTCTATTCAACAAACAGAACGAAAAGCTTTAAGGCTTCATGAGTATGATGCTTTTACCACAGGGTCTTGCAGTATATCATGAGACTTCCATGCTCATGTCTAAACTCAAAGCTGAGCATTACTTAATCAGGCATAATAGAACTTGCTATGAAAGTGAAAATATTTCCATAGTGCTTTTTCAGCAGACTGAGTAGGTACAGCAACATGATGATTCAGCAGAGATGAGCTCCTGCTCAAAACAGAGGGAAACATCTACCAGAAGTGGGAGAGCTGCTGACCAGTCAAGCTGCAGTTATTCCCAGCATAATTGCCTTGGGTATTTTTGACTCACATGCACGGGTTGTATCTCAAGTGAGGCACAACAGACTCTTCAGTTGATTTTTTCAGGACTATTTCCTATTAACACTTTGCAACCCACTTCCCCTTTCACTTCTATTCAGCCTCTACATACTATTTCCTATTTGGCATTTACTGAAATTGCTGCTGGCTGAACAGGATGAGACTAGCAAAGCAGCCAAGAAATAAGAGACACATGACAGATAGGTCCCTGTTACAAGACAAAGAACAAGTACATATGCTCTAATTTGACATCAGTAACAAAAATATATTTTCTCCCAACAAAATGACAGATGCATTCAACTATTCCACCCAAGAAAGGCAAAGTACATAAGTCATGTAACAGAACTCAACTTTCAGCATCTTTATGAGAGTAAGATTTTAACTAGAAGAGTTGCATACTTTCTGGAATCAGGAATATCAGAAGAACTTAGGATTTAAGGATCACTCAGGATCAAATAGCAAAGGCTACCTAAAATCTGCAAAACATGATTTCTCTAGACAAATAGCAAATTCTTAAAAAATCAGTTTTAACATCCTCATGGCTGTCAGAGGACCACAGTGAGGATTCATTGGTCTGCATAAAAAAGCTACACCAAAGTACACAAACTCCAAACACTTCATATAACCCACTCTGAGCCCAAGCAAAACCAACTAGCTAACCAGTGAAAAGGAAAGCAACAATCACAAAATGGAGAAACATGCAATTCTTGGAATTCTTGCATTCTTGGGATCATGCAAGACATACTGGCTACTAAAAAACCCAAATTGTATCAAAATTTCTTTTCCCAAGTAAAAGACAGCCTTCCTCTCAATGCATTAAACAGTATGATGATACAATAGAACAGTTGTTCCTGCAACCAGCAAATGCTGTTTTGCTTAGTCTGGTCACCTACACATATCAGCTGAGTGGGGCTAGACAGATGGGAAGCTCCACCACATGCTTAATCAGCAGCCTAAAGGCCTCTACCAAGAAATTTTTATGACATTTGAGAATTAATCTGAGTTTTAATAAGAGAAAGGTGTTTATCTAAAAGCATTTAATTTGTGACAAAAATTTGTGCCCTCAATTTTGACTCATTTAATACATTAAAACAAAATTTATGGCAAGTAGGGAGAACAAACTCAAGCCTAAGAAGATTAACAGATAAACACTAGCAATGAAGGCACACCAAAAACAATAACTGCTACAAGGCTATAAGCAGCTCATTCTTATTTTCCAACTTCCTCTTTACTACCATTTTGTTAGCAAGTTAGTCCACATTGCCACCCACCTCAATACCACTTTGTCTGGCTAGTTTTACAGCTGTGTTGTAGTAGCCACAGCGTAGGAGATGTTCCACCATCATACGATCCATGCGTTTCTTCTTCCACATGTTGGCAGCAGCTGGCTGGTCACTACTGTGCTCCTTCAGATGTTCAATCCTGCGTTTGCAGAGCTTTGCACTTTCATCTTCAGCCTGGATTGACTCAACAGCCTAAAACGTGAAAACTAACAGTAAGAGCTATACATTTTCAATCTCCTTTTAAAGCAAAATACAGTAATTGTTTGTAAAGCATTCTTTACATGTTATACATTTACTCCCAGTAGCGTTTCTTTCATTTAGAAACACACTTCCTACAGCAGTGCATAAGTTTCAGCATGGCTGGTCCTGTTCTGAGATATTCTTGCACAGAAGTAAGTCTTGATATATTTGACATTATGAATATATACATTTTTCTGCTTAACTCGCAGTTCATCCAAAACCAGGAATGTATCAACTGTGGCAGCAACTGCTGTAACAGCCTGCAAAGAGCTTTGTGAGGGTTTGCAGTCATCTGATCCAAACAGTAGAAAAGCAAAATTTCCACCTCTAACCTATGCATGGCTTCTTCCTCCAGCAGCTGTCCTGCTGGATTAGTTCTACTGAGGAGTGATGCTGAGTCAACCCACATTACTTCTAATACACTGGAGCCATTTTAATCAGTCATGCAATAATGGAAATTACAAAACAGTTGGCCTCTTGGCACCTGTAACTCAAGGACCTAAAAGCAGTTTTCCGAAAATCATCAGCTTTGTTAAATTGGTACTATTTTATTTAACTCTGCCACTGTGGAAACATGCATCCCTTGTTCAGAAGCCTTAGGAAAGCACATTTGTCCAGAGGAAGTAGACTGATGATTTCAACCAACATATGGGCATACCCAGCACAAAACATACATCACCCCCCAAGATATCGCCACAATATTTTTTTTTAAATTAAAACCAAAATGCTCAGCTCATAGTTGCTTCCTTTAACTTTAAAGTCAAGATTCCAAGCTGGCTAACTCAGTATACAGCACATGACAACTCTGGGCCATGCCAGGCTACAGAATTCCAGAAAGCTGGCAGTAACTTTATGTGCCTGGTAAAGGCAAACCAGTAGAGGATGATTAGTACCTTTCCCATCTGCAATATATCACTAGTGATGCAATTGGAAGTTAGGCTGCCTTGTGGTGACTTTAAACTTGCTGGCTTGTGTTTGAATGACTGCACAGCTCTGGCAGCTGGAAGGCACAGGCAGGTCTGCCAGCTCAGCCCAAAGAACCTGGCAGGCTTTTGGCAGCCCACTCTGCACTCCATGCTGACACAGCGACATTCCCAGAACTCAAGCTATAGTATCATACATAGTAGAGCTCCAGCTCTGGAAGCACAGATTGGTTTTAATTGTATTTTCCATGCCTGCCCATAGGCAGACTTCTGGAAGGATCAGTATTTGAAAAGCAAAGTGAAATAAGGGTAAACTTGCAAGGAAAGCTCAACAAGCTTTTCCCCCCCCCCCCCCCCCCCCCAATTAAGCCTGACTCTGATCTGGCCCTTGATACCAAATTCAAGTATCTAAAACACTAGTCACTCTACAAGAGTCTCTTACTAAAATTCATGTAAACATCTGTAGCATGAGTTATTTTTATTACTGAAGTCTGAGTTACTTCTCCTGCTGACTTTAGCTTTATTTTGTAACATACAGTTTGTAGACAAGTATTTTGTTTGAGTTATAAACTGTGTCTCTTCCTAGTCTGCAAGCAAACACTAACTCAAAACATACTTTCACTTTTTAGATCTCTGCAGTATAATCACATGTGAAGGCAACCTTGAGAAATATTCTGAATATAACTAAGAACTCAAGGCAGCCAAGCACAAAGGTTAGACCCTTTCTCATTCCAAAGGGCTCTTCTTATATGGCTTTGTATCTGGACTTATACAGCTCTTGGTGGTTTTTTTGATCCTTCTAGCACATTCAGAAAGGCTACAGATCCTTTTCAAAACCCTCTGAAGCAAGTCTATCTGGACTTGCCCTGCTGGACATTAATAGAACTTGGGGGAACAAGCATATTAAACAGGATACAAAAGGGGAAACACAAAGGCCTGAGTTTCCCCAGGATCATTTTCAGAACCCAAGAAACCTGCTGTGTTTAAAAGCTCTCTTTCAAGAGTGAGTAAGGTGTTAAATAAAGGAACCATCTAATTCTATTATGGCCATCTCAGCAGTTCATGAGATCCTTGTCTAAACACAGGAGGAAACAGAGATCCCACATGGGTCCAAAGGCTCTAAAGAAAACAATCATTTTGCTCAGGGCAGAGATTATAGAGAAGACAGTTGGGAGCTGAGGGTTTGGAGCAGAAACAAGACCTTTGTATTTCAGAGGACTTTTACTGTTAAACAAATTTTCTTTGCCTTTTGTTCTTTCTGAGCAGCTATAAGACTCCCCACAGTCTTTCAGGCAGTCAGAAACAAATGAACAATTAAACTAAAATGGAGCTTTGCACCCAAAACATTCAGCAATGCCTTCAGATACACCCCCACAGTCAGCAAAGATTTAACAAGTAAATAACTTTTACTCCTCCACATCATTACTATAGACCTACAAGCAACATCCAACACCTCTTTCAGAAATAGCTCCTATTTTTCTGTAAGTAATGGAGAAGTGAAGAAAACATATCCTTTAAGACCTCTTTAAGTCTCACAATCCGAGGATGAAAAGAGCAATTAATTTATGAAGTCTTTTGCAGAACAGCTTTTCAACACCTAGCTAACTTGTTCAAGCATAAAACCCCAAATCAACACACATGACAGCGTTATTTTCATGTTGCAAACCTCCAAGGTATTTTGACGCTTCACTTAATACTGTCTCAAGATTTATATCTGTTGGTTATTTCATTTAACTTTTAATGAAATGACTCTGCTACTATGTTTAATCTATTTATTTTTGGAGAAGCACTGCTCTCAAGTCAGGCGATAGAGCTATTTTCATTTTTCTGCAAGACTTGTTTCAAGTAAGTATTCTGATGACTCTAGGGATGAGTAATATTCCCATCCAAAATAAGGATGGCTTATACTTCTTTTTCTGAGAACATAGACATCTTTAAGAATGGCTTATACTTCTTTTTCTGAGAACATAAGACATCTTTTTCTAAGAAAATGTGGTAGAGGCATGAACGGCTGGTTGTATTTTGTTCAAGATTAACAGCTAGAAGCAGGTTATCCTGCCAAATTTTGTTTAAAAGGCTCTTAATATTCCCTAGGAATCTTTCAAATTGCAGGTCGAGTGTTTATAAAAATTTTTCAAGTAACAATCCAGGACAACTTGCACATTCTTCTGCATACAACTATTCCTGCACTGGGGGTTTCACATTTTTCAGCTCCATCTTCTACCTGTTTTGCTGTTCCAGCGACCAATTAATGCAATTGCACAAACCTTTCCATTAGACAAGCAGAAATTGATACAAATCAATTAATTTTGCTACTATTTCTTTTCTGTTAGTACAGAAAGTCCTTTTCAGGACTATAAGTGTATATTAATTTTACCTCTCAACAGAAGTTTGTTATACTTAGACAAAGACCACCAAATTATGTTTCTTAAGCACAGTGAAGCAAGGTTTCACTGGGCATTTCAAGGCCAGTAATGCCTGTTATCTTGGAAAGAAAATCCAAGCAAACAGCATTGTAATGAAGGTAGAACAGCACTCACCTTGCGTTTCAGAACGCTGAGTTTTTCAACGACTCCATCCAGGAGACTGACAACTGAATCCACAGCAGGACAACTGCTCAGCGTCTTCTCCAGCTCCGCCACCACCATGGTAACGTGGCTGGTCTCTCGATCAATGTTCTTCTGTGCAGCTCGAAATCGTTTGTTCAGTGTTTCATATGGCACCTGAAGGAAAAATACCAAGTCATTAGAATTTCTGTAACTAAAAATTCACATCCTCTAGAGCTTAGAGAGACTGATGATTTCATCTGATGAAGCCCAAAGAACACCTTGGTTCCAGGCGACTAGAGGTCATTGATTGAACTTGAGTTCCCATACCAAAGCCCTTATTTAAGTTCTCTCAGCAAGGAGCTCACACTTCAAAGATTATGAAAAAACAACAGGAAAAATGCTGCAGTATCTTATCTGATACCAGTTTCACCTATCCTGCTTTGGCTGTAGCAAGCACTGATGGAAACAGTCCAGGGACAACAGAAAGCAAAGGCAAATGTGTTCCTACAAAAGGAAAGCTACAAATTAAACAACTAAGAGATCATCCTTCAGAACATGACTTTCTAAGTTTACATTTCTTCCCTTCAAGAATTCATTAAAACAGAGAAAGTTACCTTTGCGAGAAAGCATGAATAATGCATACTGGATACTGAAAAATTTATACATAGTACACCAAGAGTTATTCAGGAAATCCAACAAGTCTCCTACATACTTCTACCCACAAAAGACTACTTTTTAATATTACTTCCCCAAAGACTATAAGGAATGTCAAGAGAAATCCCATGTAAATTTTCTTTTAGTGATAAAAGCCTACAATGTATTAGTAAACTGACTAATTTCCTCTAATGCACCATTCCCGACTTAAGAGATTTATCAGTCTTGGAGGTCTCCTGTCCTACGTGTCCCACACCTCTATGGAACAGTTGTATCAAAGCTGCTACTGATGGCCATTTAGTGACACATATATGGGAGCAGTCTACAGCCTGGTGAATGATTTGGGGAAAGCTTACAGGAAGTGTTAAGATGCTTCCACTACAGAGGCAGCATAAGCAGTTTAAACAGGAAGTTCTATTACTTAAAGGAAACAGGAACTTTTAAAAACACTCTCGTGTTACACACTTAATACATCCATATCTTTAATCTTTAAAAAGTCCATGAGAAGTTCTTTCAGGTAGTTATGATAGTCTTGATTGCTTTTCCATTAATCAAAGGCATAATTTAGCTAGCAATCAGATTATCCATGCTAAAGGTAAAACAGGAAGCACAAATCAGTGTTCTGTTTGGTACATATCACGTATATGTTTGATTACAAATCTTTCAAGCATATAACTTTAAATCAATTACATCAAGGTCTCAGTTTTCCTCATTCTAATCACTTCATGCAAGAAAGTATCCCCAAGGGCCACGCTCCTTCTGCGCTCCATTAGCAAAGAGGTTACTACGTAACCACTGCAATTCCCCATTAGAGAACACTTTGGTTCAGAGTAAGGAAGATGAGCCAAAGCATTTGCTTTCCAAGACGTTGCATTACCTACAAGAGGTTGTGCTCATTTGTAGTAGTAATAAAACACAAGGAAAATCCCGGTAAGACATGAAAGGGATCCTCAAGTCTGAAATGATCTATTTAATGGTTTTTGGTATCTGAAACTATGACCTAAACAAATGACAGGACAAGACTCTACCACAGGAAGCATCAAGCCAAAACAATTATTTTCCTTATACATTTTGCCCTAAAATCCCAGCACTACACTCACCCAAAATTCAAACCACATAAACCATGACAAATAATAGGCTTCAACACGTACATAGTTGCAATATGTATATAACAATCTTCCATCTCCAACAATAACAATATATAACAATCTTCCATCTCCAACCCTCATTTCTCTTTTCCATTGCCACAAAGAATATTAAATATTTTAGAAACCCACAGATAAAATGGATGTTCCAGGGGACCATTATTTTGACATCTCATGTTTTTGAACATGGAAACTTATTTCCAACTCTAAGACCTGATGCCAGCCAGCATTTAGACAACTTCTTCCCTTCTTTTTCCCCCCATTGCATTTTTCTTACTGTCCACCAAAAAATATTTCCGCAAGTATTTTGCTAATCATCTTTCCATGCCACACTGAGAATCTGCATCAAAAGACTTTCATAAGCTACTATTAATTTGAGGTATCTTTTTTACTACAGAAAGTACTTTTGTTAAATTTTGAGCAGTCAGCTGGACACAAATCTAGTCAGTTTGAAAAAAAGTCTGTGTTTAATCTCCCTTTTCCCTAGTTCCTTATCTGCACTCAAGAGCAGTAACAGCTCCCATTTCCTGTGCTCTGTCTCTTCAGCATGCAGACATCTGGCACAGTTTGTGTTCATATGACATTTAGAACAATTGAACTTTCAATTTCAGCTGCTATCACTACATTTCATTTAAAACGTGTCTAGGCACAATTGGTTTTTGAATCTTCTCTTATCCTTTTTTTCCCCCTACCATAAAAGCAATCTGAATACCGTGTGCGGAAGAGGCTGCGAGTTGAAATGTTTCCACTATATACTCGGAAAGTAAATAAAAGTAAACATATTGAGAAACATAATTTAATGTGCCATAAAAAGGGAAATTAAAGGTACAATGAAATTATTTGCATAACTGAAGCTGACAGTAAATACTCTTTACCAGAGATTTTCATAATTTGCACTGGCACTTGTTTCTTATTATAGAGCCAGCAGTTTTCATAAGAATATTTGTAAATTGTATCTAGGTACAGCTTTTACACTTACTTTATGAGAAGAGAGTCTGCGAATGCCAAAATGTAGAACTGCTATATTCCTTAAAAAAGCTGCATTTTATGTTGAACTTGCAGCCCGATCCATTGGTTCTTTTGTTACTTCTACAGCTCCAAAGTGCCAAAAGACCCAGCTCCCCAGCATTGGCTTGCTTTACTGCAAAACCCTTCAAAAGTTACAGGCACTGGACCAATAGGATCATTTTTTTCCACCAATAATGAAAGTTAATGGAAGGAGAACATATAAGAAAGTGTTCTGGACAATGCAATTCTAAAAATTTTTAACTTATAGTTCACTTTGATTTTCAGGTACCATTGTTAGAACATGGTGAACACCAAACTTTTCCGACTAAGAGATAGATGCAAGATTTACATATCATTAATTGCCATAAATTTATTAGAGACTTTGAATCTTTCCTGCCAGTGCCATTCTGTGACCATACCTGGATTACACAGTTATTATTCAGAGACAAGAGTGACCTACAGAACTCAGCCTAGGGAAGCATTACCTTAAGGAAAAAAGAATAAATCAGCTACTAAAAAAATTGAAATAAAGCAGCAAGTACTGACCAGAATGTGTTCTGTACAAGCACAATACCAACTTGTCCTACTTGTTAGAGCTTGAAAAACCACACCCAGTTGGCTCATACTGTGAACATACAAGAGGATACAAAGGAGGGTTGTAAAATATTAGTGGCCAGCACATTTAAATCCAGTGGCACTAACTAGATTCTGCTCCTTTTGTTCATCAGCTTCCACAGCTGCAGACACATTATTCAACTTAAGCACATACTCAACCAGGTCAAACTTAAATCTAGTGAAAAGGAATTTGACTGAAGTTAGGGCAACCTACACAAGGGGTAAAATTACAGTAACACAAGTTTTTCCAAGATCAAAATTTTGCTGTGATGTGAAGGAAAGTCGGCTTGGCTGGAGGCTTCTGCAACTATAGCATGGCTGTTTCCAGGTGCTGAACGCTAACAAAGAGGCAGAGGCAACTGATAACCCTGATCCAAATATTTTTTTCATTTCAGGAGTTACTTCACTCTGGTTTTAGAAAGCCAAAAAAGTGGTGTGCTGTCCCAGAACATGCTCCAACACCTCTAGCTGCGGAGACAAGACTTAGAAGAGGATTGTTCTGGGTCTACAAGCTTGAACTGGTGAAGAGGAGGAAGGACTGCCATGAGAGGTATACGCTGGTTGTTGAGTGCAGGGAGTAGAAAACTGCAGAGCTAAGGATGCCAGAGGGAGTTTTTAAGTGTACACTTAGGAACTCAACTGAGATGTTTACTACCTGGCCTTCAGCCCAAACAAAGTCCTCTTCCTGCCCATGAATGCAAATAAGGTACCAAAGCAAGGCAGAGTTCTCAAATCATGAAGTGGCTAAAACTGTTCAAATTGGGCAACTGTAGGCAATCTTTCTTTCCATAAGCCATATCAAATGTAACTTGAGATACCCTTGAATATAGTGAATTTAACACTAAATACATTTTCATCAAAATAAATTTTTCAATAAGCCATTCACTCACTAAGTGATTCTGTTTTCTTGAGTCTTTTCAAAACATATTAAAAGTAGAAATAACCCCAGCAAGTATTAAATGTTTGCATATATTGTAACCTGATGTTTTGCAAACTGTATACACTTCTCAAGTGTTAATTATCAGCCTGCAAATAAATATTTAAAGAAATATAAATAATATGAAGATAACTGCATACAGGGCTGCATCAAAATAAGTGTGAGCAGCTGGTCAAGGGAAGCAGTCCTGCCCCTCTACTCTGTTCTTGTGAAGCCCTACCTGCAAAGCTGCACCCAGCTCTGGGGCCCCCAAATATAAGAAGGATCTGGACCTGCTGGAGCAAGTCCAGAAGAGGCCACAAAGGTGATCAGAGGGCTAGAGCCCCTCTGCTGTGGAAACAGGCTGAGACAGATGGGGGTGTCCTGCCTGGAGAACAGAAGGCTCCAGGAAGACCTTATGGCACTTTCCAGTACCTAAAGGGGCTGTAAGAGAGCTGGAGAGGGCACTTTTGACAAGGGCATGGAGTGACAAGACAAGGGGGAATGGCTTCAAAATGGCAGAGGTAGAGTTAGATTAGATATGAGGAAGAAATTCTCTACTTTGAAGGTGGTAAGGCCCTGACACAGGTTATCTGGAGAAGCTACGATGACCCATCCCTGGAAGTGTTCGAGGCCAGGTTGGATGGGCCTTTCAGCAACCTGGTCTAGTGAGCATGGCAAGAAGGTTGGAATTGAATTACCTCCAAGTTCCCTTCAAAGTAAACTATTCTACGATTCTAAACCAGCCAACATTTTACACAGCATTCTACAATGTATATTACTTTTACACTCATTATCAAGATTTTACTGAGATTAATTTTTCTTCTTAAGGTTTTCTTAATGTACCTAGATGCGCACACTTCCTACTCTAGCCATAAACTGAATATATAGAAAACAGCTGCTGAACACACTCCCACCTCAGCTTTTGCTTATCTCTACAGACTCACAGAAAAATGCCTTTAGAAAACATGTGATGAGAACATACCATCTATAGCCTTTAACAATATCAAAAAGGAGAGGAGTATGCAGACCATTTCCCCCTCATACAAGTTCATTAACTATAGTGATCAACACTTAAAAAGCTTTGCTACCTCAATGGCATTTATGTTGCTGGAAGTCAGACATCCAGACTGGACTTATGCTCATTTTAGCACCTTGAATTCTATTAAGCAGCTTAATGGCATTTCAAGAATGTGGAGAAGTTTTAGCCTGTTGGACACTCGCAGCTTCTACAACAGACACAGTCACTCACTGAGCACCTGGGGTTTCCAAACAAATTGAATACACACACTGCTGAAGGGCTCTCTGCTTGGGATAGAATACAACATAACAAAACAAACATGAGCTGTGGTGAGTTCTTCCTTGCAGAGATGTTGTAGGTGTCCAGCCACAAAAGCCTTTTGAGTCACAGCTAGAAATCCAGCACTCATTACCATCACAGCCAACATATACATCCACTTCATTCAACGAGACTTCAAATAAGTAATTTTTATTACCAGGGCCTTATAGATACAAGCAGCTTAAGGAAGATGAAAAGCATCTATAGAATTGAGTTTGTGACCTAGCTACAAAGGACAACAAAGCCTCACTTCTGCCTTCTCTGTCTTTACTGGTAAGGTCTTCTCCTAAGCCTTCCTGATGATGTATGAGTCTGGGGAGAAAGGTACTATTCACTCATGTAAGAAGTCCAAAGCAAGCTGAAGACACACAGGTGCATAGGAGCAGAAGGGAGGAGAGAGCTCTTGGACGACACTGCAAACCTGCTACCACTGCTGGAATGTCATGGTGAACAAGAAAAGTTGTCTGTGACTGAAAAGGGCAAGTTTGGTACCTCTACTCCAAAAAGAAACCTGGAAGATCACAAAAACTACAGGCTAGTCTGCCTCACCTCAGTTCTTGTGAAAGTTACAGAAAAAAAAAAATCATTTGGAAACCACTTCCAAGCTTATAAAGGTGACTAGGAATAACCAGTCCAGATTTGTCATAAGCAAAGCAAGCTTGACAACAGTGTGTTCTTTCAGTGATGAAGTGACTATCTCTGAATGGCAGGAGCATGCTGGCAGCCTTTCATGCCAATATTAGTGAGGTTTTTGATATTGTCTCACTTGTAGCCAAACAGGGGAGACATGGACTGAATGGCTGAATACAAGATGGGTGAGGGCCTGACTGCACAGTCAGGCTCCAAGAATAATGGTCAGTGGTTCTAAAGCTTCCTGGTGGCCAATTACAAGTACTGCTCCACTCCCCAGGAATGTTATCAGCTCCAACATACATGTCATTTTCAACCATCTGCACTACAAAACATACAAGCAGAAAGCTCACAGAGGACAAACTGGTGGAGTCCTTGATAAATGGGTGTTGGAGCTGCCATTCAGAAAAAATGACAAGCTGGAGAAACACACCAAGAACTTTATGAAATGTAATCAAGGCAAAACCCAGGGCCCTGGATCCGGCACAAAACCACCCCAGCTTTTAGCACTGGTTGTGGAATAACTGGCTAGGACCACCATTGCAGGAAAAGATGCAGAGGTCCTGATGGACAGCAGGCTGGACATGAATCAGCGACAGGCTTTCATGGCAATGAAGGTTAACCCCATCCCAGGCTGCATTAGCAAGACTAAAGGCAGTGGGTTGAGAGGAGTGATTGTTTATGCTCAGCACTCATGCAGACTCATCTGGAATACTGAGTCTGGTTTTCAGGTCACTCCCCCGCCTAACCACTAAAAAAGAGATGCTGACAAACTGGAGAGAGTCCAGAAGGCTGCCACCACGACAGTGAGCTGGCTGGAGGATAAAAAAAAAATCCAAGAGAAGCTGAGATGGGCAGGCTTGTTTCCGTTACAGAAGGGAAGGCTACAGGAGTTGGAAGCAGCACAATCTGATAGAAGCTTTCTACTACTGAAAGGTGAAGGTCATAGATAAGAGCTAGCCAGACTTTCCGGAGTTACAGAGCAAAAAGGAAGGAGGCAGAGTTGACAACTGTCACTAAAGAAAATTCCAGCTGGACAAAAAAAAAAAAAAAATATATATTTCAATCAGAAGGCTTGGTAAGCAATGGAACCGCAGCCCAGAAAGGTGACGGAATCTCCACCCTCAAAAACTTTCAGAACTTGGCAGGACTCTGAGCAACTCAGATTAGCTTTGAAGTTAGCCAAGGTTTGAGCAGAAGCCTGAATTTACACTGTCTGCAGAAGTACTTTCCTACCTTAATTTCATGAATTAGTCTCTGCTAACTAAGACACCAAATACATTTCCATATGAAGATCTGAATGATCATACTCAGATAAGACCAAAAGTCCCCTCTCTGCCACTATCTTTTCTCTGATGATATCCAGAAAGAGGATGGCACTTGAAAAAAGGCAAGAACAAGTTACTCTTCCCAGTCTCTTAGGACTTCTGGAGCCAGAGATGGGAGTTTAACAGTAGAAACACCACAGGGTGATTCTCACTCATGAACTCTGCTGGTTGCTGTTGACCTGAGTTTTAGCACTGCAACATCCTGTTGTGAGACATTTCACAGGCCCACAACTATGTGAAGAAATAGTCTTGGGTTTTGACTTTTCAACTAATTTGAAACCCTTCTGTTCTTGTTTTGGAAGCAAAAAAGCGAACCCTCTCTTTCTCCTACATACTTCTCACATATCTTGAGATTGAAGAGACTCTTCCTAAACCATTCCTTGAAGACAGACTTCCATCTCTCTAATCATTCTTGCCCTTCAGTAGACATTTTCCAGCTCTACCTACATCCTTTTTCAGGACGAGAGAAGGGAGAAAATAAGAGTAACTCATACTACTTGAGAGAAGAAGAAACCATGGATTTTAACTGCTATGTATTGAGTTCTCCATTCTTCCCTTTTCCAACACTTCTGTCCTGTGTTTGTCAACATTAACCTGATCACTCACAGAAAACATTCACTATTAGCCCTAAGATGCCACTGAGGAATGATGATAATTTCCAAATCAGTTATTATATATTTAAGACTAGGATTAATTTTCTTTCCACCATACCTAAAAACTGTATCCCACTGCATTAGTCTGTACTGAATTTAATGCATTTTAACACCCATTCAGTCTCTCACTATTTTTCTCTAATGGTTCACACTTGGGCTATATCTGTAATACCTCAATTATCTTAGTATCATCAAGGAAACTGCTTCATCTTAGCACTTACTCTTTCTTCCAGGATGTTCAAACAGCTGAGTATCACCAGGAAGCCAGCAGAATCCTAACACCAATCTTCCTCCATTACAGAGGCTGGCTACTAAATCTTGATGTTTGTTTTTTATCTTGCCCAGTTCCTTATCCACATGAGGACTTCAGTCTTTCTTGCAAGAATTCCTGGTAAGGCTTATCTCCAAGAAACATTCAGTAATAGAATAAACTATCAACCAAGTCCACCTCACTGCCTCCTTCAGTTTTTTAAAAACAACTCTAGTACCTTTACATGGCATGCACTTTTTAAAAGTCACATTAACTGATGTACATTATTCCATATTTGATTAGTCAGGATACTATTTCTGCATCAATAAGCCATTGTTGGAAGGGAAAAATCAATTACATATATTAAGAATCTCACTAAAATTTTACTTAAAGTAGAAGAATGGAAACAGTCTTCTACTTTGTCTCTCTTCCACAGCTGTTCAACAAAATCCTCAGACTACTTCAGCGTTTATCAGAGAATTAAGAGGAAGACTGAACAGAGGAGAAAGGGATTTCTCCCAAGTCAAATAAGCTTTTTATAGCAAGTGTTAAGCGGTGCATTTCTACTCCTTTAGAGGTATAGGATGTTAGGCCAAAGTCTAATGGGCACTGTGCAAAATTTCAAGTACCACCTTGATGCTGCCCACAAGTTTTCCACTGGTACAGAGCAATACTGAAAGACTGAATTACACATTTCTTGCATGACCGAAGTTTTGAAAAAAATGTAAGCCTTTATTCTCCTCCAAATCTTCAGCCTTACACTAGACCTTTAGCACACCAGTTCTCACACTGATCTGGTCACATACTATAATATTGGCCAAATTCCTTCTTTATTTATGTAGATTCAAACCTAAGGAGCTCCAAATAAAATTGGAAACTAAAACACAATCACTTTCCGACCACAACATTAATCAAAAAGTTTCTAGCCCACCGTAACTGCATATATGAAACTAGTTCAGATGCAGCAGAAAAACATAAAAAAAGTTTGTATAGCTGTTACTTGGTTGTTGGGAATTATGGGGTAAAAGTGAGACTTCAAAAAAGTCAACTAAAGAAAGAAACTGAAGGAAGAAACTGAAGGAAGAAATATTTGGCTGTGTAAGTAAGACCATTAACTATTCTCCAGACTCCTGTTAACAGGAACTTTCAAAGGTTTCTTTTCTAAAAACTGATTTTCCCAGAAAACAGTATAGACAACACAGAAACAAGTATCTTTTACATAGGTTTGCGATTCTGTAAAAAACATCCATTTTCCTTCCATATTTGGTAGAAAGTAGTTAATGAGGTCTAACTTGTACCAATTCCTATACAGGGAACTTTTAACTATATATCCTGACTTGACAGATCTCTGTGCATCTTCCTTCCTCAGTGTTACAGTATCTTGGCTGAAAGTAACTCCTTCCCACATAAAATGTGATTTTTTAAAAAAACATAAAAACCTACATTGTGTATCTTTTCAAATTAACTCAGTCATGAGCAAGAGGGAGTTAGAAATGGATTTTTAAAAATCTTACCAAGTACATGAAGTCACTAAACTATGGGGAAGAAAAAAAAACGTTTCAAGAAATATAAAATAAAAAGAGTCCTACCAGATTAGGTGGGGGGAACCATTACAGAACTATGCTCTCCTTTCAAGGGTCAGAAAAATGGTGTGCTTCCTCTCCTCAACTGTGTTAGCTTATAACACCTGAAAAGCACCAGAGATTTGTATGACTCTACAGGTCTCCAAAACAATTCAGTTAAAGACTTTGAGATATAAAAAAGCTTTTTTCAAATGCCCCTACATGAAATTAAGTCTGGCCACACAGCTAAGGAAAACAAAGAGGTGCAGTGATGAAATTGCCTTCTGAAAAACTAGAAGCAAAATCAACTTAGCACTACTTTAGACAAGAAGAACAAGGAAATATAGGAATATGTAAGAAAAATGAAGCATTTCCTGAAGAGTTTTAATAAACAAACAGTGTCAAGAGAAAAACTACACCCCACAATAAACATCTTCAAGCATCAAGCTGCTTTCTTGAGACTAAATTAGACCACCATGCTCACCATTTCAATAAAACAGAAAAGTAGAGAACATCTATTATATATGATGCCATAGAAAAATGAGGCAGGGTACAATAAACTACTGAAAATTTTCCCTCAAAGCAGTAACAATTAGCAGTTCCATACAGAATTACTGAAATTCTGTATGTTTATATACTTCAATTTTTCCTCAACAATGCTTGGATTATTTCAGACCAGAGTCAGCATCATTATTTGTCACTGGACTTATCCAAAACGTAAATTATATCAGCACTTATTCAGTGAAGTCTTCTGATTAGTAGTTCGTATCAATTTCTTGAAATTGCAATAGTTTTTCTTTGTTCTAGGCAAAATCAGAAAAGGAAAATAAAGTTAAAAGAGAAGAGTAGTAGTATATTTCAGAAATGGATGGCTTAGAATAATGTCTAGATTTAGGTTAATTAGGTAAAAGCATTAAAATATAATCTTGAAGAGATATAGATCCAAACAAAGTAATTTTATAAGCCTAAAAGCAATTGGAGGTAAATTGGATTTTAAAAAAATAGTTATTTTTAAAACAGTTTCAATGTTTTTGAAGGGTAAGGCCTAGTAGCTTGCCTTAGTTACAAACCAGTCAGTTTTATAACTCAGGAAGACAGTACTGTGTATTCTAGAGCAGCTGTGCCTAGAAAGAAGCCATCATTATATTATTCAAAGCTGCTACTTCAATACAGGAGAGAACAAACAGCAAAAATTCTTGGACTATCCATCTGCTACACACATACTTAGTCAACAGAAGCAATCACAGTCCTTCAAAATATTATCCTGTTACACAAACAGCAAGTAACTAATTTCTGCATACATTATGAACTTTTGAACAAGGCTTCCTACAAGAAAATTAAGTGCTTTACAAAGCCATTTTACAGTTATAAAGTTGTAAGAAAATTGTCTTACATCCTTATGTAAAGAAGTTGACAACGATTTTACAGCCCTGTCTAGAGCCACCCTGGGGATGTCAGAAGCCAGTCCTTTTCAATGCACTTGTTTATGGCTGCCACCCTGGACTTACACCTCAAAAGAAATTTCTTCGCTCTTCTTCTTTTAGTAGAAATATTGGAGTACTAACAAGAACCTAAGCATTGCTCCCTGTCCAAAGACGCAGCTGAGTTGCAAAGCTAAGGTCACTCAGCATGTGTGTGTCCTCAGCAAATCCTTCCATTTGTTTTGACCTTTCTTTCTTCTCCAAATATTTGTTCATTTTAATCACAGCACCACCTCTTTACATGAAAGAGGTCGTTGTCCTTCTGTTTGTTTGCAGAGTCCAGATACCATGATACTCTCTAGAGATCCAATTTCCAATCAGATTGCTCCCAAAATAACCTAGTCCAGCCAAAGTGACATCATTTCTTGTAAGACAATTAAGCATTACTGATTCAAATTAGCAGATCCATATCAGAATATATGAATGACCAAAGTTCTACTCAACATGTTATCTGTTTTCTTTCATTTCCATGAGTTTCCAAGTCAAGTTAATCTACAGAGCTCTTAAAAAAAAAATGAGGTAAATCAAAAGAAGTTGTGAAGCAGTTAAATTACTGGCTATCAAAATAAAAGTATCTTAACAAAAAAAATTGCTTAATTTAAATCAAATATCACGTATTGTAAGTAATGAATTACTTTGGCATATTTCACATTCTGGGTTAGCAAATACTTCCCACATAGTGTATCTTCAGGCTGTAAGTGGTGGGAGGCCAATGCAAGTGCACAATGCAGGCAGCTTTTTGACTTAACAAGGACTGATGGATCCTGTCAGTGTGCCCTTATAGCAAATTCCCATCTGCCAGAACAGTACCTCCCTAAATTTGTGAGCCCAAAAGGCACACTCTTATGCTGATTATACAGGAACTACTGATTTTAAAGACAATGGGAAGATGGTTAGGGATGACACCAACTAAAGCATTTTCCTCCTATTACAATATCTAGATGTTTTAAGCTCATCTTTACTCATTTCCCAGCTCTTGAAAAACACTCACTATGCTAAGACTCAAATATTTAATGGATATTCTTATTTTATGTCAACATTTAAAGATCCCAACGTGCTAGCTACCATACAAACGTATTACTCCTATACCAGAAAACATACACAAACCAAACTCACAAGATCACAGGCTGCTGTCCTGTGAAAACACTACAAATCAAGTATGGTGCAACTAGGAATTGCAACATCAGGTAAGTGTTCACTTTGAAGATACCAACAGGAGATCTTCTGTAAGATATTTGAGAATAACTTTCTTCAAGTATTTTCTTACAGGCACAATGGGGTACTGATAACCAAGCAACAGCTCTAGCTCATGAGCACACTGTAACTGCCTTTTACTGTGTTTTCTTCCTTCATTAATCACTTTAAAATATATTTTATAGTGAGTGGGCAGGAGTGGAAAAGAGACCAACAGGAGCCAAGTTTTTTCAGCTACGTTACAATGTCAAACTTCTTACAAAGTCCCATAGTATTAAATTTTTCTTAAAACACGTTTTTTTGTAGAGCAGAGCCTAGTGCAGAAAAACTACAGCAGTACAAAAGATGTCACGCTTGTTTGCTGACACACACACGTGTCAAAACAGGAAGCACATTATTCAGCAGCACAGGAACGCTCGGCATGGACATTCAATGCACTCGGTGAGTCAGAGCACCCAGGTTGAAGATGGATTTAGTGTGAGGTAAGTGTTCATGATGAGTTAGTGCAGAGCTGACTGTTACCAACATCCAGGTTTAGCTCATTTTGCCAACCTTCTGTTTGAAAAGCACTTAAAAACCAGATAATCTAAAAACGAGCCTACAAGAGGTGGAATGGGACTTCTTAAACAGCAGGTAGCAGGAAAAGGGGGAATGGCTTCAAACTAAAAGAGGGCGGGTTTAGATCAGATATGAGGAAGAATTTTTTTATTGTGAGGATGGTAAAACACTGGAATAGGCTGCCCAGAAAAGTTGCACCTGCCTCCTTCCTGGGAGTGTTCAAGGCCAGGCTGGGTAAGCCTTCAAGCAATTTGGTCTAGTGGAAGGTGCCTCTGACCTTGGTAGGACGGTTGGAACATGATGATCTTTAATGTCCCTTCCAACTCAAACCATTCTGTGATTCTATCATGATACATGTTCTTTTTACATTCATGTACGGGCCGTGAACTAAATGTTACAAGTTGTTACTTCTGTCTTTCTTAAGTTCTGCTTGAATCACTTTCACTGAACAACTTTGGCTGCTTCACATTCAAAGTTTTGACAAAAGCACTCTGACTCTTAAAATTAGGTTCAAAATCAAGACAGAGTAAAGCTTATAAACGTGGGAAAACAAAGTACTGCAACCAGTTATGCAAAAAATTAATCTTGCACCTCTTTTGCTTTACTGGGTAAAAAAAGTTGATCTGAACTGTTTAACACCTTCATCAGTGACATGGATGATGGGTCAGAGTGCACCCCTCCAATCTGCAAAGGATATGAAACTGGGAGGAGCTGTTAGTATGCCAGGTGGTTGTGGTGCCATTCCTACGGATCTCACCAGGTCGGAGAAATGGGCAAACAAGAACTTCATAAAATTCAATAAAGGGAAACAAAGTCTTACACCTGAGAAAAAACAACCCTTTCTACCAGAATATGCTCGACACCAACAGCCTGGGAAGCAGCTTTGCAGAAAAGAGCCTGGGATCCTGCTGGACAGGTTGCCCATGACAGAAATGTGCCCCTGCAGCAAAGGGGGCAACAGCACCCTTGGCTGTGTTAGGAAGAACACTGCCAGGGGGTCAAGGAAGGTGATCCTTCCCCTCTAACTAGAACTTAGACCCACCCAAAGTGCCATGTCCAGTTTTAGGTCTCCAGTACAACAGAAACATGGACATACTAGAATGGGCAAAGAGAAGGCCACAGAGATCACTAACAGATTGGAGAGTCTGACATGGGAAGAAGGGCTGAGAGAGCTGGGATTGTTCAACTTAGAGAAGAAAAGACTCAGAGGAAGCCTTATCAAAGTGTATGAATACCTGATGGAGACAACAAAGAAGATGGAGCCAGACTCCTCTCAGCAGTGCCCCATAAAAGCACAACAGGCAAGGGGCACAAATTGAAGTACAGAACATTTCTTGCAAACAAAAGATAACTTTTTTTTTAGTACCACAACAGCAGTCAAACACTGGAATAAGTTTGCCAAGAGAGGCTGGAGTCTCCATCTTGGGAGATAATTGAGAACAGTGTGGCCATGATGCTGAGCAACCTGCTCTAGCTGATCCTGCCTGGAGGGCAGGCTACTGGACTAGACTGCCTGCAGAGGTCCTTTCTAACCTCAGCTATTCTGTGGACTCAGGATACAAACAATATGCACTTCATATAATCCCAGTCTCCTGCATGTTTCCCTGTAAGAATCCAGTAAATATTGCGTTTCCATGAGAAATTAGTATCTTATTAAATCTGCTGCCAGTATTTTTGCTGACAGAGCTGTCAACAAAAGAAGCCCAGCAACAAAAGCAGCTCTGAGAAGATGCTCACATATCCTGTGCTTCTACAACTCTCCTGTTGATCAACTTTTTTTTAAAGCAGTAGCAGCCCAGCTAACCCTAAACTGCTTGCCAACAAACAGCCCAGAATATTTTCACAAGTGATCATTCCTGCTTTTGGGTCTTCCATCTTCCACTTTTGGGGTCTTAGTCTATACAGCTTGCTATCAGTTTAATAATTATTCATACTTCTAAAGATATGGATGAATTATCCAGCTTCCTGTCATCAGTTGTTTATTAGTTTCAGCAAAGAACTATGATAACAATGTTCGCATTCATTCGCTTTCAAATTGTCAGCTTTCATCTTACATGCTCTCATCTGAGACTAGAAGAATTCCCCATCAGTAGCATTTTAAAAAAAGAAAGATTCCACAGCAGTTTGGTGGAAGAATAGCTGACAACCTTCTTGTCCTTGATAAGGGACTGGAGGGGGTGGGGGGGAATATTCAAGAATTATTTTGTACACTTAAAGAGCTTCTCTAGATTCAGCTGAAGAATTCTATTTACTTCCTCTGAGCTGAACTGCTGAAGAACGGCTGAAGTATTTCCACTCCAGCAGCAACCACAATTTAGCTATGGAACAGGGATTTCCCTCTGCAGTTTGAAGCACTCTTTCACATGAAAAGCACTCTGTGGAACATACTGTAAATGTAGAACTATTACACAACTATTATCTAGTGATGCTGGCATGAGGAAGCTAGAGGGAGGAAACAGGAAGGATATAAATACAAGTCTGCAATCTTTAATATTTTACTCACAGAAGGGAAAATCACCAGTGTCCAGAGCTCCCAGAGAAATATTTGAGCTACTGCGTTGGTGAACAAAATTTTTTTAAAAAGTGATATACATTCATTTTACACAGCATTTGAATAAACAGGAAAAAAATTCACAGAGTCTCAGTCCCACAGAAACTCGGAGGCACCTGACTCCTAAAGAGTAAAATGAGATTTCATATCAACTTACTTTAGTAGACTTTAGCCTTAGTGTTCATTTCTCCATGCTACTTCTTCACCTCCACCACTGAAATGTTTTGATACATGACTCACAGCTAAGAACATTTCAGAGGACATATTCAAAGATTTGAGCAGACACTGTTCTGGAAGGTTTTTTTAAACAATGAAAAATGTTGTTAACGATTACAGGAACAACTCAGAATTTGAATGGCTGCTGGGAAGAGTCAATAAACATCATCTTTGCTTGGAAATTAAGAGTTTCAGTGCAAGGGTGTCTCACCCTCTTGCTATTTAGCCTGCTAACTTTACAAACAACATTCCATTCTTTTATGTATATTTTTGTTGAGATATTTTAGGGAAAAAGAATGCTTGTGGAAATAAAAGAATTAGTCCAAAATATTCTCTACCTTTTAAATGGCTGGCACCTTGACAATTCATCTTAAGTCATAAGCACCAAAACAAAAAACTCATTGATCCTCACTGCCAGTAATTTTTCAGGAATGTAGCAACCAAAGCTGTGGTAACAACTGGAATACACCTAAAATGCAGTCTTAAAACGATGTTCTTAACATTAAATGCTTTCACACTGTTCTGGCTATGAAAAGTGCTAGAGTGCTCTTTACAGCTATTTTAAAATTTAAGCCTGATGCTGTCAGGTCCAAAGTATTTCTGGGTGACAGAAAGGAGCCTTCAATGTAAAATGGGAATCAACACTTTGTCCTTCTACCTCTCAGAACCCGAGCAGAATGGAGCTATTGGAGGAGGATATGCACAAGAAGAACATTGCCAGAGAGCCTGCAGAACCAACACTGCAAGGAGCACACAATGCTCGGCATGTGAAGGCACAGCACGATCTCAGCACAACAAAGTTGACTTTGCATAAACATCTTCTATAGAAGGCAAAATGTGGATACGCTGACACGAGAGATATTTAAATAAGCATTTTGCAATAGAGATCCTTCTCCCAGGTCCCTTCCACAGTTACTTCTATTTATGTGGTAGACCTCCTGTATAAGCAACACGAGACTTCAAACAAAGGTTTCCATTGATTCCTATGAGCATCATCCTTGCAGTTCAACACTTCTCAGAAGCACGGAGCGTTAAGGTCATCGCTGAGTCCTTCACCTGCCTCATAACACCTGGTTAAAGCCCAAGACCACCTATGCAGCCTTGGGAGACTTCCATCCTGCAGGTAGACCCAGTATCTCAAGGCACAGATTTTACCAAACTGTACTTTGCTTATTCGCCTCCACAGCTCTCCAGTACGTCTGTCCCTTTTTATATTTTAAGCTCATCTCCATCTTCGGGGGACCCAGCAGCCAGGGAACCATATTCTACTGCCACCTCCACTCCCTCCCCTTTAGCACGTCTCCTAACAACGCCACGTAGATCCAGATAATCATCTGGGACGAGCACTTCAGGCAGCCCTCGGTGTTCCTGAGGGAGTATGTTCCACTCACACGCCCCAACCCCTCTCCCCCAGCCCGGCTCCGTCCGAGCCCACTCCCCCCTCACACCGCCCCGCGACCACAAGGACCTCACTTCTCTCCCAGCTCCTTTCCAGCTCTTTTTGTGTCCCCAGCGTGGCTCGGGGGCCTCCCCCGTCCCCTCAGGGCACGGAGACACCAGGGAAGAGCCGCATATTCCAGGCACGTCCCTCTCCCTCCGCGGAGGGGGATGGGAAGAGCAGCAGCGGAGCAGCATCAGTCGAGACGTCAAGCGGAGGAAAAACGGGGACAGGCGGGAACTACGCGATAGAATCGCTGCAACCTCCATCCCACAGCCCCGGGGCTCCTGAGGCGGGGAGAAGGGGGGGAGAAGGGGCTCTCCCTCAGCGCTGCTCGGGCGGGACGCTGAGGGCGTTAACGCGCTCCCCCCGCGCCGGGGGCGGCCCGGCACCCACCTTGAGAGTGGGGTACTCCTGCACCTTCAGAGTCATTGAGAGCTGAGCGGCTGATTCCTGCACCGCCATCTTGGATCGGGCACCGGCCTCCCCCCCTCCCTGCCTTCCCTCCCGCCCTCCTTCCCAGCGCGTCCCGGCGGGAGCTACCTACGGCGCGCGCGGCATGCCGGGAAACGGCGCGCGCCCCGCCCCGGCCCTCATGGACACGGGGCGAACCAACGCCGCACGCCCCCCCCGCACCACCCTGCGCCGCGGCTGCTTGGTACGCTCCGCGGGGGCGGTGACGGAGGAAGAAGGACGGCGCGCCGACCAATGAGCGGCTCCCTTCCGCACGGTCCCGCGTCATAAGTGTAGACACCGCCCGCGGCCTTGGGCAGCCGCGCCTGAATGGGCAGCGGTGCGGGAATGGGCGGGGCCCTGGGGGTGCGCGGACAAATCAAATGGGATTACGGCATCGGGATAGGCGGGTTTTGGGGGGGTTATGGACACCCAGCCACCCATTGGCGGCAGAGAGCCATTTCCCATCGCCCAATCAGAATCTCCACTGGGGCTGGGTGGGTGGGGCCTAAAAGTAAATTTTGCTGGTGACTTCAAACGGCCGTTTTAGCACCCTCGAGGTGTCCGGGAAGGGGAGGGGCGGGGCGAGGGGCGGGTCGCGCTTTGATGGGCAGTGCCACCAGCCAATGCTGTTCCGTCTTTTGTTGACTGGCAGCGTTCTGAGCCAATGGGAGACGCGCCTGCGGCGGGTGGGCGGGGCGGCGGGCGGCGTGTGGCTGTGTGTACATCGGGAGGGGCGGGGCCTCCCCCCGTGAGTTCCGCGGGGCGGAGGGAGCGAGTGGGAGCCAGTGAGGCGGAGACGGCGGGAAGAGGTTTAAATAGCGGAGACGGCAGCAGCCCCCTGCCCCTGGCTCCTTGGGCCGGCGCCGAGTTTCCCCGGTGAGCGGAGGCGCGGGGTGGGCGCAGCTCCCGCCGCAGCCGGGCCAGTCCCGCCTGCCCCGCGGGGGACGCTGTGGGGAGGGGGGTGGCTGCGTTCGGCCGCCGAGGTCTCTGGTGGTCCATTCATGGGTCCCGCTGCCCTCGCAGCCGCGCCGGGGAGCGGAGCTGCCGCCCCCGGCACCGCCCGGTGCCGCCGGGCGCTACAGGTGCGGAGTTCGGGGCTCCTCTGGCTGGTGCTGGCGGGGGTGCGGGATCCCCAGGGAGCTGTGGATCTCTATGGCTGCGCTCAGAGGCTTTGCGTGACCCGCTGACCTCTGGCCGGTCCCTGTAAGGTGACAAGCACCGGTTTAAGCGAGCGGTAATTCCTCTGCCGGACGTACGTGAGTGTTTCCATTAAAAAAAAAAAAAAAAAAAAAAAGAAAGAAAGGGGGACTTGATCCTGCAGAGTTCCTACTTGTGTATGTGACAGAGTAAGACCATTCTTGGAGTGTCAGTCCTCTGGCTGTGAATATAAAAGCTGCTTTCTGGGTAAGGCGTAGAGGGCAGTATCCCGATGTTCGGCTCCTCGCTGTGACCTGGGCACCTCAGTGCGTGACACGGGGCACTGGGACAGACCTTCATCACACCAGGTTTGCAGCAAAAGGCAGATGTGCCCATAGGACCTGTACGTGCAGTAAACATAAACTTCATTCTGTTGCTGAAGCCGATGTCAAAAGTTTAGTTTCTTGATGCACTGGCAGCAAATGCGCTTCAAGCGGTGTGCTGCTGGAGTTTGGGGCTTTAAAGAGACTCCAATACCTGTATCCATCGATAATCATGATGGTTTTTTGGTCTCTTCTCCAAACGTTGCAGTTATGCTTTTTTCTGGTCTGCAGAAGACTGAGAAAATAAATACCAATACTTCCAGGAGGAGTGAACACACTTAACTTTCATGGTTTGAAAGAGCAAGTGCGTTTCTTAGAATGTTTGGTGGCATTATTTCTGATGTGCATAGACCTCATTGCACTGAAAGCATCTGTCCACCACAAGGGGATGGGGGTAAATAAAAGGGAATGTGGGAAGTCATGTAGTTGAGTGTTAGAGTCTCTTCAGCTCTTGACTATGATCTATTTACTCACAACTGCCCTAGCATTCAGCCTTGTACTGACCATAATCAGCAAATGTATGCCTAAACATAGTTTACCAAGCCCACACCAGCTGCAAAGCTTTTGTTTGAGAAGTGTATTTGTAAAAACTCTTGTGTTAGTTACACCTGGGATTAGCACTCATGTCTAGACACGATCTTGGGACCAGATCCTACAAGAGGATTTTTATAAGGGGGATTTTGACACCATTAAGGTTCTGTGCAGGGAATTGTTCACCCTGAGCTGCTTGGGTGGAGGATTGAAAACTTTGCTCAGTTGTTGCTGTATTTACAAACATAATTATGTGGCATTGTAAAATATTCCTGTTCTTCCTGTCTGTCTTAAATATCCTGTAAGCTAATATTTAGAAGGAAATTTGTTCTTCAGTATTCCCCATGATTAATGTTACTCAGCAGCTTGAACTTGTCATACCTTAACTCTGATGCTTACAGGGACTGAAGAAGTGTGACTTGCCATGTAATTGATCAAGTCAGGGATGTATTTGTCCAAGAAACTTATTTGCAACAGGTTTTATTTATATGTAGTCTCTTAATGGTCCTTTCCAATAATACAGTAGCTAATTTAATGTAACACAGATACTCTATGGAATCAGGTTAAGTGCTCAGACTGTATGTGTCTTTAAACTGGAGGGTTATTGGTGAAGGTTTGTCAGACATGAGTAGCTGGAGCTAAAGGGGTTGCTTAATGGAACAGATGGCCAAGCAACCATCATGTCAGAGAAAACAGCATGTATTCGTGTATTCTTAGTTTAACACAAGAGGGAGCATGTCTAATCTTTAACCTTTAAATATTGCAACTTCAGAGAGGAAGCTTGAAGTGTTGAGTGTCAAATAATTTATGTTCAAGGCTCCATGTGCAAATATTGATACAACCTATGCATATTTCTGGCATGTTTTCAACTTTAGGCTGCAGCTGTTGATTTATAGTGTAAATGCTGGCATGATAAATGTGGAGATGAGAACTAAGCTAATGATCTTTTGAAGTTTTTAAAATCTGTAGTTTCCTGCTAAATTAAACAGAATATTTATGGTTATTGTTATTCCAGGGTATGGTTATTAATATACAAAGATTGTACTTTTTTCTTTAATATTAGGTTAGTATGTCTTCTGCTTAACCTACCATACAAAGTTATAAAGCCGAGCCTTAATTTAATTAAATTTAGTGTAATTGCCTAAACAGCTTTGCTTTTACAATTCTTATAAATCCTACCACTTTATTCTTCAATAGGAAGTATGAAGCTGGATCTGCTAAGAAGTTTTGTACTGTATCTTCTTTATTTTTTTCCTTGTCCGCTGATGTCATAAAAGGAAGATGAAAAATCAGCTTCCATTTTGTTATTTCTTGGTATTGTCCAGCTGAATCATAATGTGTTAATGTTTTTCCTCATTCAGTGTCTTGTTAATGTGAATTAGCAGTTGGCTTAAGCAGTGTGCACAGAATACTCCAAACCTTTAGGAGAACCTTACTCCATTTGTTTCCAGTAGCCTTCTGCTTTGCTCCAGATTAATGATTAGGGAAAAACATCTGTCTACCATTAAACACTGCCTGCAAATCATGTATCTTTCAAGAACATAAACACTCTGTATGTTATTTGGTAGAGCAGAGCAGAAACCTTAGTGCTTTGCTTTCACATGCTGAAGGAAACTGCTGTGGATGGAGATTTTACTACACTTGCTTCTCTTTCCTCTCAGTGGCCATTATAACCCCCGTGCCAGGTGGCAGAAGTGGGTGTGTGTCACCATCATTTCTTGTATTAGCAGACAAGACTGGTCTAAGCCAGGGATGTGAAGCCCTGTGCTGGGTCAGGTAGGAAGTGGCACAGGTTGTCCCGTTGTTCAGCAGAGTTCTCTTCCTCTGAGCAGGTGGGTGTGGTGGTATTGTCCATTATAATGTATTCTCCATTATAATGGAGAAGCAGAAGCCTTCACTCTCCTGGTGAGTTATGATGTTTGTGAAATATTTAGGACCTTATCTTTAATCTCGGTTAATTTTTTCTTCTGAATAGTGGGAGAAATTTTGGTATTTTTTAACTGCTGTGCACAGCATTGACAGAAGAAAGTGTTAGTATCAAATTAGCTTGTCTTCAAAACATGCCAGGCAGCTGTTCTTGCAAGGCAGAAATGTGAGATAACCTGTACTAATATTGAATACCTGTACTGGTACTGGATACTAATGTGGAATAACCATCATAGAATGGTTTGGGTTGGAAGGAACCTTAAAGATCATCTAGTTCCAACCACCATCTATTGTATGAATATTGTATGTTCATTAAGTGTTAGGACTTTTTAGAAGATAATGAGACATTGCTCCTGGGGAAGTTGCTTTACTAAGTTATTCCCAGCAACCAAACATTTTTATTGAATGGCTCCATTTTAATGGATGCAATTAATTTTAAATCCTATGTATGCAACATACTGCGGAGTCAGAAACTCACAGAGACCAGAGGGATGCCTTTTGATGGAAAAGTCTTGATGGACTTGAGTTTTGTAAGGATTAGATGAACTACCTGTTGTCTTGGCTACTCCATATCAGTCAAGACTTATGCCTTGGTTTTCTTGCCCAGCAGGCTTAGGCTGCTACACAGCCTTTGCAATAAAGGTGTATTTTTACTTTAAAAGAAAGTAGTAATATGACTGTATAGTTCATGGTTTGGGGCTTTTTTCTTCATTTTTTATTGTAACTTTAAACATAACTGTAAAGTGTCTCAGTGTATCTGGCTTGTGTAAAAAGGCTGGTGAACTTTTATTTCTGTATCTGAGAGGAAATTGCCAAGAGTGTAAAAACCCAACAAACAAACAAAAGAAAAAGCCCCCACAACAAAACCAGGCGATTAACAAGAGCAGCAGCGATTGCCCTGATGTGCCACAATTTAGAGCATAGTTGTAAAGTAGTAAATACAGATCAAAAGCTTTGTTTCCTTATTTTAACATGATTATAAGGACCCTTTCCTTATCCGGGGAAAATGCAGGTGCCCTCAGCAATTTGGGTTACCAAGGTGCCATAATGGGTAGGGATTCAGACCTCAATAGAGGCTGTGCTGGATCGTCTATGAGAGCAATTTCATATCTCTGGTACCAATCTGGTACCTTTCAGGCAATGTGTGTGTAGAACTTATTTAGAAATTTTCCCATGTTTATGCAAACCGGGTTTCGATGTTAAAGTATTTTTTATATTGCTTTTATTAAAAAAAAAAGGGGGGGGGATTCACAATGTAGGTCAAATTCTTGGGAAACCTCATTTAAAAAAAACACTTGTATTTGCATAAAAAAGGCATGTGGGACTGCCTGACAAAGTGCAGACTCTTGTAACTTTCTGAATGGTCTAAATGGGTGATTTAAAATGCAAAGGGGGGGGGGGCGGTTTACCTGCAATATTTTTGGCCATGAGCAATTTCTCTTTTTTTTTCCTTTCTGAGTTACAGCCCCCTGAAAATGGGGGGGTTTAGAAAGAAAGTGCTGACACAGCCTTGACTACAGAGCAGTGCCCTGCGTGCTGCTGCAATAATTGTCCAGGCAGTGTTTTCTGCTTCCCTGCCATTGTGCTTTACATTCCTTCAATCCATTCCATTTTTAACTTTCCGAAAGTTTGGTATTATTGCGAGCCCCCGGCGTGTGTGCAGCCGCCGGAGGAGCGAGGTTGGCAGAGTAGCATGGACTTGTTAATCTCAACCTGATCTTGTCAGCAACAGCAGAGCAGAGGGAGAGGGAGAGAACTCCGGCTGGGGCAGCGCTCCAAAGGTTCGTCTCTTATTTTTTTATACATAAATTGCGTCTCCGTAGCAAAGTATTCGGTGTGCGGAGCGCGGAGGGCTCCGCGGCGGGGCCGGGTGCGCGTTCGGCCGCGTTGTTTGTGTGCCGGGGGGAGGCTTCGGCTCGCCGTGCGCGGAGACAGCGAGTGTGTGTGTTACGGCCGGGGAGACGCCGAAGAAGAAGAAACCCTGTTGGTTCTCCATGCAAATGACCGCTTTGGTTGTAACAAAAGCCTTGATGTTGGGCTTGGAAAAACGATCTGACAGTGTAACAACCCCAGGCCACTTTCGCCATGTTTTTGTTTATTCATGTTTCATTCCGTTTTCCTTAGCTATCTCACAGATGTTTCCAATTTCACTGTTTGTTGGGGGTTTTCTTTCTCTCTCTCTCTTTTTTTTTTTTTTATACCGCGGAGCCTTTTTGGAGTTAGCGAGAAAACGTGTGAAAGAATGTTAACAAAACAGAGAGGTGTTGCAGATGTTTATACTTTAGTTCTTGCGTTGCGCCTGGCGATTCTGGCAGAGGGATTCAGTGCATATGAAGGAACGTAAGAAGCATCTGTTTTACCTACCGAGCTTGTGGTTTCGAAATGTGCCCATTGTAACTTGAATATTTACATAAACAGATGAAGTGAGCACGTTCCCGGTGCAGTGTGGCAGGTCGAGATCTCATTTGTTTGCTACTGTTTTTGAAGGGGGTGGGGTGGGGGGAGAAGAAAATCCGAAAGAGCAAGGAAAGGAATATCTGTGACAACATGTATTCTCCTAGATAAACTCCTGCCATCTCGGAGTGTCTTTAAATATTTGAACAGCTTCCGTTAAGTCAAATAAAATTGGTTACCATGAGAAACAAAAAAGTCTAATAGAATAGTTGAGCACACTAATGAAAATCTGAACATAAGATTGTTTCAGAATCGTTCAAAGAATTGGATTAGACAGAAAACCTTGTCAATAACAGTCATAGTAACACATTTAAACATTTTTGCTTCTGAGATCCTGGAAAACAGCACACACAGTACAGAAATAGCAGAGGTGGATGGTATGTTATCTTACAGTTGCATACATTGAAATGTAATTGTCTACTAATGATATTAAAATCAGTCTGGTTGTAGAATTTTGTGCTCGATGGATGTATCGAGGCATACACAAATAAAATCTGAAATCTTAAAGGACAATGATTCAATGTCCGGAGCCAGTGGTTAAATCAGATGTGGTAACTATGGTGAGAGGTAAAGTTACTTAGCTTCCCACAAACCATGCATATGTGGATTTCTTTCTGTGTAATGGAGATTAAGGAGAAAAGGATTAGGAAATCTAAAGAGAAATTTTGAGTAGGAGACCTGTAGCCTTGCTCTGGAAATTAACATTGAGGAGGCTTTTAGAAGAGAGGCAGGGTGGAAGTAATCACTCTCTTGTAATATATATTGATGATAATTCTAGAAAGGAGTCTTTCTGGTTGGGAATATCAACAGCAGCTCATGCATAGAGGTACAAAACCAATCCTCTCCATATTAAAATAATCCTCCTACTCCAGCAAAACAAAAGCAAAACCCAGCATATTTTTTCACATTATCAAGTGACAGCACAAAATCAGGTAAAGTCTGCTATTCTGAATGAATGAATTTTAGGTTCTTGCAGAATGAAGCAATATTGATTTATTTGGATTGCTTCACATTCCTATTTTTAAGCATGTGTATGATATGTATTTAGGATTTTTTTGACTTCAAAAATGGTGGTCATAGGCAGTAGGAAATAAAATCAGAGCTTAGTGTTCTAGCTGGTAAATATTGGGGGAGTTTGGAGTGCAGCCAGAGAGACTTGGACCATGTTTCTGATTTTCGTTGAGTTGAGAGGGTTCAATATTACCCTGAGCTTTTCAGGGAAGAACTTCATTTTGTGCTGATCAGCTCCAAGGAGCATGGGAAGGATTGTCATGCTTGCAGATAAAACTCTGGTGTTCTGAGAGAGCCACCAGGGATGCTAATTAGTGATTAGCTATTTGAAAGCTTAGGAAACAGAGAGGGGAGAGGTCAGGTTCAATTTCCAGCATAGAGGGACCATTTCTCTGTAATAGTGAAAAGCATATTCACTATGAGAATGCAGAGACATCTGAGGGATATGAGGTATGTTCAGCTTTCTAGTAATATATGCTAAAGTGTATTGGGGTTTTGGCAATGCGTTAGACACATCTTTAATAAAATATTGTAAAGTTTTGAGTTTCCCCTCCTCCCTGTCCCCATTGTGGTTGTAAAACACTTGTTTCATGAGAAGTTTGCAGGGGAACTGGTAGTTGAGCGTAGCCTAGACACATGCTGTTACAAGTTTTAAGGTGTTTCTGGATTTGCTAGGAAACACTTTGAGCTTTTTGTGGGTCATAATCCCACACTTTCCCTTAGCAGTTGAGTGATAGAGGGTGTGATACCTGTTCAGGAGACTGGGTTCACTATCTGTGCAACACTGTGGGTTAAACCCATGAATGGAATGAATGCTTCTGGATTTCAGGCCAAATGATAAATAATAGACCAAACAGCAATGAAATTCACATTTGTTACAAATTGTTTTCACAATAGGAATGGTCAACACATTATATTGATTTTTCTTTTTAAATTTTCATTTCTTCAAAAGTATTAAAAGTTCACTAATTGTATTCTGTGCTAATAAGGAGGAAGAGGAGGAAAAAGAATTGAATTGCTGCTGTCAGTGGACAATATTTTGCTTTTTTTCTTCATGTTGGAGTTGACATTTGTGGAATGGTACATTGTTATTGCATTAATAATGGATTATTATTTCAGAGGAAAATTTTTATTTGTATAGAGATTGCTATTTTAGATTGAAGCAGAAAGCTTCCATATCTAGAGCAAAACTCAGATATAGCTATTGATGCGTAACAATTCATTTCCTTGTTCAGTGTGTTTTGAAATTGTTTTATCATCCTACTTTATTAGGATGTATTATATTTAAAAGCAATCTACCTAGTATTTCAGGCACAGGATGCTGTATAACCTAATGGATAGGAATAGTGGAATTGGAACAAACAGAGTTTTTCTTGCTTTGCTATTGGATTAGGGCAAGTCAATTCACCTTTCTCTTTCTGCTTTCCATCTATAAAACAGGTGTAGTGGTAATTCCTTCAATATCTACTGATGAAATTTTGAGATAAGCAGTATTTTGTATTACAGCAGCACACATGGTGGATACTGACATATTTACATCAAAAGTCCTAAACATTAAAAGGAATTAAAATACTAGTGATTTGATAATAAAATGTTTCCAGAAAAAAAATTCAGAGTGAGTGCTGTTGAGGTTTTTTCAGACAGTTGTGGCTATGGGAGTGTTTTAGGGTAACTGAATATCAGCTTGGTAACCTAACTATCAGGTTAGTACCTTGATAGTGAATATTGACAGGTTATACATGTCTGGTTTAAATCTTCAACAAAAGACGGGCCTTTATTGAGTTGTTCAGGTGTTCTGTTGGGCTCCAGCCAGAAGGATAGTTTCAGCAGCATCTTAGGATGCTGGGAAAAAAAACCCCAGCCAGCCCTCCATTTCCCCAATGAGTCTATTTAAATTAGTACTGGAGACCCTCTGGCATTCCCAATTAAATTTGTAGGTTGCAAGACTGAGAAGTCCTGTGCAAATGGCTGTGTTTGCGCTCACACTTCGGCAGCTGAGTAGTTCCCCTGAAGTCACTGGGTCTGCTGAAGTGAATAAGGGTTTTCAGCCCTCAACTTTGCAGTATTTATCTTGTTCCTTTTGAGAACGGTCATGGAAATTGTGCAGTGGGATGTGAAGTCTGAAGTGCTCTCAGGTATTTGAGAGATGATTCTTGCTCCATTTGCACACTGTATGAAGTTGTGTAAATTGGTCTCAGGTGCAGTATAGAGTAGATGGGGGTAGTTTAATGCTGAAAATTGTGACAGTATGGAAAGAATTCAGGTAGACTATCAGCCTGTACAGGTTATTCATCGCAGGTCACAATAGGGCTTATCGTTTGTGACTTGCCAAGGTCTGATCAGTTTAAACAATTGCCAGAGAAGAGCATTTATATATAAAATTTGATGAAAAAATTTAGGAAATCATAGTTTGAAGTACAAATTGCACCTTAAGTTTTCACAGTTTCCTTCATGTGTAACCCTAGTTCAGTTATCTACTTGTATCTTTATCTTTGTAGGCAGCAGAGTCAGTATTTTGTTACTGAAAATAATCACTTGCTGTGGTTTGGTTTTGGGTTTTTTTAAAATATAATTGAAACAGCCCCCAACACTTTTAAAAATATACTTCTGTTTTGCTATTCAAAGGACCCAGTTTTATTCTAAAAGGAACTCTAATATTAAAAAACCAATTTTTCCAACAGTTTTCCATTTGAAGGGAATATTTTTCTTCATCTGGAGAACAAGCCAATACAGCTTAGTTTGTAGAATTTGTTTATACAATGGTATTTTCTGTCTACACAGTGCCTGGAATATGTCTTAGCACATAAATAATAGAATAAATAAAAGCTTTCGTATCCAAACAGTTTCTGTTTATATTTCTCAGTAAGAAGTGTGTGTGTGTGGAGAAGGATTCTTGTAGCTTTGAGAAACTGAGTGTATGCTTTGTCTAGTAAATTATGTCATTTGTTACCTTGGTAAGTCTCAGAGCATCAACTACATGACAGTTTCCTTTTAGAAGAGTAAATATTAGGTGGTGTTTGTGTGGAAATCATTCCAACTTATGCTGTGTTCTGGAGGTATTTCTCTACCTTTCTCAGATATCTGTGCTTGGGTTTTGTAGAGGAAAGTTAACCAGAGACAATGTTGTCATCTGGTAACGCCTGTGCAAACTGGAATATCTTCCTGGTGTTTTGCGAGGAAATAATGATGGTTTGAAAGCTTTTGCACGCCATTTTTTGGTAGACCTTTCATACATTCCCTGCTTTGCCTACTGATACACCTCCAGAAAGAATATAGCATGACATTTTTTCATATCTTCTTTTAAACTGTAAAATGTATGTGTATCTTTTCTGGTGGTTTGTTTATGCTGCACTGTGACAGACAAGTAGAGATAAAAAAATACTGTACTTAAAAATACTTAGAATAATATAGTCTTTAAATAACAACTTCTGACATCTTCTTTTATCCTTCATCTCTGCAGTGAGGGAGTGACATCAGTGAGTGATAGTCATTCTGACTTTTCCATATAAGTGATGTGAATTTGATATAATGCAGTTACTATATCATTCCTCAGGCCCTCCAGTACAAATATATAAAAATAAAAAAATCCATTATATTGTTCAACATGAGTTGAGAGGTGACCAGTGGAGTTCAGACTGTGAGAAACAGGCAAAGAGATGTTACATTTACATTGTTGTGCACAGGTTGATGTGTTTCCTCAAATGCTAGCACAGAAATGAAAGAAAAGATCCTGTTTACTTAAGGTCAAAGTATCTGGGAAGGATTCTCTAGAGAAACAATTGCCATTTCCCATTTTACTCTCTGCCTGTGGGACAGGAAATGGATTTTGCAGATTTTTACCTCCTGGGAAGTCAGCTTGAAGAAGGTAAAGATTGTGGTAGAGTCATTGGACCATAAAAGTTAAGCAGATAAAATCATTTAATCTATTGAGGATAGAGTGTATTACTTTCAGCCCTGTGCTGCTAGACTGGTGAAGATGTCAAAACCAAGGTAAGTTCATCCCTGTTGGAGCAATTAAAAATTTAAGTTTTCTGATCCTGATAAGACTATATCAAAACAAACACACTTGCATCCTGTGTGTATAAAGGTTTCTGCACCTTATTGATACTTAATTTGAATATGACTTAATTAAATCTATGTCACATTGCTTTTAATTTGAGCATCTCTGCCCACCTAATTAAGGGAGAACTTGAACTGTGGAAGAGCTAAAAGCTTGTACAGAAAGGATTGCCTGCTCCTACTGTGACTGGGGGAAGCAGTATAAACCTAGAGAGGACAAGAAGTTAGTGGCAGAATGCACAGGTTGAAGGAACAGATAGTTTCAAGTTTCTAATCAGCATTGCACAACAAAATTAGCAGATGCATAGGTTAAGTATGGCAGATATTTCCATCAGTCTTTAATGTCATTCTAAGTTTTGGATGCTTGCATTTGATTTTGTTCTGTATTTGACTACATCTTTACCTCTGTTCTGCATTGTTTGTTTCAGTGTTTGTGGTTGATTGGTAGTGTTTTGTCTTGCACTAATGTGTTCTAAATGCATATACATAATTTTCTTCCTCTGATTTAGAGCCCATTGGCAGTTTCTTTGCCTGCTAGTCACAGGTTTCTCAGAAATGCCAGTAAGATCTTCTGTTTCTTTGGATGTGTTTCTAGATGGAGCAATGTCAGAATTGGGTAAGGAAAGGCACAGCAGTCTAGTCTTGAGTTGTTTTGTAGATTGTGGTTGTTCAGATCCTTCTTGGGAGAAAGGGACAGTCTATTAGCGAGCCTGAAGATGTAAGTGGGTGTCATCTGGGTGTAGAAGTCTACAGGGTAAAATGCTAAACTGACCCTTCTCTTAACATATGGGCAGCATGTTCTAATGAGAATTATGAGTACAGTCTGAGAAGTTCCTCAGTGTGTTTATGATTGCTTCTGCCTCAATAAACAACTCTTTGCCAGCTCTTTTCTATCCTGGTGCTTTGATTTTGTGGGCAATTTCTGTCTGCATAATATTGATGAGTCAGAGTATTGTCAGCTGGAGTACCTCAAATTATACGAAAGGACATAGAGTACAAAATATTTTCTAGTGTTTTGAGAAGAGACTATTACATTCTGAAAAATTGGAAGGTAAGGCTGAAATATGCAGGGCACCATGCTATGCATTTCTGATGTATGTTTTGGGAGTAATATCCTCAGCTGGGCTGGAGTAATTTTCAGGAAGCCACTTCTCAGGTTGACAGCCCTTTCCATAATGCTGTTTACAGGGAATTATGACAATGTCATAATTGGAAATTAATGTTTGACAAGAAGTGATCTGCACCTGAAACAGTAACTTGTTTAATACCTGGTATCAGTTTTTCAACTCTTCCTTAGAGTACCTCTCTTTCATGATATGTTTAATAGCTTTGTGTTAAAAAAAGTGAGGGCTTTTGTGTAAGACCATAACTGTTACTTTCAGACTGTGATAACTTTGTATCCTGAAAGGTGTTGTCTTTTTTTCATCATTTAACTTGTAATTAATAAAACATGTAACCATTTACCATCCAGTAGTTGCACTTCATAATCCTTGTGGGTCTCTTCCAGCTCAGGATATTGAATGATTCTATGATCTTTCTTATCACTAAGGTTCACAATGAGCTTTTTTTTTAGGGGTGCAGGCAGTAATTTCTAAGAGTATGCCCACTGTAGTTTCTGCCTTTTTTTCCTAAATTTGGAATTGGTATAAAATTGGTCATAGTTTGCAGTGACTAGGTTTGTACAGTTCTGGAAGAAATTGTGTGTGTTGCAATCCAGGAAACCGGTGTATACCTGAAGTTGCTCTGAGGGCTTTTTATGAGCCCATGGTTATTTATTGTAACTATAGAAAGTCTTTTCTGTTAGTAGGCTGTTACCCAATGCTAATTAAAAATGACAGTCACTATTGTTGCAAATAGTAACCATTGACTATGCAGTAAAAACATCTGAAGGAGCCTATTAACTGCAAAATGGCTACAAATAAGCAGTGCAGATATTAATTTGTCTCATCATCCTGAGAAGTTTGCCTACAGTAACGAACCTGTTTTTTTCTTAAATTAGCTTTTTTTTTTGCTATTAACGGTCTTTGCATGTGTTTTAGAGCCTTGAATTGAAAGGTATGATGTAAACGCTAGGTATTAAAAGGATCAGGTAATTTTAATATGATTTTTAAGAGGTATTTGTAGAGTTCTAGCTTTGACTTGCTGCTCTTTGATAGCAAAAAAGTTACATATTTCATCAGTTTGGGATTGCAGTAAAATTTTAATTTAGAAATAGTGTTATGCCCAGCCACTTGTTATAATAATCCTGTATATTGGCTTCACTGCCATGAAAGTTTTACACAGTTTGCAGTGCGATTCAGTATTTTTTCAAATTGGTGTTCACATTGATGTCTAGACTGACAGTAAAAAAGGGTCTCATAAAAAGTAGGATAGGGCAGTAGATTGTAATTCAGCATTCAATTTTTTTTTAGTTGTTCAGCATTGATACATACCTCTGGATAGGACAGTTAATTTGAGATTAAATTAAAACTAAATTCAGTTCAAATTTTAAATGAAATAAAATACTGGCACATTAGCTATCTCGATGCAGTAGCAAAGAAATTGTCTTTTATTATGTGTGTGCTGATTCTCTAAGGAAGAATATTGTTCTTTCATAAAACCATTATGAGTAATGGATCTGGTGTATATATAAAATGAGTCAAGATGCGGTTTTAACAAAACAGTGATGTATCAAAGAAGGTGGTTTCCAGCAATATTTTCTTGTCGAATGCAGTGCATCTCTTTATGGGTACAGCTTGTCAGCAGAATAAACAAACATCCTGGTGCTGTTTAGTTATGCTACCAAAATAAATAACATGACATTCAACCAAAAGTATTTTGCATTGTCCAAGACAAACATCCACGGCAACTGGCAGTCGCATGTCCCAAAGCACACTCTGTGATGGAGGTTTTCCTCTTCAACACTGACTCTGAGTAAGTGAGAAGGTTATGCTAAACAAACATCGGGGAGAATTCCTGCTGCAGTTCTTGTGTGGGAGAAGAATTTGTCATGTTGCCAATTGTAAAACCCAGATCCAACAAGAATCTGAAATTTTAATTGACAAGCCAAAAGCTTCCATTGTTTGAGTTTTCAGAGATCCGGGTCAATCCAATAAAAGGGTCTTGAAATTTTTCTGTTTTCAGAAATGTGTGGTAGAACTCTGTGGGAAATTAGTCTACTCAGTTTGGTTATAGTGCCTTATTAAACCAAGTTATAGACCAGTTTTCTATTGGACACTGTGTCAGTGTGGGGCAGGGGAAGCGTATCCTGAGGAGTCTGTCAGGGCATGAAACAGGAAATAAAAGATGGATTCACACAAGCAATAGTTAAGGAGCTGTGAGAGTGAGCAGAAAGTTCTCTGCAAGCCTGACCTGTGGTGCTGGTGAACAGTGGGGACACTTGAACAAACAGCAAAATTGCAGTGATGTGCTGAGCTGGTTGTAGTGAAAGAATTCTGAGGGACTAAGAGACTGCAGGAAAGATGATGATAGACAGTGGTCTCAAAAATATCTACCTTTCTTTTTGTCATACTGATGAGAAAGAAGGCTCAGACTCATCAGTGTCTCTGTATCCTGCTCAAAGTGTAAGCTGCAATGGATTTTTCTTCTCCTCCTGAGCAAAAAGTGTCCTACAGCCAGTTCTGTAGTCACGTGATTATGTATATGATGCTGCTTCTTATGTAGAGAAAATAGCTGGGATCTTTTCACCAGCTGCACTTAGTACTAAAATTCTACAATTTAGAGTCTTCATCCTTCCATGGGATGTGGGGTTGGATTGTTTGCCAAGACCTAATACCTATTCAAGGAGAGCAGAAAATTCACCGAACCTGGAAATGAAATTATGCATTCATGGCATGAGTTGATGCAACCCACATCCTCTCCAGTGAGAAGCCTTCCCTATTCATTCTTTGCATTGCTTTTCCCTTGTGGTTCTTTGATACCTTATAAATCCCCTACCTGGGGAGGATATGATAGAGTCACTTAGATTATAGTGCAAGAGGGAGTGTGAAATTGCCACCTTATTTTTGTGGCTGCTGTTTGTCAAAGTAGGCATGATTCCATTTCCCTGTTCTTTTTGACTGGGGATTTGCTGTTGCTAGATTTGAAATGAACTACTAATCATTTGTATTTGCTTATTTTTGCTTTCCAGACTCAAGGTATTGTATTTCACAGGGTACTGTTTTTCTAAACACAGAAAGACTTCATGATGTAGACTGTTTGGAGATGCATATGTTATAAGCTCAATAATGTAATAAAGCATTTTAGACACAGTCATGTATAATACAAGATGTTATAACAGGTGTCTCACAGTTAGGTGTTAAAAAAAATGGTGTTGACCCAAACTTTTTTCAAAATATTCTTCATTTGGGTTTGGGGAGGATATGTGGGGAGACATGATAGAAAGAAGACTGAATTTAGTCATCTTTGTCAACTCTATTAAATACTTCATATGTAAAAGCAGAAAAGGTGAAAGAGGGGTGCTGTCAGTTCAGTTCTCGGTGTTTCAAAGCGTGGCACCTTCATTGTAGGCATGTGCATCCTTGAGAGTCGGGTTAAGAATTATGCTGTTGTATTCACATTATTAAGCAACTTTCTGCTTCAGGTGTTTAAGTGAGCTCAGGAGGAAGAGAAAGGGAATTTGTTCCTTCCTCTAACTGGTTTTGGGGCTCATACTTGATTTTATAATGTTGAAACAATCATCACAATTAGTTCTAATTCCAGATCATTTTTAGGATGGTTGTTAGTTGTGGGTGTGCACTTTAGGCAGAGGTACACTTCTGTGAGGAAGTATGCTTTTTTTGGTGAGGAATTGATACTGGCAATGCTTAGATTCTTCTTTGGTCACTGAAAACAAGTCAGATGAGCCCTTGGGTGTTCCAGAAGTTTGTATTAAAACAAGACTCTGATATCTCAGGGCTTGTGTCTCCTGGGTGAAATGGTTGCTGCTTTTATGAGTTACAGATCTCCATACTTCAAGACAGAAAGAAAACGTGTGGTTTAAAGATGACATAGAAGCTTTTATTGCTCTAGATACAATTTGTCATACGAAACTGTTGTTGTGTCTGATGCTGATCAAGTCATAGGTTAAGGTGAGAGTCACATTTATCCGGTGTTTGTAGCTTTCTGATAGTTTCATGTGGGTTTAATGGATTTGGATTATGGTCGATGAGCTGCAAAGATGACGTAGACCTGAAAGGGAAGGCAATTACCACCACCTCTGTCTTATGTCTTAGTCAGCTTTACAGCACAGCAAAACCCTGCCAAGCAATATAAAACCTTGTTAACATCTGTTGGGTATTAAAACATATCGCTGGTACTATAATGGCTTATTCCTCCTAAAGCTGAACATTGTTTCGTCCTTCTACTTCCATTGGAATCACTAGGGGATAATCCTGGTGATATAGAAGTGTCGTGTTGTAAGTAATGGTATGGCCAAGTGATTACTAGGACAAAATTAAGATAATGCCTTTAGGATTCCTTTGTATTCCTTTTCAGTTTGTGTACTAGATTTTTTGTTTGTTACTTCTGGTTCTTTGTGTACTTTGGATTCTGAAATCTCCCATTAGTGTCCAAAAATATAAGGCTGAATATTGGGGAGAAATCAGCTAAGGTGTTAAGACAAGTAGTTTTTAATAAAAGTCTGGCTGGCATAAAGTCCTTTTCTGAGCTAGAACATGCAGTAATGTTATTTAGAGACCAGATTATCAATATTGAAGACCTAAAGTTTGGAAATAATCTTAAAAAAAAATCACTTTTGCTCTAAAGAAACTTTGTGAGTTTTTCTGTTTTTCTATGATGGATTGCTGGAAGAATTATCTTGGAAAAACAACAGCTGCTTTCAGCTTTTATTTGGGTCAGATGTTTTTGTAATATAGCATGTTTAATATTGAGACAGAAATGAATCTGTAATTATAGAAATGCCTTTCTGTGAAGTGACATAGACTGATACAGGGTTGAGAGGGATGTGTGGGCTGTGCACCAGTCACGTATTGTGGTCCTGGAGCAGTAGAGGTGGTGACAAAACTGTTCATATGTGTTTGTTTTCCATCAATATGAGTACTGTAGGAAAAGGGAAGGCAAGCAGTCCAATAAGAGGGTATTTGCCAGTGTGATATTTGTATGAGAAAAAGCATCTGGTTTGTCAGTTTGCTCATGATTTTATCAGTGAAAGTAACTGATAAAATTGTGATGTATTACTTCACCTGTAGTGATATTGAGGTTGGCTAAAATATTGAGACCAAAGAAACCCTTTAATGTCTCGCATTCTCGCATTCTTTTTGAAATGTTTGTTTGATGTGGGTTTGTTCTAGGATTCTTTCAAGATTTTATCTTTTGTTTCACAGTACTTCATTTTATGCCAGATTTCATTGCAAGATATGAAATTCTACTAAATTGTATTACATTTTAAATTAAATTGTATTAAATTGTCATGTAGACTTAAGTCTTGGAAAACCTGACTTGGAATGAGGAATAAAAGAACTGATTAAAGTTTAATCTGAAGAGAAGGTTACTGAGGGTTGATGTAACAGCTTTTAGGTATGCAAGAAGTATTTGTAGAGACATGGTGGGAGAGTACAGGAAATACTGAACTTGGATCAAAGCAAGAGAGAGTCAGGCAGGTTGAACTTCATTACCATTCAACCAGCAGATATTTTTTTTTTAAGCATAATGATACAGAAACTCTGAGGTCCTCTGCCCAGAAATCCTACACAGTCTGTTACCTGAGACCTTAATCTCCTGTTTAGACAACTCTGTGTGGATTGAGGGAATATGATCTGGGCTTGGGAAGGAGCAGGCCAGGTGACCTCTTTGAGCTCTCCCTTCCAGTTATTTTTTCTATGAACCTGAGAATAGAACAGGACAACTAGGAGAAATTTCAGTGCCTCTCACTTTTTTTTTTTTTTTTATTGTGCTTTTAAGTAAAGGGATATAACTCTGTCAGCATGTTTTATTTGTTTTTTGGCATATGCATTCTGGGACAGTCAACTGTTGGCAATGACTACCATGTTTAACCAATTTCCAGTATGAAGCTATGAGTGCTATGTGCTATCAGTTAGTTTAAGATTCAAGCTGTCCATTTAATTAAAGTGTTCTTTAATACTTCGTAGGGTGTGCAAGGACACGAGTTGGCAGCTGTTTAGGAGTGCCAGCCAATGAGTTGGTGCGGTCTGTGTTTTGGTTTTCATCACTTTTCAAAAAATCTCTCTTCAGAGTGTGCCAGCTTTCCCTATTCTACAGTTTGGCTTTAAAGATATGAGATGCAGCTTTGGAGCATTTTCATCCTGTGGGTTTTTTTTTTTTTTTTAAATCTGGTGTGGCCTGCTATTTTATGAATTCTCTAAATGCATTTGTGTAAATGCTTATTCAGCCCTCATGGGTTTATTCATTACTATATTGCTAAAACATTTGGGAGTTCATTATGTTCTATACTTCCACATGAATTGTTTTCTCAGAAAGTGGAGTTTTTAAAGAATTTTCTTCTTGATTTCCAGAGCTGTTTGGCCTACTGTTGTGTTGTTGTGCAATTGCTGCTTGGGCAATGAAAGCTAAGCATTTGCAGATCTTCTCCTTCCTCCCAGGCACTGATTTAGGTGCTGAATTTCCAGGGCAGGTGGGTGGGAATTGGGCTGCGTGGGTCAGGTTCCACTCTCACTGTTTGCACCCTTTCATGGAGTCCCCTTCTGGAGTCCTCTTTTCTCCCCTTCCATACCTCCAAAGATGAGAGATTTAATGAGAAAACCTTAATGCCCTCCCAGCATAGGCTTAGTCACACCAAATGAGTAAACCTAATGAGCCTCTTGAAAAGAATGGCTGTATTTACTGTTCCACCTGAAACCTGTGCCCAAAAATCTGATGATTAGATTTATGTGTTTGTCCTTAAGGACAATTCTGTCTACAGTTTTGGGGCTGATGGGAGTTTTTTTTGCCATCTCATATGTCTGGCCAGACAATTCAAAGTTATGGTGGAGAAACAGTAACTTTTCTTTTATTCTCATGGCCTGAGTGTTTAGTGAGATTTAATTACTCTGGATCTTGAGAGGTCCACCTGGAGAAATAGTCTGATGAATTTGGTCAAATGAATTTTTAATTAGAGCACACACTCACTAATGACTGTATTTTTTTATTTAAGGTTTTATCTAGTGCAAATTTGTACTCAAAGGACCTTAATTTTTTTTTTTTTTCCAGCTGATTTGTTTTAAAAGTGTCTGGATAAAACTGCATTTCCTTGCTATTTTACAGAAGAAAAAAATCAAACTTTTGATGTGGAACTACTTAAATGTTGTTAGACTGTGCAATATGAACTGTTCATTAATCCAAAGGTTTAAGAAGACTATTTCCCAGACTGTTTTCAATGGCTGATTGACAGGTAAATTCTTGAGCTTTACCACAGGAATTAAATTTTTTTTTACACTTTCAAACCTGGTTCTTTTTGTCTGCCTCTTTCTCAGTGTCAAGTTCATGAAACTTCCTTTTGGATGACTTAAGAACTGTCTGCTTTGTGCTGCTGAACCAGCCCATGGAAACATGGCAGTGCTTCATGTGGTTCTGAAATCAAGAGCAAGGCTGTTGGAATGTGCCATGTTAGTGTAGCAAGGACTGTGATTTGTTTGGTTGTTTCTAAATTAAACCTGATTTATGCCCACAGAAGCTACTAGAGCTTCTAAGATCTCTCTTTTTTCCCCCTTCTTACTTTCAAATGTCTGTAGAAGAAAGTATGTTTCTGGATATTGAAACAGGTGGAAACACTTAGCCAAGAAACTATAAAAATAAATTAGTAGACTATCTGTTATCTTCCCCTAAAATAATGTGGGTTTTCCTTTCTGGAAAAGTCTGGTCAAGTTCAGAAGTGAATCTGGGCTGTTAATCTTGTATTCTGTTGAGGGTGAGTGTGTCCTGTTGTTCTCACTTATTACAGAGTGTTCTCTAGATTGACTTGAGTGGTCCTGTTACTTGAAAATGGAGTTCCACTGAGTACTGTATACTATGTTTTACATTTCTTTTGGGCCTGTTCCAGAAAATGGCTCTGTGTTGTAGTAGTAAATTTGTGATATTAAATCTTAAATTACAGCCTATATGGTTTTACTTTTATTCTAGAGAAGTTGGAAAGGAATGTGCAGGCTGTTTTGTGCTTACATATTGTAATTTAAAATAATGAGTATCTCATTGTGTTACTACCATTACTCATAAATTTACATTGCTTGTTTTTCATTCTCAGTGTATACATTGATACAGGAAAGTTGCAGGGCCAAGTATGCTGATTCTCTGAAAAGTTTATTAAGTTTTCCTTTATGCGGTTAAAATTTGTCTAATTCCCAAGTGCTTTAAATTCAAGTTTGAAAATACGTTTTAATAAATATATTTTATGAGTTTTTTGAGTAAATTAGGAGTATTTTAAATAGTATCCTAGAACTTTTTTGTAGTTTCAAGTATTTGTAGTGTGTATTTGGCACTAGAACCCTTAAGAATTAGTTGTTTTTAAAGAGGAGGGGAAAGGAAGAATCTAACAAAATGCTTTCATTTCTTTTGAACTTTTGTCTCACTTTGAAATATTTACAATGGTGACACTTTTATATGAGGATTACACATTTTTTGCCAAAAAGGAATTAAGGAAATAAACTTCAGGTATTTGAAAATGAGAAATAGAATTGTAGAAGCTCTGATCTTTTGATCTTTCACTGGGGACTGGAGGGAGAGTCAGCTCAGCACAGCCAGGATGGAGAAGTTAAATAAACCAGCGTGTGAAACTTTGCAATACACTTGCTGCTTTCTGGAAGTACCTAGAGTACATGAAAAGCACTTGGATATTTAGGTCTGTAAAAGCTGGCTAACAAGTTATGTGTTTCACAATTTATTTTATTTGCAATACTTAAGTTACTATTTGATTGCTTGTTATTTTAATTACAGCCAGTAAAGTTACAACAAACTGCCAAAAATTACACAGACTTGAATACTGTTTATTGATTGCCAGGCATGAGCATGGGAGCTGATCTGATTTGCAATACCAAAGGTGGAACAAAGAGATGGAAACAGCAGAACAGATTTCTTTCCAGTATTTCAAACAAACATCTTTGTTTGTAATATAGCTCAGTCAGGGATTTTGCTTTTAAAAAAGAAGTAAATGAAAAAGGCTCAATTTGATTTAAAAAGAAGCTTTGCAGTTTTCTCATTAATGTCATTTTAATATTGTTGGAACATGCAGTTTTTGACTAACAAATCCATCAAATGTATTAGCCAAGTGTTAATTTTATACTAGTGTAGGATGTTGCAAATAAAAAAGTAAAGGGAAGATGAAAAATAAAAGCAACTTAAAAATTGGCATTAAAATGAAATTGCATGTGGCATTAAAAATCTCGACAATATTTTGAAGAATTCCATGGAGAAAGTTTTTCTCCATCTCAGAAAGGGGTAAGAAGAATGAAGTGTATCTGCTACTGAGGAACATTTGAAAAAGGAGGACAGCTATTCATGCTTTCCAATGCATGGAAGTTTGGGAAGATTGCACTTGGAATTTTATCTGGTTATTACTTTATTGGAATTTGTGCCAAGTGTTTTCATCAAAACCTGAAAATAATCACTGCATTCAAATAGAAGCCTCAGAAAGTCAGTTAAAGAGGTTCTGGCTATGAACCTGTAGTCCATTAAAATGACATTGCTGTCAAAATAAGAACAGAGGAGTTGAAAATGAAAATAATTGGACTATTGAATTATTCAGTTCCTTAACCCTTCCCATTCCCAATGAGAGGATCACGTGCTGAATTGAGACCAGGGGAAATGAACACAGGGTGACAGGACAAATGGAACACTGTTCTGATGTGTCATGTGTGAAAATACAGCTTGGTATTCCCTCCTCCCTTTTCCTCTATTGAAGTCTAATTCCTTTTGGCTGTATAAACTTTACTAGTGGTGTAAACTGTGCTTAAAAGGTGGGATTTTTGTGGTCTTTTGTTTGATGGTTTGTTTTTTTCTTTGATTAAAAAAATGCAAACATTTCAGCATTGTGTTGCACTGTGCATTCCTGTGAACAGTTGCATCAGCATAACTGGGAGTATTTATGGAGTGAAGCCCTAAGGCCTGGTCTTGTTGCCCAGAGACAATTTATATCTGTTTGTTTTGTAGTTCTCTGTCCATCATCGTCTCTGTCCATGTGGCAGAGCTACTATGGCAAATATGAAACTTTTCACTATCAGTAATATTCTGTGTGACAGAATTTTTATTCCTTCCATTTAAAAAAGGGTGCTGGAGGGCTTGGTGAATGCATAGTGCATACTAAAATAAGTGATGAGGTTTCCAGAGTAAAACCCTCAGAATTTGGTAAATGAATATGCTGTTCACTATGATGACATCTTTTATTATTTATCTATATATTGTGTTGTCAACAGGATTTCTGCTTCGTTCAGGATGCTGGAGTTGTCATTTCTTGTTTGTGTTGATTTCTGTGCAGGCTGTTTGTGGGAGTCCAGCACGCTGGTTTGTAGATGGGTCAGTGCAAAACCGTGGTAAGAGAAGTCATTGCTTATGAGATCTTTTACCTTGTGTTGCAAAACCAGGAATGTGTATGGTTTTAAGGAAGTGGGTACTTTTCCTGGATAGATCCATTCCTTAGGATGCAGCAATGGTGGGTAGCAGTTAAAATCAGAAAAGGTGTTTTCTGGGGAAACGAGATGGCTGTTTCTTCTGTTCTTCCACTGCTAGAAAGGTTTGTGATGGCTGGTTTTTTATTCTGGGGTAGTTGCCAGCTTTGGCAGTCTGTTCTTCAGCGGGTCATTCAGCTGGGCACCATGATCTGGTCCAACAAACAATTGACTCCAAGAGGGGAAATCCCACTCCTCCACCTGAAGCTGTCACTTTTCTTCCTTTACATCAAATCTTGTGCCTGCCAAGCTAGTTTAGCTCACTAAGGCAGCAGAAGTCAGTAATTTTTGTGGTTATCTTAGTATTGTTTTTGTTCTTTGGGATATATTGACTTGCTGGATAGACATACCAAAGTGTACAAGTGAAGAATGAAATCTCTTGTGTGGGAGAATTAAAGGGAGACACTTGAAGATTACCTTCTTTTAGCAGTTTAGGAGCTGAGGCTGACCATACCTTTGGAATGGTGCGATGTACTTTGAGACAGGGCTTGAATATTTGACTATATGAACCATGCCATCTGAGAAGTCAGGTCTAACAGTCTTATATTGGCTATTTGAGTCGTTTAATACCTCTGAACTTAACTCTCTTGTGCCTTAGTTTCATTATTTTGCAGATTGAAAAAGATGCTTTCTTCACAATACTTATTCTGTGAAAATAAATGAATGTATAAGTATTCAGGTATTACAGTTGAAAGTGCCAGAGAAAAGCATATTAGGATGTTCTTTTTTGGGAGCAGGATTTGAATAGTGTACAATAAACAAATTCTTGAGGAGTAAGGTGGGATTTCTCTCATAAGGTTTCTTCCTATTTAGAAAAATGCAGAGCATGTTACTTTCTAATTTTAGTGTTTCCTAACTTTGCCATGCCTGATTTTGCACCCTTAATCATATTCATTTAATCTGATTTAATTGTGTCAATTAAATTTTCTGTGCAGTAAAATGTAATTGATAAGGTACTAAGAACAAGCCTTAAAAAGAGAATTTGGGATGCATGTACTAACCATGTTTTTTTACTATTCAGTAAGTTTACCATTGATTTTAATATAAGTTAACCAAATACTGCTGGTTCTTTGGTTGAATATTAAGTGTTTATTGAGTCTTTAAACACCTTACTCCCTTATTTCCCTAATATATAGTTGCTAAATATGGGAGTTTTCAAAAAACTAACCAATATAAAACTAGAATTTAAATAACTAAATATTTTTGCTGTAGCCAGTAGTAAATTGATTTTAACTAGAAGTTTCATTATCAGGGAGCTATCTCTTGGTTGCTTGCCAAAAATCAGTTTAAGAAGTTTTTACAGGATTTTGTAGTTGATGACAAAATGGTGAAAATAAATAGGTGAGAGTAAAACCACAATCAAATTTTGTGCTCACTCTCATTCTTTTAGCCCCCATTTCCTGTTCCCTCGCTGTAATTTTGATTCTCATGCTCTTAAACCTGGTGCTTCTGCCTCTTTTCTGTTTGGGGGTGAGTAGAGCTCAAGGCTGTAACCACTGCCTGGGATGTTCATCCCCTGACCTGGCTGATCTGCAAGTGTCAAGCCTTGGATTTCCAGTAATTGGAAAGCCAGAGATAATCAGAGCTATTGCTGCTCACCAGATGTTTTGCCAGCCTGTGAATGTTCTCTGGACAAGAAGTTTCCAGGAACCAATCCAGCTGCTGCTTTGAAGAGTAACCCTAAACCACTTTTTTGGGGGCTGAACTGCCTAGAATATTTTTTTGCTAACTGCAAGTCTATCAATAAAAGTTGTAACTTCCTACTTAGAGTTGATTAAACACATTTCCTATTGCAAACAACAAGTTTAAGAAAAAATTAATTTCAGCTCTTGACTTTATATGGTGTGTAACTGCTGTAACTGGAGGCTACCAAGGGACATAGTAATAAAGAGAGGATTACAGCCAGGGAAAGCAAATGCTCATTCTCGATGCTCTTTTTTTCTAAAGTCTTCTGAAGACAAATCTGTGTTTTCAGTGCCCACATATCTGGACAGTGGGAGGATGTTTGATCATGCTGAGAGTTTAAATTTAATTTTTACTTTATTCCCTGGAGAAATTGTAATTCATGTTTGAGACTTGACAAAGTAAGAAATTTATGTTGCTGGAAAGCATAACAGATAGACTGATACAGCAATTCAGGCATAACGGATGGCTGAGTTTCAGGAATGGAAGGAAAATTAAAGTGAGATTATAAGGTAGGTATAAAGTACATCCAAAGATCTGATGTGAGAGAAAATAGTAAGAACTTCTTCAAGGGTCACTACTGGGCACATTTAAGAGTTTGTTTTTTCAAGCTCTTTATAGTTATATGATGATTGTTCCATAATAGAATTCTGTGAGTTTAACTGTATTGCTTTGTGCTCTAATCCTGGCTGTGATAAAACAGATAATTTGTGAGAGGCTGGAGCACTGATGGGCTCCCCTGCAAAGAGAAAAAATGTTCTCTACCTTCAACTCTTCTCTAATGACATCGAGGAGTTACAATATCATACTGTAAATAGAAATACAATAGTGAATTGTAGAGTAGAACAACAAAAAACATGTTTACATGGGGAATACTTTGAAATAGAAGTCCTTGACTAGCAATCCCAATTATTTTCTGCACAGCTGCTCACATTCCAGCAAAAGAATGTCTTGTTTTGAATTAGCTTCATGTAGTTCAACAGGGAGTCTTATTTATAGATCAAAAGTACTCACATGGATCTAATCAGGAATGATATAAATTAATGTCTCATCATAAACAAGTGCAGAGACTTGTAAAGTTTTCCTAATATTCTCTTTGCCAAGTTAGACAAGTCGTTTACAGCTTCCACACATGGCATGAGCAGATTTGCACTGCTCTCTGAGCAGTGTGCTGTGAACAGTTGTTTCCCGTTTCTAGCAGGTGGCAACATGTATTTGTTTACTGGCTTAGTGGGATACTTTTATGAGAAATATTTCTTTAGCCTGAGAATAAGGCAGTAGGAATGCTGGCTTTATAGTAATTGTCTGTGTGCCATGAAGCTGGGAAATGATCACTGCCTCCTTACCTTTAGGAGTATAATCTTGAATAACCTGCTTTGGAAGTTGAACTGACAAATTTGCTTATTTTTTAATATCCTGAGTCCTTTCTACAAAATGTTGAAATTAATTTGAAAGCAGATAACCAGACCTGAAGTCTCTGTCTCAGCTGGGTATCCTTTTTCTTACAGAATAGTCTCTTGTACTTTGTCCCACCATTTTCAGCTTTGAATTCTCCCCTGTGCTGTGCCTCAGATGTAACCAGATGGGTGGAAGACAGCCTATTCTAGACTTGCTTTGCCCTAAACACCTTTGGTAGGTGAGAGATGTGGGGTTTAATCCTTCAGATAAAGTAAAGAATTTTGGGATGCTGTATATAAAATGTGGATGGTGCTAAATCTTTCTCTACCTTTTTTTCTTGTGGTCCATCTGTTTTAATAGTTGATCTCTGAGGGTGCCTGCTTGGGCATTTGAGGTACTCTAGAGTTTGTTTGAATTGGTGCAAGGTCATGAACCGCTGTTGCTAAATGAACTTGCTGATGATTGTGTGGGAGCTTGTCTCTAGTGTGAGGGAGACATTTCACAGCAGAAAGCTCAGAGGTGCTTGGTTGAAAATGCCACAGGTGTTTTGGTGGAGTCTGGCTTCACAGGTTTGGGAAAACATAAGTTAATTCCCTTCTACTGAGTGAGAGGCAGTAGCTGTCATTGGGATATCTTACAGAAGTCTTCAGAGTGCAGTCTAATAATTTGTGTTCAGTGTAGTGGAGAAGTGGGGGCGAAAGGGGTGAAGTATTCAAAAGCTAAGCCAACTTTATAGTGGCATGGTGGAGGTTATGAGAAGGGAATGTATTTTCAGATCAGAAAAACCCACACAATGAAAAAATGGAAGTGTCTGTTCTAGCTGGGACTAGATTTTTAGTTACATTGAATTACAGACCTTGGAATCAGCATTGTTTAGACCTTGCTTGAATGTGAGCACCTGAAGAAGTCTGAGCCTAAAACTGGCTGCAGTGTCACAAATGCAACGTTGATGGTGTCTGCTGTGACCAAGACTTAATTTTGTCTTTCCTTAGTAGGAAAGATGCATACTAATGTTCATCTAAAATAAAAAAAACCCCTCAACCCTACAGCCAAGATTTGTCCTCAAGAGACTGAGATATTTTGCTGTGCCATGAGCCAATAAATCAATTAGTCTAAGGTCAGCCTTTCAGTTAATGCTGAACATTTCTCACAGACAGAAGCTTTAGGGGAGGATGAGGAAAATTTGCAGCTCCTTGTTTTTTTTCTTGGGTGTAGCAACTATCACAGACATTCCTTTCACCCAACAGCAATATTGGTTTAGATTAGTTTCTCAACAGCTGAAACCTGGAGGCATTTTTCTCAATAACAGTACTTGAAATAGTTAATGAGTTTAGTTTTAGCTGAGGTTGATTGTACTTGCATGAGAAAATATCTTACTCTAGATAAATTGGATGTGAAAATAGACTTTTCTTGGCTAATACAGAGAACCTTGCTGACAGAAAATGTCTTAAGATGTGGAAGAGTTTTTGTAAAGGGTTCTGCAGATTAGAATCCCAAACCTGTGGGGTTTAAGGGACTTCTGCAGGATATCTTGTTCAGCTTCCCCATCAGAGCAGAGCTCTTGACAGCACGAGGTTATGCCAGCTCTGGCTTTATCTGCCTCATTTTGGAGATCTCCATGGTACAGCTTCTACCATTGCATTGGACAGCTTATTCCTCTGCTGCACTGCCTGTGCCCTGAGGAAAAGGTCTGAGACCAGTGTAAACCTCCCAAGCTGCAACTGTGCTTTTGAGCCCTGTTCTGTTTGCTGCTGAGATAAGCTTGGCTCTGTGATAGTTGTTTTCCCCAAGGTGACTCTTTCAGGACCTTTCCAGCAGGGCTGCAGTCTGTTCCTGGGCTGTACTGAGGTGTGGGTCTCTCTGGCCCAGGTGTCCAATTTTGTGCTTCTTACTGGTACCTTCCTGCTGGCCCAGCCTCCTAGTTTATCAAAGTTCCTTTGAGCTGAATCTCTATATTATATCAATCCTCCCCTTTGCAAGCTTGATATTGTACTGGGTTTGCTGTAGATGTATTTTGTTTCTTCCATTGGTTTGCTGATAAGGATTTCAAACATTAATAACTGTTTGGTTTATTATGTGCCACCAGCCAAGCCACTTATTTAATCTCCTTGGGCTGAGTGGTGCAGCCAGTTTACAACCTGTGTGACCCCTTAGTGCAGCTCCTGCTCCCTCACCTTCCAGCTGAGACTGCTGTGAGATGTGGGGCTTTGTCCTACCTGTGGTCTTTTGCATTTGGGTTGGTCAAGCATTATGTGTCTGTGGTCAGTCCATGTTCATGGTGCATAAATACCTCCTCCTTCATGTGTTTTTGTGCTTCTGTGGGAGATGATTGTCATATTAGGAAATGCTAAAATAATCAATGTGTGTGTGTAATATTTCTGCCATGTTAAATTCCTTCTCGCACCAGTTCCCCTTCAGTATAAGTATTTGCTTGATTATATAGGGGAATTTAGAAAATTCAACTAGAACATTTCTTCTTTGTTTTGATAGTAAAATATTTATATGAACGAAACTGTAACTGAAATAAGGAGAATTCATATAGCTATTCAAAAATCTCATGCAGAAAACTGCTTGTTAGTATTGAGTAGCTTCAGAACTGTAGTGGTGCAGTTTGTGATGGTTTGTAAAAGCTTTCCCTGGGAAAAACAAAACAAAACACCAACACAACAAACCCGAGAATTGACTCAAACTTTGCATTCTCAGGATCTGGAAGAAGATTTGTGTATATAAAATATGTATTACTGTGTGGGGAAACATTTTTGTAAAACTTAAACTACAGTGCTATCTGGCTTGGCTGCCTATTGTTTTATTCCCACTAAAGCAACCTTGAAAATTAGAGGAAGGCAGGAATTACATGAAAAGAGAAAGAACAGAATTTGCCTCTAGCGAAACATGTTTACAGTAACAGCTGCTCTCAGAGGAACTGCAGAATGTTCACAAAATAGTTTATTTTTGTGTTTATCTATATAGCTGGTAAAGAATCAAATAAATTGGCTTAGATATATAGGAACCTAGTATTGATGTTCTGAAAAACAGCTACATTTTCTCACTTGAGGGTTTTTTGAATAGTTTATGAAGGCTTTTGAAGCATAAAATGTAGCAACAGCTAACAGAAGTCATCAGGACGGTATTTTCTACATAGTTACAGGGAAGAAGATTTATTTTGATGTATCATGGGCAGGTACTTTTGGGGGCAATTGCACGATCCATCTTATTCTGGTGACCTTTTTTCTGTCTTGTAGGACAAAAGGTGAGGTGTCACTGATTCAAAGTCTTGAAAATTTACTTATTTTGATAGTTTTTTTAAAGCCTCTGCTTTTTTTTTTGCTGCACAATTTGTCTGTTGTACCTGTCCTGTATAAATGCAAATAGCTTAATCACAGGCAAAGATCTAGTTTTTTGTAAGTCATGGATCTAGAAATCTCTAGTATTTTGCTTCAGAATAAGTAGAAAAAAATAAACTGAGTGCAGTTCTTTAAACAATACAAGATGCTGCAGTTCAGTTAAAAGCATATGTAGTGTAAAAAAAGCCAATGCCAAACAAAAAATGTACATGTGAAGACCTCCTGGGTGCAGTAGTTGATGCATGGGCATCCTCGTGGTTGTGTTTGTCTGTTGAATTTCCAGTTCCAGTCCTTACACTGCTGGTAAGTTCATAAAGGCTGCTGTATTGCATTAATCTTTGTCTGCTGTTTTAAACTCAATAAAGCTGCACCACTTGGTCATGACACAATCTAATATGTCTGAGACGACAAGTAAAAAAAGCTCCCAAAGATACAACAGTCCACTGGCAGCTTAAGTCTTGTGGGTTTTTTCCTTTTTTTCCAGTTTGTATGATCTGATTTTGCTTGTATTTGTTCTGTTTGTTTGTTGTTAGAGATGAGATTTGTGAATCCTGAGCCTTTTGTCAGCTATTGAATATGGGAAAAGTCAGTGTTTGAATATACACTTAAAGTTCTTGTTCATTTTACTCATTTACTTTTTTTACTTCATTTACTTTCAAGAGGTTTTAGACTAACAGATGTTTGGAGGATTTGCACTTTCAGTCCTTGGTCACCTTTCATACTGTGTTTCCAGAGTTGCATTTAAAGTTGGCTTCATTTGTGCATCAGTGTCTCTGAGAGTGCCTAACCCCTTTTACTGGACAAATAGAGTTTATCTCTATTTAGATTGAGAAGATTGAGGTGCATTCTTCACAAAGAAGATGTAGTACTAAGCTTGTTTTTTGACAGAATTTTTCTGATGCATGTGAGGTTTTTTTGGGCAAAGTCCCATTCACTCTGTCAGCATTGAAAAACTAACTTGGCATTATTTTTTTTTTTAGTCTCCTGCCATGAACGGAATGTTCCAGGGGTGTGTTTATCCTATCAACTTACAAAAAAGAAATATTTCTCAACATCAGTCTTTTCATACTGAACACTGAATCTCATGCTTTCTGCAAATGTTATTACATTTTGCTACAATATGTTCCAATGATGTGTACTGACTGCTGTGCTAAAGTCTGTATACTTTTAGGTATGGACACAGAAAAGCAACTAAGTAGTGGATTTCTTGAATGTGATGTAAAAGCATCTAATGGGTTTAGGACCAGATTAACAGTTATTTAACAGCTATTTAAATTAAGTTGTGACAAACTGCATATGAAATATAAATAAGAACATTCTGAAGAACAGAAATAAGTTGGAGCTCTCATGTATCACCTCCAGAGCCCCATAGTGGGAATAAAATAGCTTAATGGACTGTGGCTTAAAATATTTGTAAAATATGTAATAAAACTAAGGTATAGAGGTATTTATTGTGTTTTATGCTGTATTTAATGGTGTATTAGGTTTTGGTGCTGCAATGCTTTCAATTTTCTCTAATAAATCCAGAACATACATTCAGTGCTACATTGCTTATTTGTTGCTTCTGCTTATGACCCTTTGACTATCATGAAATGTATCACTTGCTGAAGACACCCCAGGGACAAGTTCTCTATTAAGATGACTTAACAGGTCTTTCATGTCTCCAGGTGGAACAATAAGAACAGGTCTAAAGTCATCTTGGCTGGAATTTCTGGATGCAAAGGGTGTCTGGAAACATCTTTGGTAATTTTTTTTCTTCTGAATTTAACGATTTAGTGTGCTCTAACTATAAGAGAGAAAATACTTGGAATGATTCTAATAAACACTTAAGGAATTGATGCCTAGAACAGAAATATGTGGATTAAATTACTTTTTACTTCAAATTGGTAGTAGGTTATTCAGTGTATATACACAACTACATGTCTCCAGAACTGAATTTTTTGTGTTCATCCATCAAAAATTGTGTTTATCTGAAATAGATGCTGTTAATTCATTAAGGTTTTTATCAATGATGTACAGCTATAATCAGTTTTTACTAACTGCAGTGTTCTATAAATTTTCTAAATACAGGAATATCTCACTTTCCCTGAGAAGTGTAATGACTTAATATCTGCAGCATTCCCTCCTGGGAGTAATCTGTTCTTACCAAGTGATTTAATTGGAGTTGATTGAACAAGTCACAGAAGTTAAACATTGCTTTTAAAAGCCTTTGCTAGTTTGAGAATAGCCCTGCAATGCCTTGTTTTCTTGCAGCACACACCAAGTATAAATTATATTTGGACAAGGAGGACAAAATAAATGTGTTAAAAATGCTGGAATCAGTAACTGTTATAACCGGGATTTTTTTTTTTTTAGTTAAGAAACACACATCTTTTAATGTAGAGGTTCAGTTTACTTCACCTAAAAGGAAGTACTAAAGGCATTTTTGGAGTGCAGTGCAGTTGTGAGCAATATTCAGTGTAACTACACTGTAGTTTATAATGGGAAGTAATGAAGAAAATCCCATTTTAGTGTTTCATGGTTACAACTGATGCTTTCAATTGTTTGTAGCTGAGAACGGGACCAAGGGGAAGGAAGATATAACAAAAGGTAAAAATGAAGTGTGGCTAACCCTTTATTCTGAAAGGGAGGGGGGAAAAAAAAAATCACTGCAAATACTACAAATACATTTCTGAGGTCTTTTCTGGGGGGAAAGACCCTGTTCTAGCAGGCACAAGTCTGACATGTTTTTCAATAGAAGACAGCTGAGTTAGTATGGCTGTCACTAGAAGAGAAGACATCTATATTTTGTCTTCAAGAAGAAACACTGTCCTTTGGAACAACTCTTAGAGAATCAATATCAAACTGTAAGGGCCTTTTTTTACTGCTTTACTCACTTGTTTTTCTTTTTGTACAGTGAGACAATTTATGCTGTGGGGAAGCAAAGTTCTAATCATTGCAGAATAATCAAACTGAGATTTTTAAATTGGTGACCTCCAAAGTTTTTCATGCCTTGCAGATTCAGTTCCTCTTGTTGACAGTATGAGTATTATCACACTAGTATTTGAACATAAATGCTCCTTAAAGGTTTTTAGTGCATCTGAAGTTCCAGGTTTCACCATCTTTAAAAAAATAAACTTGAACTCTCTCTCCAGGGATAACTATATAAATAAAATGTCTTTGCTCTTATGTAGATGCATTTAAAGCAAAGAAGTAAAAACTTAATATTTGATTTTGCTCAGTTCAAATAAGCTTAAATCAATGCTAGTAGATACTGACACAATGTTTATTTTTTATTATATATTTGAGGCCTTAGGTCTTTACAAAGGGGCTAATATTATTTTCATTTGTATTAGTCTATCAAAGGACCTTAGTGTCAGACTCAAGGACTGGGAAAAAGGTATCATCTTCATCTTGTTACTTGAAACTGAAGTAAGTGCTTTAGGAGACATCAAGGAATCACAGATCAGAGGACTGGCTGTCACATTCTTCAGAGCTCTTTTTGCTGGATGATGTGAAACCAGGGACTCCTGTGGTGCCTGTACTCATGTCTTTTTTGAGTCCTTTTTCCCCTCTGATTTCTTCTTCAGACAAAAACTTTAAAACAGTTGGAAAGTAAATTGACTGTAAATTATTCTGAATCAGAAGCATACAGGCAGAATCACTTGAATCTCATTTTGTTAGGTATGGTGCTCTGCTTTAAGCTTGTGTAATAAATGTGAGATCACCTGAAAATCCACTCTACTGAACATTTCTAGAGTGCAATTCTGCCTCATTGCTGGCAGGAAAAGGAGGAGAGGTGCTCTGAATCATGATTTTTCATAAATTAGTAAAGCTGTTTTTCCTCTGAGATTTTACTTAGTAAGGTTTTATGTAGATTTTAGTCCTGAAAACCAGAAGTAGTGCAAGCAATTTGAGCTTTGTGGTGTTTAGGCTGGGGTTTTTTGGTTGGTTTTTGGTTTGTTTTTTGTCCTAAAGGTGGGAATACCTGATGTTTTGAATTAGAATTTTGGACTCCAGGAAGAGAAGTCTGTTGTGTTTCCGGAAAACTTCGTGGTTTGCCGTGACCCGTTCACATTTGCACCTTCATTTTGAGGCTGCAAATGTTCAACTGCATTGTGGCAGGGCATTCTAGAGCAGGCAAGGTGTTGCTGGTTTTGCTGGGCTGGAGGTTGTTTCAGAGTGACCACAGGACATTTGCTGCATGCAGAATAGTCCTCTTCCTTTGCCTTCCCTCTGATCTCCACCCACGAGCTCGCAGCAGAGCTGTTTCTCCATTGCCTGGCAAAGCTCCATCCTCTCGAGCCTCGGCTTTGTGCAAAGAGCTGCCATTGTCCATCTGTGGCTTCCCTGCCTATTTCCAAAGCTATTCTCTTCCTTGACCGCCTTCCTGGGAGCTCTGTGTTGAGGTGTACGCTGTATTTCTATCCGCCCACTTTCTTTGAATTTCTTTAAATTTGGCTTTTAGTTCTGTGGAGACCTCACTTGCTCACTGTCCTTTAGCAAGGCTTTAGCATAGCTGGCATGAAGCAATTCCTTAATTTTTTGGCAGCAGATTGTCAGAAGACATTACACAAATTGTCTAAGAAATCATTCCACTTGAGTATTGTTGTTAAAGCTGTTGTTTGCTATAAACATAGGACCAGGCCTTTTAGGTCTGTGCTGGGGGGTCTGGAAACTGGCATATCCTACCATTTCCTTAACCTGTTGCCAGGAATGAGATGCAGGTACACAGGCTTATGTATGGTTGAGATGGCAGATGCTAAGAAGAAATGGCCTGAAGTTGTGTCAGGAAAGGTTTAGGTTGGATATTAGAAAGGATCTTCACCCACAGGGTGGGCAGGCCCTGCACAGGTTGCCTGGAGAAGCTGTGGCTGCCCCATCCCTGGAAGTGTTCAAGGCCAGGCTGGACAGAGCTCTGAACAACCTGGTCTAGTGGAAGGTGTCCTTGCCCATGGCAGGAGGGTTGGAATGAAATGATTTTTAAATCCAAATCTTCTGTGATTCTATGACAGTAGACTTCTGAATTTCATTGGAACATTCCCAGAGGAGTAGCCTAAAGAACTTTAGTTAGATTGTATTTGGAGCTGTACAAACGTACTTGAGATTTGAAGATCAAATAAATGTAAAAAATGAAGAATTCCAGATGTGTTCCATGCCTCTTGGGAAGACAGATCGGACCTGAGGTAATAGTCCACTTTGGGTATACATAACTCCGTAGGTTATTTTATGACATAAAAGCAAATTGCTTGGATTGCTTCCTGAGTTTTCCCTGTAGCTGCCAGACTGCTGAGGGAGTAGTTCTGGACATTGCCTAAGCCAGCTGTGGGGTGTATGGAGTTACATTATTCTGGGCTGTGCAGTGGAGTCCTGCAGCCTCTGGTTGGCCAGCAGACCTTTGGGCCTACCTGTAGCAATAGCTGGGCAATTGTTTAATAGTTAAAAACTTGGTTCTCTTTTGTGGGAATGGTAGCAGTGTGTCACAGAGCAAGGTTTTGAGCCATTTTGCCTTATTAATCTGCTGATTGATTCTTACATTTCCTCTCTGGTTATCTCAGGTGCAACCTCAGAGCAATAAAGCTGCTCTGCTTCTGATTCTATTTGCTATAATTTTTATTGTAAGGACTGAAATAAGATTGCTGCAGATACAAACCAGCAGCCTCCTCTTCTCCATGCATTTTATGTTTTAATTCTCCAATATATAATGACAGATGTACAAGAGAGCATCTCTCATGGTTTTAACACCTAAAATAAGCTCGGCAATCAATGTATCTATAGAAATTCCTTTCTATTTTCTGATACATGTGCTGATTTAGAATCTATACAGTGTATTTTTTTATTGCTGTTTGTAGGATGTAGACATTTGTATAACTTTGTTCTACTACTTCAGTAAAAGGGTTGGAACAGAGGAATTCAATGAATGCCAACATTTTCTTACTGTAATTTTATAACTGGTTATTCCAAGTTGTTTTGGAATCGTGAATGGTTCATTCTAATTTAACTTTCAGAGTAAGTAGCAGGTATGATAAATTCAAATCCAGTATACAGATCCTTCTTTTTATTTTCAGAGGAGAAAAGCCTTCTGTGCCTTATATTTCAATATTCACTAATAACCAGTATATAATCTTTAAATCATTTTTCCATATTTCACAGTTTCTTCCTGAAGTTTTCTTAAGCTAGTTGTGTTTATACTGATTATTTGTTCTTGCTATTTTCATCTTCAGAATGTTGAAAGTTTACTTTAGTTATAAGCTTTTTTTTTGTAAATATCAGTTTTGCTGAGTCTTTTCAGGTATGTTCCATTTTAAAGGTTTTGAGCAGTGATTTCCAAAACCAGTAATAAGAACAGCTGTAGTCTTCAAAGCTTTAAACAAAAAGGATGTTTTTAAGGGTCAGAGTTTGATGAAAAGCCAAGAATAATGCACAAAGTAATACTTGATGTAATACAGATGGTCTAAATTTCTCAACCTTGTAGGGCCTAGATTTCTTGTCTTTGTAGTTAATCTATAGTGTCCACTTACAGCTGTAAAAACTTCTGAGAAATTAATCTTCTTTATTCCATGATCCTATTTTTTAACCTCAGTAATCATACAGTGGCATTAGAGTGAGAACTGTCTAGATGAATTACTGCACATTTCTTTTGATAACATAGGATTTTTTCAGTTCTATTTTATGTGGATGCTTTATTCTTTTGTCCATTTAAAAAACTTGAAAGCAGTTAATGATCTTGCTGTAGGAAAGCCTTTTTCCGAAATTCATTATAACTTTGCCTTTGGTTTAAATTTCAATTTTGCAATGGAACTGGAGAACTTTCCCATTAATTCTGTATTCATTATTTACATCTTTCTATTAAGGGATGTGCTACCTTAAATGCTCACTTATTTCCATAATGGTTGTCCAGTGTATTTGCAGGTTTATGTCCAGTTTATAACTACACTTTTCAGTACTAAAGAGATTAATAGTTGTTTCTCAAATAATTTCTGGAAGCTACATTTTTTTTCCTGAAAACAAACTTGGTTAAAAAATTAAGCTGTTAAGGGAATTGCTCACTGAAGGAAAACGATAGTATAAGTAGTACAAATTGAATATGGACTGGAAAAGCAGGTATTTGTTATTTGCTTTTGTTTGTAGATTTTTTTTTTCCTGTCCTGTCTCTTATGAGTAGCAGGTGTAACTCTGAAAACATGAATATGTTTGAATGAACATATGAGTCAACTGGTCTAACATCAAAATTAGAATGACTCTGGATCTAAATACATAGCAAGTTTTTAAAAAATGCCTATTGCATGAGCACAGTAGGACATTTTTAATGAAGATATTTGAAGACTTAGACTGTTGTGTACACACATATATAAAATAAATATAAAGCTAGATTATTTTAGACTAATGCAATAACAGCCTGCTTTTAGACCATGGCAAACATATGGGAAGTCAAGTTAGTCAAGAATCTTGTTTCCATTAGTTCTTGATTTTTAATTGAGTATTCCACCATTCAGGTCATGTTTTGTCAGTTTAACTGCCTTTTTACATGATGTTTGATTGATATGTGACAATTATCCTTGTTGCTGCCTGGTATCATGCACAAGTAGGATTTGTGCACAAGCAGGATGTGATCTGAGCAAAGACAGTGTGCAAAATTGGAATGCAAATGTTGTATTGCTGAATGGGATTTATAGAGGATATATAGATTTTATATTTATAAAAAGTATTACCTCTAAAAATCGTAGAATCATTAAAGTTGTAAAAGAGCTCTAAGATCATTGAGTCCAACCATTAACCCAGCACAGCCGTGTTCACCACTAATGTCCCTATGTGCCACACCCACATGTCTTTTGAATACTTCAAGGATGGTGATTCCACCTCTTCCCTGGGCAGCCTGTTCCAGTAACTGACCACCCTTTAAGTGAAGAAATTTTTCCTTTGTTTCATAAAGGTAGAGACTCAATATACACCTTTAGTTTAAAAAGGTTCACTTCACCACAAACCCCTTTATTTTGCATGGAGTACTTGTTACATTTGATAAAAGTCAAGTTTGAAAGATATGTTGTTTTTAAAATATACTTTTAATAATGTAAAATCTGAAGTTCACGACGTTTTCTTTTGAGTTTTCCTGTGCAGTGATAAATCAGTCTTGCTATTGATGTTCATTGATCAGGAACTGTAGTGATAGGATAAGGAGTAATGGGTTCAAACTGAAAGCAGGGAAATTTAGGTTAGATATTAGGAAAAAATTCCTTACTGTGAGGGTGGTGAGGCCCTGGCACAGGCTGCCCAGAGAAGCTGTGGCTGCCTCATCCCTGGAAATGTTCAAGGCCAGGCAGGATGGGGCCCTGAGCACCCTGGTCTGGTGGAAGGTGTCCCTGCCCATGGCAGAGTTTTGGAATCAGATGGACCTCTTTAAGACCCTTTTCAACCCATTCTATGATTCACTTAGAAATTATAACAATATGTTGCATTTAGAAATATATGTTGGTGCGAAAGTCTTTGATTTTTTTATAATCCAGGAAATTGAGCACTGAAGACTTGCAGTTATTTTTTTTTTTAATAAAATGTTTAATTAGCAATAGCTCTGATTGCTCTTGAGATGCCAGAAAGATGCATTGAGTTCCATATTATGTATTTAATTTTGATGGAATGACAATTGAGAAGAAAATTTCTTTGTAATTGAGAGTACCAACAATAGTTCTTATAATTGGTTTTAGGCATGGCTTTTAGTGTATAATAGGGGTCAGATATTGATCTCAGTAAAATAAAAATTTCTATGGGGATCATTAAACCATTTATTCTGTGCTGGCATTGGCCTAAGTTATTACTTAACTTGTCATTGTTATAGCCAAAATTTCCTTTGAAATCATTTACTGCTCGATGGGATTTTTAACTGTGCTAATTAATATGATTATTGGTTACTTCCTAGTAATTAAATATCTAGGACGACTTTTGAGATCTCGTGCCTTTGTCCATTAATCTGTCATTTACTGTAATAATATCCAAGATGTCAGTATCAATTCAACCTTTATAGACTCACTATTAGACTCACTATTATTAATTTATGGCGTTGTTCTTTCAGTCCTTGGATATGCAGTAAAAAGCATCCCACACCCTGTGATCAAAAGTTGCTCACTGGATCCATAGGCAGCCATTTATTCTCAGGATTATAAGATGTTTGAATGATTCTTAATTTCCTGGTGGATTTTTTTTTTTTTTCCCAGTGTTGTCAAATTTGTTACTTTTAAGAAGCAACAGACAATTAAGAATTAGAATGGGTCAAGTGATTCACTTTGGGAACAGTGGCAGATGCTTTGCTGCTTTCTGAGCCCGTTGTGTTTGTGCTGTGCACTTCTCCAGCTGTGCCCTCTGGGGCAAGCAGAGCCAGTTAGAAATGGCCATCTAACATCAAATAAAAAAAGCAAAGAAACAGCAATTTCATCCACGGCCAAGTCTGACCAATGTAACTTCCAGAATTGCATCCATAGCTTATGTTAAACGTTAGATAACTGTTTCTACATGAATGGAAACCAAAATGAAATGTGTCAAGAGGGATTTCTTTCAAAAGGGCACATTCTAAAAAGTTGATTGTTGTACTTGCCATTTAAATAAAACATTTTTATAAGTGTAACTTATAAATGAAGTGAAATACTTGTCAAGGCTTAGTTTAAAAGGTCTGAAGTTGCTATGTCTGCCTTATGCAGAAGTCAAAGATATCTCTACTATTTAAAAGCAAATCAATGTTCCATGGTATTTCACAGCAGTGTTTGGGTAGTTGTAAAGTGAAGAAATTAGAGAAGTTAGATTTCTAAGCTTAATATTTCCATTTTCTTCAAATGCATCTTCTGGCTACTGTTAAATCTGTCACTGCATAGAAATACTTGAAAATCGTATACTCATGCAAAATTTCATTTCTTTCTTTTAAAAAAAGTAATTTTATCTTACATTTAAATATGTATTGTCAAGGCTGATTACTGCCTATTTTTATTTTTTTTTTCAGGAAATGTGCATCTAATGGAAAGGGAAAGTTTATTTAGTGGTATATAATTTTTGCTTTCTAACATATGGTAATGTTTTTAGAGTTTATAAATACCCAACTGTATCATTGCCAACCCTTATGTGCTCCTGCATATAGATTTCAAAGCATCAAATAACAAACTGATGCTTCAGGAGGAAACAAGCTTTAGTTTCAGGTTCTTTGGGGAATTGCTCCCAGTTGTAACTGCTGGTGAGGGTCTCATCACCAATGTGGATCTAGACTGGCTTAGAGGAAGTGATTTGGGGAATGTTTTTCCACACAGAGGACATGCCAATGGAAAGAAAATATCAAGGAGAAAGGTTGTTGTCATTGCTGTGGTGTAGCTATTACTTGCTATTTGGTTTTCCTCAGTTACAGGGTAACTTTGATATAATTTAGGATGATCTTGGACTTAATGAGCAGTTGCACTACTGAATTTTATCTCTTTCAGGCATTTCACTTTTCTTCAGTTGATTCCAGTGCAAGAATCTCTTTGTGTGTAGCCTGTTTAAGAAGATGCATGGTACTCTTTCACCTCCTTGCTGGGACCATTCCCAAGGCAGGATGTGGGAGAGTGTGACAGGGACATTTCTCTGGGTGCTAAAGCTGCCTTGAGCCTCTTGGGGCAATTTGTGGTGGACTTGAAAGTTAGACAAGATTAAATGTTCTGTTTTCAGCTGCAAGTGGGAAGAGGAGATAGGGAGATAGAGCAGTTACAGGGAGAGGTGGGTCCTGTCTGAAGAAGGACAAACTCAGCTTTGGGATACAAATGATGAGTGAACTCTCAACAATCTCCAGTTTGTGGTGGTGGAGGACTGACTCTGGATATTCCTGTGCAGAGCAAAAATAACTGCCTCTTGTCACCCCTCCTGTGACTTGCTTCCAAAGCCAGACTGTGCTCTCTGGAAGAAAGAGGCTGAACATTTGCTATCTGAGCATCTTAAACTATAAAACACATCCTCACATGAGGTGGAATGGATAGGGTTGAGCATTTCTGCACCTGCGTATTTACTAAAAGCAAGATCTGGGTCTTATTAAAACAACTGGGAGTGGAGGTTTTTCCCAACCTGGAATTTTATTAATCAGCCAGAATGGAAATTCTAGCACAAAAAGAGAGCAAGCTTTCCAAAATCTTAAGCCATGCGTTTTCTAATCTTTTTTTGCCCAATGGGCATTTTATAACAAAATAATAGTTCAAAATGTAGGTCCTTAATTAACAAGTAAAGAACTGACCTAATGCCAACAACAACTGAATCACTAATATTTAAGGCCATCTGTTGTAGAATTGTCAGATATTCAGAATTTGACATTTTACTCCCTTTATGCAGATAATTTTCATGTAGATCTTGACACAGAGAAACCAACAATCTCAGTCCAGATACGCAACACTCAGATGAAACAAAAGCACATGTTGTACTTCGGTCTATTTTAAGACTTGATTTTTCAGGGAACAATTTTTTATTTGCTTTTGAACTGTAATATAATTGCAAATATACTCATCTTGGAGTCTTGAACTTCTGATGTTATTTATTCAAGCAAAAGACTTTTATGTTTTCAAATCTAATTATGTATAGGGAGAACTGTTATTCAAACATTCAAGAAAAGGTTGCAGGGTCTTTATATTCTGGGGTCTTTGAACTGCTTCTGAAGAAATAATACCAAATAAATAATACCAAAGCAAGAGGAATATTATTTGGGCCCTGGTTCTCATGTTTTTTCCATGTATGCAGATTCCATAATTATTATATTTTACCTGGTTTAAAATTCATTTATGCACAATAAATTAAACGTAAAAATTATGGTGTTTATAATGAGACCATTTAAGTTGTAGTTTGCATTCTTGATTCTCTACATATGAAAATACTATGGTCATGTTGTAGACCACTATTTGCTTTTGCTTTAAATCTACTTGTTTTAAGAGTTTTTTTTTTTTTTTTAAACAAGGAATTCTTTTGTTGCCTACTTGCTTACTGTTAGAGTCAGGGCATCTCTTACAGCATTTTTTTGACATTGCTGCTGTTCTAACCATGGTCTGGATATGGTTTAATAAAGTCGCTGTGACCTGTCTTCAGACTGTGGAGGAAAATATTTTGTTTCTTAGTTAAACAAGCATCTCCCAGTATTTGTTTTATAAGGAACACCAGGATTGTGTCTTCTGAAATTTGTTTTGAATTTGCTAGTTAGAAAAGTGAATTTTTTGGTTTTATCTCCTTTGTTTTCCGAAGACAGGACAATATCATTTGACTATTGTCTATTAGGGTCTAATATTAAGCTTTGAAACAGTTTTAAGTATTTTAGTGGGGATGATAATGCTATGGAGGGAAAGGCTAAGAGGCAATTGGTACTGAGTCCCTTCCATACAGGCTCCCATATTCAAAAGGAGAGCCCAAGTTTCACTCAGTTCTTATGTAACCGAGGGAATAATGCAGACAGTCTGCTGGGCTTAGGAGCTTTCCTTTCCTCACAGCTGTGAAGCATCAAGGAGGAATAAGCAATACCATGCAGAGTTCAGGAGTCATCTTGAGGAGGAGGTGAGGAAGTTGTGGTGCAAAGAAGATAGGACAGCAAGTATTGCAATGTTCCAAAAGTAAGGAAAACATGAAATACTAAGGTTTCCCAGCTATGAAAGCAGATTCCAAGAGCAGCAATTTTGCACAGTGATTCCTGCAGATCCTCTGATGAACACCCTTTGAGTGGTACTTTTGGAGTAGTTGATCAGTGGAAGAATTACAAACAACTTGAATTACTGATAATTAAAAGTAGCACAGTGAGGTTTTCCTGGAAGACTTCTGTTTTTCCTCCTGGATGCAAGACTGCAAAACCCTGTTTTTCTCCAGGTACTCTGATTTCAGCCAAATATCATTCATTTGACATTACTGGAAGAGCGCATAGTATACCAGAAATCAATGGGAAGTTGATTTACTTTATGTAAATTTTTATTTAGACCTTTTTAAAAGTCAGCACTGTGGCAGAGTGTGCCTTGGAGAGCAGCACAGGCTACTACTGAGGGACTCTCTGGTGGGTGGCGAGTGGATGTCTCCTCTCGTTCTTGTTGACAGTGTGACATTCTCATAGGCAAGAAACGTCGTTCTTCTCTCTGACAGGAGATCAATAGTCAAATGGTTCAAAGGCTTGTTAAAGAAGCATATTCAGTATCTACTGACACAGTCTGACACCACCACATCTCCTCTAGGAAGAGTCCCACAAGAAATAATTCTTCACTTACAGCCATCTGCCTGGTAAGGGGTTAAGAGGTTTGAGGATGTGAAGTGGTGGCTCGGGTGCTGCACATAAAGTGCAATGATACTTCTTGTCTCACACCTCCAGCTTTCTTCCAGAACTAAGGAACACCATTCTTGAGGCATACAAACTACTTCATCCACGTCTAACTTTCAGTCTTTTTACAAATTTTTTGAAGTCTCTACTTAGATCTTGAAGGACTATTATATTCACAGCTATTTTCAACATGTTATGAACTTAAAATGGTTTGAAACTTCTAGATTAAAACTGCCCTCTTCTGTAACAGAAGCATTCTAAGTAATCAAGAACTAACCTTCAAGTTAATATGGGTTGGAAATTTTATTTCCTAGTGTAGTGTAGGACTGAAATTAATTTCCATTAAAGACTATTATGGTTGTATCGATTTCCAGATCAGCTGCCAAGTGCACTGCTTGATCTTTCTTCTGTAACAGATACAAACCAGCATATATGTTCAAATAAGGAAACTAAAAATATCTGGCTGCACAGAGAGTTCTCTTCCCAGATAGAGAGTATGAAGTGTGGTAATTTATAGTTACATCAGTTACATCTCAGAAGGATACTGAGATGCTGTGATAAATGTAGTTGCCCTAAAACCCTTCTGGAATAAAACAAAAGTTTCATGCATTTGGACTGACTTAACTATGCCAGGTTATGGGTGTATATAATGTAGGCATCTTGTATTCTGACATGAGCATGAAGAGGCTTCCCAAGATTTCTCACACCTGCCTAATGGTTTCAGTGCCTGTTTGTCCCACTCTGCAAACTTAAGAATTGTTTTACAGGAAAGACCAAGTAGTTTTGCATTGAAGTGAGTCTCAAAAACTGAGCAAGCTGCTGTTCTGTGGTGTTTGAGAGCTCTTAAACATAACTTCAGAATGCAGAGATGAAGAACACAGGTCGCAGGTTTTTAAGGTCCTTTCTCTAGAGAGAGACATCTCAGCACTATGTGAACAGAAGAGAGGAAAATCCCGTTCAAAAACTGTGTCTGAAAGCAAATTTTGCAGAACATCAGCAAAGCAGCCTGCAGGGACTGTAATTCTCTCCTTTACCTTCCTACTGAATAAAAGAATGAGTGGATGAGCTCAAATGATGAATATAGACAAAACAAAATCAGTTTGGAAAATGAGTAGTGTTGGTTACAATATATTATATTACATAAAACACAGTTGTCAGCCAGTTTCAGATGTGTGAGACTATCTAACTGTACTTTTAATTCTTTGTTTCCCCACATTCAATTGTGCTAAAGGATTCAATATCCCAGCCACTAACATTAATCTTCTACATAAGCAATCCCTGTAATTGCAATGAAGATTGTGTATAGAATTTAGCAAGGTGTGAAAGTGCACTGTATTATTGTGACTGAGATGGGAGTGTAGTTGGCTGGAAATTTCTTAATGAAATGTCATGTCAGGAGATTGAGATTGACACCAAAGTGTGGGGGAAAGAATTGCTAATTAAACAATTTCTCTAGTCGAGGATGAAAGTTGTGTGGGAAGATGGTCAGTGATGCCTTTGAGGCTGGATAGCTGTTTCCAGGAGTCCAAGGATGAGGGAGCCACAGTGGGAAATAAGCTGGTACTTAAACTTGTAGGCATTTTTGTAGAATTCAGTAGTATTTTCTGTTTTGACAAATAGATATTCTAGTAGTTGGGGTTTTTACAGCAACAATTTATAGCACTTGCAAACTCTTTTGTATCTATAAAATGCAGCATCTTGGTGTGACTGTGCAACTGTGGATGCTCCATCACTGGAAGTGTTGGATGAGGCTTTGAGTGACCCCATGTAGTCCAAGGTGTCCCTGACCATTGTGGAGGGGCAGGGGGTTGGACTAAATGGTCTTTAAAGGTCCCTTCAAAACCAAACTGTTCTGTGGCTTATGGGACTGTGGGTAAAAGTGCAAAGCTTGACAAAGATGGCTTAAGTTAAAACATAAAGGGTGTAAATGGAACTTGTCACTTGTCTGGTCTCTTGTCTTATATTGCCTTTTTTGCTTAGTCAGGAGGAAAGACATTTTTCCAATATCTAGTGGTACATTTGAAAAATCCTTTTTATTGAAGGTATACCTGCTCATAAAGAAACTTAAATCTTTTGACTCCACTAACTTCCAGAGGATTTATGTACCAGCTATCTGTAGACTTACATTTCAGAAATGTAAAAAAACCGTAGAAATGCTATTGCCAAATATTACTAATGTTCATGTATAATTTGCATAATTTATAATATTTTATGTATTGATTTATGGAACACACAGAGTAAATCCACTTGATCTTTACCATTTTAGTATGTTTAGGTGATAGAAATTGTCTTTTCATTAAAGTGGGAGAAAGAAATGGTCCAGCATTTGTAATGCATTAAAAAAAAAAAAACAGCAAACCAAACTCAAATATATGTAATTTTTATATGGCAATGTACAATTTTTAAAAAATACATTTTTAATTTAGGTACTGATAAAAAATTTAGTTTTACCAGGACATCTGAGGAAGCAATAAATAAATATCCAGACCAGGTATCTTTTATTGTGACTGCAATGAGTTGCCATAGTCTGAAGAGTACGAGCTATAACACCAAAGCTTTATCCTTGGTATTTTCTTTTTTCAACCAGAGCATAACTGGAAACAGTCTCTGGAAGTCTAATCATACAAAATGATTAGTTTTTTACTTCCTTTTTTTTTTTTCTTTCTTCTTCTAGTGACTGAGCAAAAATTATATCTGTAGTAGTTAATGAGTGAAACAGTTAATCTTCCTTTCTTAAAATCTATAATGAGTATTCTAATTAACAAAAAATATCACAAAATTAATTTATACCGGCTTGGCTTAAAGATGCCTTACATGAAGGATGTCAGTTGTGTCTAATCTAGTGCTGCAGTATTGCACATCTTGAAAAGATGAGATGTTAGCTTTCCATAGGAAAAAAACTATAGGAAAAAAATTATATTCTAAGGTTTGTGGTGTTGTGATACTGCTGCGGTTCTATGTTGCTGCCACAGTGCAGTAATATGGGCAAATGAAAAATGTGACCAAGAATCGTATTTGCCTTATCTGTAGAAAGTTATTTCACTAAAATATTTTCTAGGTATAAAAGTAATATTGCAGAAATAATGCACTGTCATAACATCTAAATATTACGCAGTTTACTTTTCAAGTGGAAAGTAAAATATTCCATCTCAATAATGTTTTCCTAGTACTTGATGTTCTTTCTTACAGTAGCAAGGATGCACATATCCATAGAATCATAAAATGCTTTGAGTTGGGATGGGCCTTAAAGATCACCCAGTTCCAACCCCTGCCATGGGCAGGGACACCTTCCACCGGACCAGGTTGCTCCAAGCCCTGTCCAGCCTGGCCTGGAACACTTCCAGGGATGGGGCATCCACAGCTTCTCTGGGCAACTTGTTCTAATGTCTCACCACCCTCACAGTAAAAAATTTCTTTCTAATATCCAATCTAACCCTGCTCTCTGTCAGTGTGAAGCCATTCCCCCTTGTCCTGTCATTCCATGATGACCTTGTCCAAAGTTCCCTCTCCAGCTCTCTTGTGGCCCCTTTAGGTACTGAATGGTGTTCCAAGGTCTCCCTGGAGCCTTCTCGTCTCCCCATCTCTCTCAGCCTGTTTCCATAGCAGAGGTGCTCCAAGCCTCTCATCAACTTAGAGGCTTCCTTTGGACCCATAGTATCCAACATATGAGGCTTTTTGGTGTAGAGAAAAAACACCAGGCCCACAGTTTTTTGTCTAAACTTAATTAGCCATAATTAAATTTCTAACCTAAATGTCTTTAGATGTAATTTCTTATTTACTTAAAGAGTAGAGCTTTTTTCCCCACTCTTTTTTTTCCATTGCAAAATCTTATGTTTTTTTAACCAGGAGTTTCAAGCTGTAAAGCACAGGTTTCTGGACATCCATAGGCTACTTTTAATAGTAGATCTGTGACAGATGAACTAGTTTAACATGTAGAGTAGGCACGCAGTCCATGTGCCTGGCATTTTGATGTGGGTTTGTGTCTTTCTTGGAGACAAAAAAAAAGGGTCAATAAATCAATAAAAGGTTAAAAGTAATCTTTTCTCCTCACTGGTTTGAATCCTTTCTAGCAATAGAGATTCATGAAATGCACCAGTAATTGTTTCCTTTCTTAGAGAATTCATTACCCAAGGCATTAACCATTTTATTGTCATGAGCACTAATACTTTGCATCCTGTTATGCTTTCTCAGGTGCATTAAAATATTAAATACATATTATTCATTTGAGTTCCTGATTCAAATAAAGATAATCTTCTGTCTGAATTAGAGGCAGTTCAGTTTCACTGCTGCTGTCTCTCAAAATCCTTAAGATTGTGTTTCTTTCATTTACACAGTTGCTGTCTCTTCTATCCAAATCTCCAAAAAGAGAGGAAGGCTTCCAGCTCTTCTGCCTGTCCAGAAAAAAAATGAGTGGAGATTGATCTTCTTTCAGTGTAATTTTCTTTCTTTTCAGACTTTGAAAAATGCAGAAGTGATTAACACTGACCTAACAACTGACTTGTTTGACATTTTTGGCATTTTTAGATGGTTTTCATTGGGAGGTTCCAAAGTACTTCATAAGGTGGTAGTTGTGACAGGGTCTCTGGGCACTGGGCTGTGGATCTGTGTTGCTTTACAAACCAAAGCAGCATGATGCACCCATCAGGTTGAATTCCTCAGGTCAGGAGAGTAAGAGGCAAAGCTGGGAATTCAACATGTGAATGAATCAGGTTCATGATGTTAGACCACACCAGTTGCTTCATTTTCCTTCCTTTAAATCTGTTCATGACTAAGACTGAGGCTTGTTACAGTGCTGGTCTTCCTGAAGAAGCATGTGCTGAATACCTGAAATGGAATTTTTTTGAGCTATTGTTTGATGAGAATCATAGGTATAATATTGCTCAATGAGTGTTTTCTGACACTAAAGAAAGCATTTCAATTTCACTTAAAATGTACATGTCTTAGGTCTAATAGTTTGAGTTCTTCAATGAAGTTTTATTCATGAGCTAGAAATCTGAGATAGCAGAGATGCTTCCCATCTGTCTGTAGTCATACACATCTGCAGTAATTCATTTTCAGCAGTGAGTAATTTTTGGCTTGTGGACAGATGTATAATTGAGAGAGAATGCTGCTAAGGGAAAAAAAAAAAAAAAGCTCTGGGAACAAAACCCTTATGGTGAAGACAAATACCTCATAAGAAGCTTCTAATGACAGAATTACTACCACAACCTCTTCTACTGTTTTCACCATATTCCCTGTCAAAAAGGGCATTTTACAATCCTGTGCCATAAAAATAAGGGCTTACGATTATCAAATTATTACACTAAATTTTGGAAGGCATTTTATTTGGTGCTAAAGTAATTAAAAAAGATAGAATAGTCCAAAAGGGAATCCACAGTATTAAAAAATAGTCGACAATATGTCAAAAGCCCATAAGCCTTGGTTTTAGTGGTGTGCTGACAAGGGGTGTTGTTGGCCTTATTTTGAACATTTTTATCAACAGGAACAAACACCTTCACTCATAAATAGAGAAAAAAGTGCTGATGATACTGAAGTTCTCTTCCAACCTGGAGGATTCTGTGATTCTGTGAAATTGTATTCAAATTTTGGGTCATAAATACAAAAGGAGATACTGTTGGCTGTGTTCCTGGGGCAGAGAAACCCATCCTAAAAAGAACTGGCTTTGCACCAGTGGTGAAAAAACTGCTGAAGTGAGTGCAAAGTCTTTTAATCTCATGTATGGTCTCTGAATACATTCAAGGACTGTGAAAGAGAGTGGTAAAAGTTCTGCTTTGGCTATTGATGTAACTGCTCCTGCAGTTCCAAGGCTTCATGTTGTTCTAGCACTCACTAACCAGTATTTTAGTGACTTGCTCTTGAATTTAAGGATGCACAGGTTTGACACAATTTAGGATCAGAAACATGACTTCCTAGGAGAGTATCAAGGAACTTGGTCTCTTCTGCAAGTAGACCAAGGGATGACTTGGTGGTACCTAACAGGTACCTGTGCAAAGAACCTCAGGGAGTTCTTCCATCTGCTAGGCAAAGCTGCAAGAAAGTCTGTTCACTGGAAGTTTAAGCCAAGGAAACCCAGCCAGTAATAAGGGACACTTACACTGGAAGAGCTTTCCATGTACTAGGGTGGAGCCTATGGCACTGGCAGTTTTTACATTATGATGATTTTCTAGATGTCTCTTAAGCTTTACATCGGAGAGATGGTCAGTTTGATGATTCCAGCAGTACCTTTTGGGCGTGTGTTAGTACTAACTTGTTAGAAGTATTAACTTGTGTGAGTTTTGTTTTGTCTTAAGTTGTTTTTTGTGCATCCCTGTGCACTGTGGACCTCACTTTCCATGTGGCTGGATCAGTCCATTTTGTGGTGTGTCTCTGCATTTCCTAAGAATATAAGGGGTGCCCATGTGTTGAAGGGGCTGCAGCTCCATTTCTCCTGTGTTCTGGCTCCAGAAGTGGCCACTGGTGGGTGCTTGAAGGAAGTATCCTGTTTGTTCTGCTCTTGCTCTTTTAATGCAGCACCTCATTTCTTGGCAAATGCTGGATGCTGAACTAAACAGACATTTGGTCAGTGGAACACAGTGCAGTCATTGCTCACTGTGAGAACAAAGCATGTACTGACATTTTCCCTGCCTTTGGCATTTACCAGCTTATGGATTTCTGACCTAGGTTGGTACTGTGGCTGTTATTATCAGTGGCCACTGATGTGTTTTCCATAAACTTTTCTTACCCCTTTTAAGAACCACTTAAGGTTTTGGCATCCACAGTACCTGTGACACCAGATGTTACAATTTAGTTACATACTCCATGACAAAGCTTCCTGTTGTTTTTAATATTCTGGCTTGCTATTTCACTGTATGCTCCCCACACATTGAGTTGAGACTCATGTATTTTATATGCCTTTGTTGTACTCCACTCAGTCATATTGTCTTCAGGCTGGGGGAGTTTTTCAGCAAGCCTTGGACCATGCTTACTGCCTGCTCAGGCACTTTTTCTAGTCCTCCATAATTTTGAGATAGATTCACCTTAGATTTGGGTAATGTCATTAGAATGTTTGGGGTTTTAGTCCTTTTCTGAGTAGCTAACATGCTTTTTGGTGTCTAATTCGGTAATGGCTTAATTTTTGTGATTAATTTATTGATCTTGAAGCTCCGTGTACAGTTTCTCTTAGACTGCACTGACATCTAATGGTAAGGCAAAGTGGCTTAACCATACTTAATGGCAAGATAAATTGTCTGACAGGCAAATATAATTATGTATTTCCTTCTTAATTCAGTATTAGTTTTCCTAAGACAAGATGGAATAACTTCAATTTTTGCAAGAAAAGGCTGACATAAACGTTTTCTTCTGGCAGTTAATCTTTTTGTTCTGTTCAATGTGCCGTACTTATTTTTAAGTGTAGCTTGAATCTTTGCAGGAATATTTTTGAGCACAGTGATAGTAATGTGATGGTTTCATACTGCAGAAGTTTTTAGTATAAGTCACAGGATCTTCAGGAAAGGATGTAAGATGTGAGAACAAAAGCTGTCCTGCAGAACTTCTGAAGGGGATGTTCCAGTGTTGATGTAGCAGTCTCTGCTGCATTTTGAAGAAACATCCAAACAAAAGTCTTTGTCCTCTTTTACTCATCCTTTTATTTTTAATTGGAAAGTTTTTAAACTCCAGTGGATAAGTACTGTTAAATAATACTTTTATAAATGGAATATAGAAAGAAAAAAAAAATTCAGATATTAATCTTTCATATTCCATGCTCAGGTGTAGTACACTGTATAATTTTGAGACATAAGCATTATCTAACTTCCATTATGAAACACCAGTCCTCTGATCCAAAATTTCTGCTTTATACAGAACTGATACTGCTGCTACTGACATTAGAAAGGTTCAACTACAAATTGTAGAGCTTTTAAAAGTAGTGTTTCTCTCTTACATCATAAACTTTATTTTTCCTTTTCTCAGTGTTAGAGCCCATTTCTTGCCGTAGACTCAGAAAGTTGACCTCTTTGCTAAGTAAATACACCTCTAAGTTTATGTTCAAATAAAAAAAAATTCTCATATAATTTTATGTCATTTTACTTTCTGTTGTTCATCAACAGAACTAGACCCTCTCTTTTGCCAAACACAAGATCCTTTGTTTTGTACTACAGAAATATTTTGAAATTTAGATACATTTCCATTTCTCAGTAATAACTTTGAGGTATGGTTGACTTGGATATAAAGAATTTTTTACAGTGAGGGTGATGAGACGCTGGAACAATTGCCTAGAGAAGTGTGGAGATTTCCTTATTGCAAGTGTTCAAGGCCAGGTTGGATGAGGTTTGAGCGACCTGGTCTAGTGGAAGGTGTCCCTCCCTGCCCATGGCAGGAGGGTTGCACTAAACAATCTTTTTACTAACTGAAACAGTTACTGCAAAACAAAATGTATAATTATTTAGGAAAATTCAGGTATTGCTAACATGAGGAAAACGGCTTTGATGATATTTACTTATTACTTCCAGGGCTTGGCCATTTCAAGGCTTGTGAGGTGTGATGGAAAATAGGGATGTTATCAGTTTGGATGGGAAGGAAGGAGAAGTAAAGCGTTAGTAGGGGTTGTCTAGGAAATTTATCTAATTTTTGATCATCAAAACTGATGCCACTGGAATTTGGAATGTAAAATTATAATGTTTCTTGTGATAGCCTTATATTATACTTTTTGGTAGTTGTTGGTAGACATAAAAAATACTTGAATAATTCACTATCATTTCAGACCAAGGAGCATAAGTTAGAATGGCTAAGTTAAGTGAAGGTTGAGATTCCCAAGGGTAACACAAATCTTCATAGCCTTATCATCTAATGACCTATCAATCTGTTCTGTGAATGTCATTTCTGTTTTGAATTTCTTATGCTTCATCTTGTGATTTGGGGTGGTCTACAAACCTCTGCCTGCAACTGACAGTGGGTCAAAAATCAGCCTTCTGCAGTTTGTAGCCTATGAGTGAAAGTGTGTGATCAGGAGAGTTTATACTCCGGATCTCTTTTGAGAGTGGGGTAACTAATCTGAGGTGATGTAGTTTTTCTGTTCCAATCTAGTTGAAGCACAGTCTGGTACGTGCCAAACTGATGCAAAAGAAAAGGTCCAGCACTGCATGCTGCAACAGTTTGGATTTCCCCATCTTCCCTCATCTTGTGGAATTTGTCACAACCCACACATACACTGGGTGTGTATAATTAGCCCACTGTTTTGCTCTCTTAAAAAAATTAATTTCTTAGTTTGCTTCCTTTTCATCCTCTTTCTTTCATGGTTTTTGAATGGGTCTTCCTTCAAATCTTCTCACTCACAGCTAATATTTATCCTTTATTCATTACCAGTATTATCTGCTTTGAAAATTGAATTTAGAGTTGACTTACTTGTTTATCATTTTCTGGTTTAGCCTGCTCACTCTAGAAACATGTTGGAGAATCACTTTTCCTTTTATCTTGAAGTCTCAGAGTAGAGCTCTTCCTTTCTTAAGAAAGAGCTAAATGTTCCAGCAATACCCAGAGACAGATCCTCTTTAAAAATACACTGGAACCATCTGCTTAACTGAAGGAAAAACTCTAATATTGTTTTCAACAGTGTATATTTTGATCTAAAATGTGTACTGCTCAAAAGGGTTCTGGGCATTGATGGTATCTCAGATGGCTTTGTAGGTACTACTTGACAGAGATGATCAGCACTACAGTTCTTAAATCACTTGGATTCTCACTTAACCTTAAAACTACATTGAACTACAGAAGTCTGGTCTTAAATATGATTTGGTGTTCAGGTTTTAGATCATTAGGCACTGTGCTTGTACTTTTAGTGAATTTCTCAAATACAGTTATTCATGTTGTGGTTTTGTAATTGCAGTAACTAACACTTCCACAATTATAAGGCTTTTGTTTTGCTGGGAAGTTCTTCCCATATCATCATCTGCTCGTTCTGTTGGAACATGATGTGTAATAAAACTGTATGAGGATTCAACTTAGAATGGTGTTAACATGTTAATTTACTTCTTGGTCAATTTTTTTAAACTTTTGACGACTTACTATCAATAAAATAATTTTAAAACAATGTTTGAAGGCAAAAAAAATACTTGATTTATATGGCACTCTTTGAAGCTACTGTAGACAGAAAACATCTGGTGACACTTTCAGTGGTAGGTCAATAGTTACAGATGGTCTGTTCTTTACAGCTGTCATCCAGCTTTGTATGCAGAGTGACTACAGTGGAAAAATCTTTTGCTGAATGAATAAACAAAACAGCACAAGGAGGCCAGCAGGCATGTATGTTTCTACAAGATGGGAAATTAAATAAGCTATAAAAATTTAAACCAAGACTAGTGTTTAAAATGTTTGTTATATTCTGGTTTGGCTTTCATGCTTTAGATCTTTCTATGTGATAATTGAAGGAAGTAGATTAAAAAATAGAAGTGATGAGCAAATAAATTAAAGACTAGTTTAGGGCCGATCCTGTGCACAGGTTTGGGGTGTTGGCTTAAGCAAAGGCTGGTGGTTATCTAGTTATAGAGTTGGCTTTTAAAATTGTAAAATGTGTTTTATAATCTTTATAAAAAGATTATGAAATTAGATTTGATGTAATGCTTGTGCAATCTTAGAACCACGTTCAATATTGAAGAACATTATGTTTTGGAAGAATATCAATGTTGAGAAATGTAAAAGTGAATTTCTAAAATGGCAACATTCTTGTTTTGTAAAAAGTAAAAAAAAAGGGGATTCTGCATTCCTCATCAATTTCTTTTCCCCTTCATGATGGGATGTTATATTCAGCTGGAATCAGACACTATGCAAAACAGCCAAAGAATCTCGATTTTGAGGATAAAGAGATGTGGAGGGGAAGTGAAGAGGAGGATGAGGCTGAATGAAGTGTTAAAAGCACAATGAATCTTGTACATTAACTCCATTTTAAATTTAAAAAAAAACCACAAAGAAGGAACTTTATTAAAAGTCCAAATGCACCAAGCAGGGCAGTACTGGTAAAGATAGTTTAAATGCAAATGTGCAATTCTTGATGCTCAAAATGTTTTTCTTTATGATTTCACTCAGAGTTCCTGAATCTTGATCATATGTTAATGAAATGTGCCTATTATGGTTATAGTGAAGTTCAGCCTCTAGAAAGAAACAAGCAGATTTCTAGGCTCAGTCACTTGTAAGGCCATTTAATCCTATCCACTGACGTTGAAAGCTGTTGGGCAGGAATAAAAAGAATCAAGGAGGTGGATTATTTGGCTCATTTTAGTGTGCACCGTGCTTGTACTTCAGTGTGCTCTGCATTTGTTTCTCAAAGTCTACTCAGATATTTAAAGGCGAATAAAAGTGGTGCTCTGATTATGCTTTATAGAGCATCTGTATCCTTAGTTTTACTTTGTCCACTTGCTTATGAGCATTTTATATTCTACTGCTATGATTAGGTTCTCATTGAGGGATTTTTCCTCCTCTCTGCCCATCCCCCCTTCCTGCTTCTCAGTGGTTTGGCTTAAAATGCAGCCTTCTTGTTGCAATGCCCTTACACTGCCTTGCCCAGCTACACGGTATCTGAAAAGTGCCTTGGCTGTATCTGCTGCCAAAGAGCTTTGCCTGGTCATGCATAAACCTGCTCCAAATGCCATTTGGTTTATAGAGATGTTGGCATTCTCTCTTGTCACTGGGATGTGTTTCCTTGCATCTGTGCCCCTTGACTTGGTTTCCTTCAGCTTCCAAGCTGAAACTCTGGATTACTTCATCGTCAAGAGCTTGAAAGTCACGAGTGAAAGGAGTATGTTCTCTCACTGTGAGCTTTGTGATGCAAAGTTGTGGCTTTCCAATTTCATCTCAGATGAACGTGTTTCTGTCAATTTATGGGAATATGGACGTGTGCCTTCCCAGGATACCTGCATTGACTGGCAGTTTGTTCACTGGAAGGGCAGAAAAGTATTTGACTGTCAAAAGGCAGAGAACAGCAGCTGTCTCGGAGCATTTCTATACTGGCTTGTCAGAGTTGTGCCGTGTGCTTTGTATCCCTGTGTTTAGAAGACAGTTTGCTGTGAAATACCAGTTTACCTAATATGGTTTAAGAACTTTGTGGGTTTTTAAAAAATTCTTTAGATTACATACAGATCATCTTTGTATCATCTGGACAAAGGTGCCAAAAATCATGTATTTTAAAGTTTATCTTTCTGTTCACAGGTGGAAATAAGCTTCTAAAAGGCTGAGCATTTCTGCCTGGTGGCTGTTGTGAGAAGACCTTCACCAAGCTGTGTGGGGACGTTCTTTGAGCTTCCACTCTTATGTCTCTAATGGACAAACACAAAGTGAAGCGGCAACGTCTGGATCGCATATTTGAAGGTTGGACATTTCAGTTTCTAATGTTAACTCTGTTAATTTTGTGGACTACTGATATTTCTGAAGACTGGAACTTTTGTTTTGGTCATTCAATGTATTTTTAATTGAGTTGTAGTTCCTGTTGAGATAACATTGAATGTGCACAAATGCTTTTTTGGGGTGAAAATGGATCTAGACAAATAAAAGAAACTAGTGTGTGACCTATTCTACAGTTGAGTTGGCTTTCATCTTAGCATTTTACAACATTCTACCCAAACACTGTAAAAGATTTTGGGTTTATATAAAACAACAATTACAAAAGGGTAAGATGACCACGTAGTGCTCTTGGGAGTTACTCTCTACAGGCTTGCTTCATGTAGATTGATTTAACACCTTGTATCTGATCCTTGAAAGGAAGTAAAAAGTCAAATGAAAACAAAACAAAAATTGCAGGAGACCCCCAAAATGTTAAATGAGTATTAATAAAAATAGCCTGAATTCTAGTGAAAGGAGTTGTAATCATTTGGGTCTGTCATTTTACCTTAAGTCACAAATGACGAATTGCACACTCCTGGTTTCTCTCCAAATGGGCTTTTAGAGCTGGTATGAAAGCAGGTCGAGGGATAAGGTGTGCTTTTTTTAAGAATATACATGATTGATCTGGACTAAATGAATTTTTATATTAAAATGTTAATTTCTCAATAGAAGATAATGGAATAGTTAATTTCTTTTTGATACGATGGGAGACAGCATCAAGACTGGTGGGTACATGGTCTCTGCATCATGTCTAATGATGTGAACTGCAGGTGGAACATTTGCTCCTCCACATGTTGGTCTTGAAACCCTTTCCCAGCAGCTGTGTTGTGTGAGCAGTCCCCAGCCGTGGATTTTTACCCCATTCTTTGTGCCAGTATCAGTGTGGCCCTACAATGAGCTACACTGAGAAAACAACTCATACCAAAACCACCTTTTATTGGCATATTTTCCATTTGGGTAATTTCCTCAGTCCAGGTCACTGTTGAGCTGACAGAGCAGTTGCAGTTGGAAAAGCTCAGTGTGAGATTTGCTGGGACTGTTTAGCCTAACACAGCCAGAGAAAGGGACATTTCATCCAAGCATCAAAGGGTGCAGTTCCACATTCAGTTTGGGTGATTAATCTCCTTGTCAGTCTCTTCTAAAGCTGGCCAAGCCCACCCATGGTTACCAGTTCCAGACTGTTGTTGTGTCCCACCTAGACTGGTTGGCCAAGTGGCCAGTTGAACCTGCTCACTGGAGAATGATCCCTGCTTAGAGAAATGGGGAACTGACTGTGGAGGACCAGGAAATTGGGAAGGCTGCCCCACTTTCTGTGCATGTCTGCGGCTGGGTCAGTTAGAAATGGCCTAGGAGTGTGCATACTCCTCTCCTCTGCTCCCAGTCTCAGTTCCTCATCCTCGAGTTTATGTATCAACCTCTTCAACAAGAAATGGAGAATATTAATTTTTTTTTGGCCTGTGTTAGTCAGCTGAATCAGCAGATCATGAGGAGGAATGACAAACCTGTCCCTTTTGATGGCAGCCAGCAGTTAGAGCTGCTCAGCCCACTCAGTGCAATTTCAGCCTCCTTCTGGGCTTATTATATTGAGGCACAGAACAATGTAAGAGGCAAGAAGTCTGTGATGACGTGGGAAGGAACGTTGCCAGGGACAGAGGTGACAGAGCAGCAGCCACTGTGACTGAAATAGCAGTGGCTTCCCCCAGACTTTGTGCTCACATCCAGTGATGGTGTTTAATCAGTGCCTTTTGTCTGGCTTCATTTTCCCAGCCCTGCACAATTCACTGCATCCTATGGTAAAATCTGTGTGGCCATGCAATGGAGGGAATTGATCCACTTGAAAAGTAATGTAGGAGAAAAAGGGGATTTTTTTAGCTGCCTCTCTGCTTCCTTAATCCCATTTACCAAATAGCCAGGTTGGAAACATAGAGTGGGAAGGCCAGGCAGAAGATGATCAGGAGGAGAGGGGGTGAAACAATGGATATGGAAACATGCTGAAATTTTATTGTTATGGGAACCCAGTTTGGCTCTTTAAAATGCTGGAGCTGTTTTACTCTTGTGTGTCTATACGTTCAAATGTTCTTTGAGGCTTGTAAACACATTTCCCTGGCTGATGATTTCAAATTGTGTAAAAAAGGATAAAACTAGGGGGTTGGTTTGTTTTATAATGGCTTTTCTCTACATGTGGTCCTCTTCAGGTTTAAAAATTAATTATGCAGAATTGTTCTCTGGTATATGTACCTTTCACAACACAACCTAAATATTTTATATTTTAGAAATATGCATGATGTTTTACAAAGCTCAGGGAATGTAATGAGCTGTAGAGCTATTAAAGGTGGTTTATCTTCTTGGTCAGCTTTTCTGTTCATCAGTTTGTACATAGCCTTCTTTTGAACTTTCCCTTAGAAGAGAATATTTTAAAGATGCACTATATTTCTATTGCAAGTTCAATTAAAAATAGGCTGCAATAACTTGCTAATTACTACTAACTATGTATTTTTTCATGAATTCTTGAACATAATGTGAGATGGGCAGACATTAACACATTATTTTGTCCATAAAGAGCCATTCTGGTGGTGCCATACAGCACTTCATCACTGTCTGTATCTGTTTGAGGAGGGGATGGTAATTAGTTGAAATTCAGTTTCTGAAAAATGAGTGTTGTGGGCCTGATTCTCAAACTGAAATGCTCACATTGGGAACATGTGCACAGGGTTGCACACAGCTTTTTCTTTAGACTTTGAGCTTTTTCTGTGGCATTGATGGATTATCACAAGTGCTCTTGGAAGTTCAGTAACTGTGTGTGCACAGTGTTATTCGAGTTGGACTGCTTTCCTATGCCTCTAGGTAGCTTCTTGCACACTTGCTTGTAGCAGCTAATCATGCAAATTAAGTAAACTGATCAGACATCACTGGATTTACTACCAGCCTGTGAACTAATGACAGTGTGGTGGTAGTACTGCTAAATTGCAGCTGATACCCAATACAGAAAAAAGCCCCTGTTTCTATTACTTTGGGAGCAATTAGTTCTCTCTTAATGTAGCTGAGTAAGTGATTTTGTCTCTGAGGTACCTATGATCCCCTTTGATGATTTCTTAAATATGAAATTGAATATTTGCTTTTAATCCCAAAGCTGTTTGCAATTACATTTTTTTGTGCACATTTCAATGCAAGACTGAAAGAAGTCTGTCCCTTAAAAAAGCCAGGTATTAAATTCTGGTTTCTAACTTCCACCAGTAACTGTGAATTATGCTTAGGCATAAGGACTTGATTCGAGGCACTCTGAGATGCTAATATTAAACTCACTTCACAATTCGTAAAATAACATTTAGGATTCTTCCCTTGGAGATAAATGGTATCAAGACATGTGAAAGATTAATTAGTTACTGATTATATTTTTCTTTGTCCCCCTCTCCGGTGATGCTGGTGATTGCAAAGCATAATTATAGTAGTATACATTTGGCAGAACAGTTGGAAGTGTCACAGTGCAAAAATAAAATGTGTTCATTTTGTGGGTAATTTGAAAAATTCAAAATGTTTTTGGCATTTTGAAAAGTTGTTATCTCTAATTAAGGTATTATTGTGCTTTATATTGTAACAAACTGTAAACAATGCTGTTTATTTGCTTATATTCTAGAAATCTTTAATTAAATGTGTGTATGTTTTACTGACCATTGCTTGGAAGTTACCTTGGGATGTCTGACTTCTGTTGCAGTTGCTGGGTGCTAATAGATGAAGCAGGAAGGAACAGAAGGTGGCTGCATGCAGGGGGAATGTCTGAATTGTCTGTGAACAGGCTTGGTGAACACTGTGAATTATCTCTAAATATATTACTATATATTTATTATACACTGCTTTTGGTGGATTTCCAAGCTTTAGGGAACGCTGGTGGAACTGGGAGGAAGAAAGGGGCTTCTCTCATTTCTTCTTGCTTGTTTGCACAGGTATTAGGGATTAAAGTACAAAACAATGCTGGAAATGTAACTGGAAAATTGACTTTCCCAATTGCTTGAAACCAGGAATTGCTTCCCAGAGCACCTCATGTGATACTTATACAGCAAAGACTGCAACGTGTACCAAGTACAAGTCTGTGAAGACCCTGTCTGCCCCAAGACAGATGTTCTTTTTTTTGTCTTCTGGTTTTGATGAAGCAAAAAGCATTGCAGCACTCAGAATGCTCAAACAATCATTTCCTTTTTTTTTGGTTTTTCCTTTTTATGCAGCAGTAGTATTCATCTTAATGTTATTCTTTATATGCATGTTGCCTTTCAAAAAGTGCTCAGAAGAAAACCTGGAATGTATTTTAGCTATTTTAACAGTGATGCTTTATTACCTAAGAAATGAAGAGTTGGTCAAAATCATAAATTGGAAAAGAAAGTGCATATTAATGGGATGAATTTCTGAGTTTTCAGATAAAATCTCTCATCTTTGCTTTTATGAAGGGCAGCCTTTCTTTGGGAAGGTTTGATTACTGGCAAATACCCAAGTGTGATGCACTTGGGAGGACAGTAAAAGTACATGATAAATGAATAGTTTCATCTCAAGGATATGGCCTGGGCTTTCTTTCCCTATAAGGAAACATCTCTGTTTTTAGAGCTTCTTTTTTCTGCTTGAGATTTAATAAGCTGAATCTTCAGTTCATAGTTGATGTGGAGTATGTTGGTGGTTCCAGGAGGAATGCAGAGGAAAAAAACTGGATATGAATTGAATTTTTGTCTTCTCAAATTGATAGAGAAATCTTGTAATAAAGAGTGACTTAGTTAAAAAAAAAAAAAAAGCATTCACTTTCCTGATTTATTTTTCTTGTGCATGTAATAGCTTGGCTTCTTAACAAGTGGAAGGTACCAGATTGACAAACACCAAGTGTTTTTTTCATGACCGTTGATGGATCCTATGTAGTTTGTGTAAACTGTGATGTGAGCCCTTGCAGTTGTGAATGAGGCACTTAAGTTTTCTGCATATTAATAAGAAAGATGGCCTACTTTGGCTAGGTCTGGGCTTTCCCTGAATTTCAAAAAGGATTTTTACTAAAGTTGTTCTGTACCATGTAAGTTGATCTGTAAATAAGAGGAAGGAGGAATAAATGTTGCCACAGAGTGCCCTTAGCTCTTTCTTATGCAAGTGGGAATTGCAGATGTCAAGTTCTTTGGAGAACAAGAGCTATCAATTTTCTTAACTGGCATCCAAATTTGAACACGTTCTCCATTGTCTCATTTGCTACATACATTGCAGAGTGAAAGGAAATAAAAAAATGCACAGACAATGGTAAATCACAGAGTACTTTACAGAGGTTTCTTCCTGTGTACTGCTCTTAGTACTGGGCATACTAAATATGCCAAGTGTTTCTTAAAAAGGGATTAATGGGCTGCCTCGTTGCTTGGTGTCTGACAGACTTCAGAAGGCGGCTTAGTGAAGGATTAGGACAGCAGAGGGAGCTCAAAGATTCCTAATATTTTATCATTTGTTTCCTAAGTCAAAGTATCTCCTTTATAAAGTACCAATTAACCTTTGCAAAAATATGATTTTCTAACCTTAAGTGCCTTCGGCAAATACATAAGGATTTGAACTGGAGTAAATTCCTTTTCTCTGTAGCAATCCAGTGTAAATTAAATTAGGAATCGGGTAGTAAGACCTACCAAAATCTTTCTGCAGGAACAGCCATCAAACCTTTCAACTGTAGCAAATGAAAGTGTTTGAGCAAGTAGAGTTTTCTATGAATGACCTATAGAATAATATTTTATAAGTAAACATTCAGATACAAGTTTTTTAACATAAATGCGCACTTCTGTGTATTGCATACAAACATGTTTTAACAATTCAACACTCTTTTTTTTCTGTGTTTTGCTTGTAAGAACTTTGAATGTATTTTTGAATATTTGGTAATATAGAGCATTATGTACAAGTTGCCTTCAAAGAACAGGGAGGATATTCTAAGGATTAAGATAAACTGACTATAATAAAATAATAAAATAATAAAATAATAAAATAATAAAATAATAAAATAATAAATGGTGCTTCCAGGAATCTTCACATAACAAGATCGTTTGCCACTTTGCAAAGGAAAATTATCTGTATATTTGGGTTATGTTTACTCTGCTGCAAAAGCATCCTTTATCTCATTACAATTATAGTTGAAATGCTTATGCACAGGCTTGTGTTTGGTTTTTGGTTTTGCCCTTAATATCAGCCCAAGGTGTTTTCTAGCTTTCTTTTGGCTTGCTGCAGTAACCTGCTTTTGCAATCTGAGTTTTCACCTAGGCAGCCTTTGGATTGGCATCCACTTAAGTACTGCAATGTTGCAGAGGTATTACAGTAACAATGCAAGCTGTATGAAAAGAGAATTGGCTTAGAAGCCCATTTTGCCCTAAATGATACTGAACAGTAGCTGCTAATGAAAAGCATTACTTCAGTAAGAAAATTTGAGGACAAAAAGATCTATGGAGAAAAAAATCTCACTGAGATTTTTAAGTTCTGCTGAAACATTCATGCCACTTATTTAAGTTTTGGATGTTGTAAAGAAAAACTGCAATTTTGTGGTGTCCAGCATTATGCATTTTATCTTTGTCACATTTTGATTGAATAACATTTTGAAATAAAACACTGCTTGCTTATGACAGCAGGTATGTTCAGCTGTGATCTATCTAGAATGCTGCATCTTGACAATGTAGTAAAGTCAGAATAGTTTCTCTTAATTTTAGTGTCAGACAGTGTTGAATACAGAAAATAATATAGCATGACACTGGTTTTAAAGGGTTGTAATAGTTGTATATGTAATATCATAGATATTTGAGTCAGAATCCAGTATATAACCACACCTCATCATCTAATTCCTGAATAATCTCCAGAGAATTTATTCTTCCTATTCTCCTATTAATAAAAATATTTTTAGACTAAATATTTAGCTTTTATGCAGTGCAGATGAGTGCCTTATAAAACTTTTAAAAGCTTTAGAAGTCTTAAGTACTGGTGATGGTAGTATGTACTTATTTCTGCCTGGGGTCAGGGAAGATTCTCTGATGTTGCTTTACACTCTGCTCTGGAAAACTGAACTGTACAAAGATTAAGTGTCTAGGTAAACATACTGAAGAATTTACATAGTCATCTAATTAAAGCAGTCATGTTCAGCTTTCACAGAGGCAATTCCCATCCTTAGGGAAGTGCAAAAGGATTTTGTTTCCTCCCTTAGTGCGGTCAGGATGGGAGTGCGATTACGCAAGTGGAAACAAGAAAATAAAAGTGGAGACGGTCTTTTAGTGCTGGAGGCTTCTGCTGCTCCATTCTTGTGTCCTCGTTCCACGAGGTCAGTACTGGACTTGAAGGGTGCCTGCCTCTCCTTAAACAGAAGGAATTGCATGGAGGCTTTGCCAGAAGGAGTATCTAGCAGAGAAAGTCATTGTGGTCTGATGGACCGGTCATTTGGAGTTAAGAAACCTGTGTTTTATCTTGTAGCTCTCTGAAGTCAGGTAGCAGGTTAGGAAAACAAAAGCTGCCTGTGCATCTTCTTTTTCTGTGACAGAAAGGAGTCAGTCAGAGACGTTCTGGGATATAAATAGCAGCAGGCTGTTGTAATACTCATGGAATCCCTTTAAAACACGAGGCTTTGCTAATTGTGAGAATACCTGGCACTTACTGCAGGTGAAAACATGTCCTTTGGTACCAGTGGAGATCCAGAACTCTGCAGTGGTTTGTGGCCCTGCTCAGATACCTAAATAAAAAGGTTCTTTCTTCTGCCCTTTCCTATGAGAACTAAATTTAAATTGCTTGTGACTTTGAGCAGATGTATTTTGGATTTTTTTAAAGCCAGAAATTAGCTGTTAAAAATTATTCATCCTTCTCTTTTCCCTGATGCTTATTTTTCAAAGTATCCTCCCATGCACTGAATTTTCAGACCTCTCATTCTACCAATTAAATGGAGACACAGCAAAAATACACAACAAAAATTACAGGCAATGGCAGTAGGAGAGCAAAAGATGAAGAGTAAAGACTCTTTATTCTTTTGATCCTACCTGTATTTTTCAGAAAGTTTCCTCGTGTGCTAGATGATGACACTCAAATACAATTAGGCTATGACTCCTACTAATAGGTAATCAAGAATAATTATAAGTGTTAATTAAATACATGATAAATGCCTCTTTTTGTCAAGGAGTGCACATTTGAAGAAATAGTTTTATTAAGTGCTAAGAAAACTTTTTCCCAGGCAATTTTATCACTATTTCTTGTTGCCTGCTGTTCCTTTCTGCCTTGAAGATTGCATCAGTCACACGCATGTGGCTTTTTCCTGGGTATCAAATACCACTTAGGCAGGTGTTGCTTAATTTCCACAACATCTGCCAGTCATTTTTGGTTGTTGTTGTTAGTTTAGCTAACCTGCAGATGGTCATGTTTGCCTGTTTGTGCAGTGCTCCACAGACTCCCATGCTTGTTCCCTGAGTGCTGCCCTGCACTTCCATGCAGGCATCACCAATTTATCAAACTCAAATAATTTAGTAACAGTTACATCTTCTTGCAATAAACAAAAGCAGCTGTGCTCTAGCTATCCTTATCTGCATGAATGCATAGATTGTAAAGGGCTTATCTGACAGACAAGACAGAAGTTTAGAATTTCAAACTGGAATTTAGGGCATGTAAGTCAGAATGAGTCTACACTGATGTTTAGAAACAATATAATAATGCAGAGAATGAATTAGTTACCATAGTAACTGCTTTGTTTTAATAATTTGGTGGGGCAATGAATAGAAGGATCTCAGAAAGAAGTTGTATCACTCTTAATTACATGTTGTGCAAGGAAAGAGGTTTTGTTCATTAATAGTGGAAATTAATTTGATTTTATAACAGATTGAAGAATGAATATATAAGTTTTGCTTTGGAAAGGCAGTAAGAATGGTTTACAGGTTTTTTTATTCTTATTTTTTCCACCCCCTGGGAAAAACATAATCACATTTTACATTTTATTATGGCAATGCAGGTTATTGATTTCTTAACAATAAAACATGCTCAATATATTGCATTGTAAGCGTGGCTTCAATCTGTGTGCTGTGATTTGTTGCCTGGCAGTTGTTGGCAGCCTAGCAACATGCTTCAGTCCAGATCTGCAAAAGGATACAGACACGCAAAGTTAGGAGTTACGGGGAAGGCAGGTTTCTCAGTACTTCAAAACCCATCTAAAATCATCAGCACCTTGAAATCCCTTTGTACTTTATGGATGATATTCAAGTGCACTCCACACTTTCAAGATCACAGAATCACAGAATGGCTTGGAAGCGACCTTAATGATCATCCAATTCCAACCCCTCTGCCATGGGCAGGGACACCTTCCACTGCACCAGGTTGCTCAAAGTCCTGACCTTCTTAATTTTCCTTCCTCTTGCAGTTTTGAGCAGTTTCGTGTGTGTTTTATGCTTAAGACAAGGCAGGATTCTTGAACTGAATGAGCTCTTTTGGAGGCAGATGCAGAGCGAGCAAAAGCCTTCTGTGATCACAGGCACACGAGTCAGCTGGAGCCTGCTTTGCAGAAAGATGGAGGCACAGTGGTGCTTTACTCCAGAAATTCATGTGCAGGGCATGTTCCAGCACCTCTGGCAGATGCCTGTGTGCTGACGAGGCCGTGGCTGGAGACTGGCAGGTGTCATGGAAGGGATTACTGCTGATGTCCTCCTGGAGCCTTTCACAGAGCACAGCCTCTAATTTGTGTCTGCGTTCTCATCTGATGCCCTTTATTTTTTTTTTTTTATTTTCTCCCTAATGAAACTTGCAGGAGCTTAATTCTCCTTGAGACTACTGGCAACTTTTGGCTGAAATTTGCTGTTGAGTTAGGGATTTAATTAAGAGGGCCCAGCAGGTTGATGGACAGACACAATTAGGTGAGCCTGGCTGCCTTTGAAAATCTGTCTGAAAGTTGCTTAGATATTGCAGACAGAAATAAGGAGTGCCACCTGATTATTCCTTGGCCAAGGAAGTGATGTCCATTACCAGACTCAAATCATGTACCCTCCCTAGACCAGGGAGTCTTAAAATTGTTTCTCAAAGCATTGCTCTTAACAGTGGCTCCTCAATAGGTAAGGGTGTCTTCCCAGGAGCAGGGAAACCTTACCATCGATCCAAAGCTCACTAGTTTTTTGAAGGGAGGTTTGTTACCCTTCCTCTGTTGTTTGCTGCTATGTGCCAGGTAATGCAAGCTCAACTCATTGTGTCAGGGGGAAAAAAGGGATAACTAAACCCAGTAATGACTCAGGAAGGGAAATTCAAGCCTCTCTGTTTCTAGTGCTTCTGTGTATGTAAATTTTGGAATGAGATTTTCTGTGTATGTAAATTTTGGAAGGAGATTTAAAACTGTGGACTGTTTCTTTTTGAGGTGAGTGCCCCTATCACTGGGCTGTTCATGTCCTTGATGCCTCCTCTCTGGTCTCATAAGAAACTTGCCTTGATAAAATATTTCTAAAGGCAGTGTATGGCACTTCCTTCCTTCTTCCCTTATTTAGCTGTATCTAAATAAAATTAAATTGTGATGTTTTTGAAATGGACACTAACTCGGTTTGAACTTTCTTTGGTACCTAATCCTTCACTAGAATTCTGAAATGTTTGTTAGTATAATCTTAAAGTTTACAAAATCCTTTCCTGTTTAATTTTTGTGTGTCAGTCTGTGAAGCTTCTCAAAATGTCAGATGATTAGATGAGTTTTTCCCCCCATCCAAGATGTTGATTCAGGGAAGTAAAAGGAAGTTCATTCTAGAGCTGCAAACATCCAATGAAGAATTTTTTAGTCAGTTGCTTCCTTTTATCTGTGTTAACCATAAATCAGTGGTTATTTTATAGGTTCCTTGTGATTACAGTAATCAACAACGTGATTGTATCCTGGATAGTTGGTGAAAGAAACTTCACAGCAGCCCCTTAAAGGCACTGGTGCATCTGATAGTGGTCTTGCAGTCAAATGTGGTCTTTAGTTGCCATTTTCCCTACAATTCTGAGTCTCATCATCTTTGTTTTTCTGTTTCTCTTTTCTCATGAGGAAGTAAAATAATTTTTTATTATAAAAAATTTATAAAATAAGTTTTCTGATGTTTCCTAAATTATTCTTTGTAATATGTTTTTTTCGCTCGGTGATACACAAGTGGATTTCCACTGAAATTCATTAGCATTAACTGTTAACTTTTTAATTTAATGTTCAACTCTATTCCATTCACTCTGACTTTATTTGCATTAGTCTTTTGTGAATGGAAGCACTCGCAAATTTAATCCTAAGTCACCGTTTTCCACATAGTTTAAAATTATTTAACAGTTTACTAAGGGATCACTCATGGAAAACACTCCTGCCCCATCTGAAGCTGTGGATTCCTCCTTTTTAGAAGAAATACCAATGGAGTTTTCATGTCAGCTCCACTGATGGTGCCAAAGGCTTGTTGATCTTTCCTGAGCCATGAACTTCTCCAGAAGGATAATTGATTGTACCTCCTGACACAATCATCTAATTGAAAAACGTATTTGCTGAATAAAGTTTGTTGCATTGTTCTAACTAAAACCCTTGTATTTTATGCAGTTTTAAAAGCTCTCTTTTTAAATTATTTACAAGGCAGGCTTGTAACTTAAACTTGCTTTAACTTACAGACAGGTTTATCATTTTGCATTGATAAAATTTGACAGAAAATTTTCAGATAGGATGGTGGAATTCAAAGTTAAAAAAGATAGTGTAGCCTCATTCTATACAAGTTAATTATGAATGTTCAATTTAACAGGAAAGGTTTGTACTAATAATGGTGCTAGCTGAGCCCAGTTAGGCCCAGACAAGAGAACACAATTACATTTTGGAGTACTTACTTTTAATAACTTTATACATCCCTTAAAACTCCTTTTGATATATGTGAGTACACATACACAATATAGATCACTTGAAAATGTAATTAAATATTTTGTATCCAAAAATTAGATACTTAATTTAAAAAGCATGTTTAAACAGGTAGTTATGGTATTCTTGCACCTGACTCCTCAATATTGGAGTAACTTATGACCTCTGATTTGCCTCATGTTTGTTTCCATTCCGTCTCTTGGGTCTTTGGTCTGGATGCAATTTGTATCTGTTGTCCTTTTTGTTTTTTCTTGATGCCTGGGTGTGGCAGAGCTTGTTGTGTTATCAAAGCTGGACTCTGGTTCCTGGAATTCTTTGTCTGCAGCAATTCCATAGGCCTGAACTGCCACAAAGTACAGAAATTAAAGGCTTATCAGCATTTCTCCATAGGACCATAGAGGTATACTTTCTGTTGAAAATCTTTCTTTAATTTGGTATTATAATTAAAACTGCACTTACATCCAGCATAAAAGGATGTTGATTTATTGGTTGCAGTTGATTTAAAAAGCTGCTGGATACTTCTGCCTTCTTTCAGCAGTATGAGTGGGATTTTTTTTTGGTAAGTTTTCAAATGTAGCTGAAGCATGGGACAGACCCTGACTTAGGTTGCCAGGTTTACAGATGCCACTGTTTTTATAAACCTTAAATTGTCTTTTAAGTAAAGACTTCATAAAATAGTAGAAGCAGAGTTTTCATGATTTGTAGAAAGTCCATAAATTCTTACTTAATTTAGCTGGGCTGCTTTACTATCTGAAAGGTTGAATTGATCTAAAGGAGTTTAGCTTGGCAAAACTGCTAGAACCTCATATTTTAAGTAAATGTGCTGAAAACTGGAAAGTTCTAGAGAAGTGATTCTATGCAGCCTTCCTTGGCTGTGAAGGACAGAGCAGGGGGAGGGAGGGAAAGCTAAAATTATACATAAAAGCACATTCAAGCTATCATCATATCCTTGACATTAGGAGTATAATCTGTGTTGTAGATTGGCAGTAATGCCTAATGATTTTGCATCCAAAAACCAGATGACATTGTTCTCCCATTTGATATATGCATAATTTTTTTTTTGTGGTTTCTATTCATGATGTATTTCCCTTTTAATCAATTACATTTCAATTACATTATGTCCTTTCAGTAGCATTAAAGGATTATGGCCTGAGAAAATAAAAACTAATTTGGTAAAAAAGTATAAGCCAGAAAAAATGAGTTAATTTCAAAAAACCCCACTGCAATATTCATCTACTGATGACCATTCAAGAAACAAGAAATGCTGACACTGTTGCCAATATTTTGTCTTTTATGGCATCTAAAAAACGAGGCCTTTGAACCAGGTACTTTCAAGCATCAGTTGAGTGTTCAGCTGCACCTTCTCCATTGTCTGTTGTGACTTGTGGTGCTAATTTTATTGTTAAATATGTTGTCCACAACAACAGCCAAGTTGCTGGTCAAGTACAAGGAAATGTCTTTTAATATTTAGCTTAAGTGAGCAGCACTGATTTGGTTCTATTTTACTTGCTGAAAGGTTTTTTGTTTGGCCTCCACAGAAGGTAAGGGTAAGCTAAATCTTTTTCATTCAAGATTTATTTAAGAATAATATTGGCCATATGATGTTATCAGCAAGAAGAGAATCAGCAGAACTGCTACTAAGACAAAAATGTATCTAGACTTGAGATTTAAGCAGTTGGTCAGGTTATTTTAAGATGCATTCACCATTTGAAGATGTTCCATTAATGCTTAAGATTAGCATATTTTTTAAATGGCAGGAAAATTGATTTAAACATTTAGAGTATGCTGGATGGGATGTTTTCAGAAGTCAGTTTTTGTGAAGCTTGGCTATAATCCTCCTCAGTTTTATGTTTTTCAAATATGACAGAGTCTTCTCTAAAAACATTTATCTGGTTGAAAATAAAGTGGAAGAAAAGATTGCATGAGAAGCCAGGGTGTCATTCACTGAATTCGGTGTTAGTCAATTCAGAAGTGATGTGGAAAAAATGCATTTACAGAAGTTTTATTATGATACCTAGACTGCCAAATACCATAAAAGCTTTGTGTAGCATAAGCATGGTGAGCTGTGAGCTGAATCAGGTCACTAGGAAACTCCTCAGCACTCCTTTTCTCTGGCCACTTTATTTTCTTCTAGTTCTAATTTTCATAATTTTTACTGTATTTCATAATAAGGGAAAAAAACATTCTAACCTCATGCTTCAGGGACACAGTGACGTCCATGATATCTTAATTAAATCACAAATTGCTGACAGCATATAAATTATTGATCTTGTAGCTGGGGCCTGCATTGACACTGTTGGGCTGTCTGTTCTGGCCTCTCCAGGGTTTGCCACCAGTCAAATGAGGGGAACAAGAATTCAAACAGCTGGTGTGGTGTAAAGATGAGAACTCTTAACAGAAGTAAGATAGGCACTCAGGATTTTTTAGGTTTGCTGATGTGATTTGGAAGTGCCTTCCTCAGGTATCCAAGCTATGAGTGGCATCCTGTAAAGACCTGGGAGGCTGGCGAGGGCTGTTGGAGTTGAAAGCAGGTGCCTTTAGGAAGCAGTTCAGGACTTGCCTGAAGTTTCTGATCTTCTCTGTGGATTGTATGTGGATCCAACTGGCAAGCAGGAGTGGGGAGCACTAACATCTCTCCTTGCAAAAGTCTTGATGAGCTGTGCTTGAAAAGTACCTGACTCAGCACTGCACTCTACACTACTGATAGTCAGAACATCAAGTCCCTTTTTGGGAATAAGGAAGAAGATTTTGACCTACTTTAATGGAAGTGTAGCACTTAAAATATTCTCTTCAGCTCTAGGATTGAAAACAGTGTCCTACTTCCCACACAGGAGTCCAAACCCCCTCTCTTGTTATCTTTGCAAGTCTGTTTCCGTTCTCAATGTGATAACCAGCGGGCACCAAGTGAAACTGCTGTGTGTAGGTGTAGAAAGCATTTCTTCATACATCAGGTGAGTTAGGAAGCTCTACTGCAGGATATCGTAGTTACTGAAGTTTCACTAAAGTTGAAAAAGTGAGTAGTTTTGTGGAAGAAAATTCCACTGGGTTTGCTGAAACAATTCTGATTGATAGAGCTCTTGAATGGCAAATTGCTCGTGGCAGGGAGAGAGGTTCTGAATTACTGGTCTTGCCCTTTTTTCATCTTTTTTTTCTCACTTTTTTTTTTTTTTTTCTAGCAGCAGGGAAAAAAAAAAACCAACCTAGTATTTAGCAAGATGGATCTTTGGTCTGAACCCATGACAAGCTTTTCTTGCACCCTTGGTTGTGGAAGGCTTCTATCTTCCTTGCCCAAACTTAGTAGAACTTTGGAGGGGCCTTCAGTTTTCTGAGGCTTTCAGCCTCAATTATTAGAGTCAGAAATTAGAGCTACACTGCCCACCTGTCCATAGCCCAGCACATCACTGTCTACAACTTCAGGTACCTGCTGCTGTGCATTTCTCATACTTCCTTATTAGGCCTGGCAGTGCAATAAATAATGCTTTTTACAACTTCAAATACCCATTTTATAGGTGTTGTAAAAAATATTAATTTTAGAGATCACTGTTCCTTTTTTTTTTTTTGTCTAGTTCAGAATGGCTGAAGTATTCAAAGAAAGAGAAGCAGGATATAAAAAAAATAAAAAGTAGCTCCCTGTACTTGCAGTAATGCACAACATGGGATTGATTCATGTAACACATCTGTGATCAGATCCCTAGAAGTGGTGTGTGATTAAAGATACAGGAGATCAGAACAAGGAGTAGCCAGCTGTGCCTAGAGTCCTTGTGCCAGCAATTTCTCCCTGTAGTTGTTTCCTTACGTGTGAAAGGATGATAATACTCACATGTCTGAGGCTTAACTCATTACTGGTTTTATAGCAAGGTGAAAAGTCTATATATAGTTTAATAAAACCCCCAACAGCTATTACAGAACAGTGTTACTTAGCATTTAATAATTTGCCTATTCAAGCAACTGTCTGTATTAAGGAATAATTGAAACATATTTACAGAGCAAATTTGAAAGAAAAATAATAGCATTATCAAGCTAAAAAGCTATAGCACATAATTATTATATACTTACTTCATGATTCAGCAGCTGAGCAGTTTTTGTGCATGTAAATGATTTTTACTTAATGGATTATTGCAGCAGTTGTGAGGGAGCAGCGCAGGACTCTCCGAAGGGCGTACCTTGAGGACACTGCAGCAGCAATATTTTGCTGTGTCACGAGATTTTATCACGCGTAAAGGACAGATTCCGTCATACTCGGGAGTTTTCACATGGAAACCACAGTTCCATTTCTGCTGCCAGTGTACAGCAATGCAAAACGTTCTTAAAACCAAACTGGTTCTGTTAGTGCAGGGCTGGTTTTTTTTTCTTTCCATTTAAATATTGCCTCGTGAAGTGTCTAACTTATAACAGCAGTTATATAAACTACATCAACAAAATGAAGAAACTTATGTCTACTTACAAGAATTTTATGAGTGGTATCTTTTATTTCTTATTTTTGAAGCAGGAGCAATAAAAATATAAGTGGATTTTAGTTTGCTGTTACAGCGCTCTGTATTTGTCAAGTCCTATTACTAAACAAATAGTAAAAATACTGTGTTGATTTTATTGCTTTAGTAATACAGTTACCAGAACCACTTTACTATACTTCTCCAAGATTTCCAACATGTTTGAGAGTTAGTCCATAAAAGTAATTTCTCAGGTTTGGACTGTATCCAGTACACTATGGAAGTGATCTTTCTACACAGCCAGAGATTTGGGTACTAGATAAAGAAGGTATAATTTCACTAGGATGAGATTTATCTCCAGAAAAAAAAAAAAAAAATGTAATTACCAGTAAATTGCATCAAACTGGGGATCTGACCTAAAATAAGGGCAGTGATGCAAACGTTAACTAACACATATTAACTAACAGGCATCTGCAAATAAAAGAGGTGATGTGTCATTTCTAGAACAGTTTATCAGTCCTGGGGATGGTCTCAATTACAGCTCTGTGTCTATGCCAAGCATTCTTTATACCCCTAAGTGTGTAAAATCTACATGATGTGTCTGTAGGCTGTGTTGACTTGTGGTTTTTTTTGAAGAACAGCATCTTTCTACTGCACTGATAAAGCTGAGGGAAGAATGGAGAAATATCTGGCAAACTTTGGCATTTCTGATGTAGCCTTTAATGTCAGTCCAAGAAGTAATAGAGCTACAGAGAGATGTGAAGATGCATAGAATGAAGCTGGTAAAATTGTTTGCTTTGGCCGTCCCTCAAACATCTACGTGATAACAGGAAACTTTTTGTTGAACTTGATAGTCAAATAAATTAAAACAAACATTCCTACTTAAAGGAACCTCATCCCCAGCCAGAGCATAACTTTCTGGTTTATTGAAGTGTAATCTCTGAAGCTGTTGAAATATAACACTAATACAAAATTTTGGGGTTTGCCAAGATGCTGTTTGATGTCTGTATTACCAAAACCCTGTTACTATTTTCACTACCCTTGGCAGTGGCTGCTTCGGTGAGGAGACACCAGTTTAGCACCCATGGGCACAGTACCTTTTCACTCTGATTCTGAAGAAGGTTGAACAAATTCTGTGGAGAACTACTGTACAAACTTTTTATTTCTGGCCTGAATTCAGAGTTCTGTCCCTGAGTTTAGCAGTGATGTGATGAGCCACAGTTAAGCCAGCGAGCCTCAGGAGTGAAGAAGAAAGGTCGTCTATAAATTGTCCCGGATTTTACTTGCGATGACACGATCTGGAAGTTTCTATCCTTTCTAGTCAAATGTAAAGAAACTTGTACTTTGAGTAATGCACCTCCTTTAGGTTCTTCAGGTGGTAGGAAGGATCTGAGGCTGAAAAGGACCCAGATCAACTTCCCTGGATCTGAGGTTTAGATGGGAGAGCTGGTATTCTTGAAAGCTACCCTGTTGGCTATGTTTCTGTACCTTTACAATAAAAGTAATTCATTCCTGCATCAGAGAGCATTTAGAAGTTGAAGTGTATCTTAGGGTGTCGACTGTGCTGTATTTTTAATATTGAGGACATTACTTTCTGGAGCTCTGAATGCAACACTCCTTAAAAGCTGTGTGTGCACTTACTTGTCTGAGGGGGGACAAAGAAAAGGATATTGTGTGTTTATGCCTATACTGAAGTTTTGCAGTCCTGTTGATCTCTGTATCCACGTTGCAAACAACTTCTCAGAATTTGGTGTTGAGGCTGAATTGCTTTATATTTTAATTTAAATCCTTGTATATTGTGGTGGCAGATCCTACAATTATTTTGTACATTAATTTTCACTTGGAGCTCAGTCTCTTGTCTGGGGTGTACAATTGCATGTTTCAGTTATGGTTTGTGTGCCCATGCCTTCCTAAATACTAGAATGTCTCCAGTTCTGAAATACTTTCCTTGTGGAGTCAACATACAGCCGTTCTTGTGTGTCTGCCTACCCCTGTTCTTTTTAAAGTAAGTTGTGTATCAGATATTTTTGTTTCCATTTATGTCTGATATTTTGGTGCCCTTTCTTCCTCCGTGTATCAGAATCCACTTGCATCATCTCAACTGATTTTACCAACATCCTCATTACTTATGCTCCTTCACACACTAAATTAGCATTGAATTATGTGTTGGATGGATTTGCTTGACAGATAAAAGGAAGAACATTTCTTGTGTCTTGAATGAGGAAATGAGAACAGTTAAAACATTGTGAAGGCCTGCCATCTGCAAAGAGAGACAGTATCTGTTTTCCTTGAGAAAGTGAAAAACAATGCAGTGTGCATTGCCCTGTCAGAGCATTTGCATCCTTTATGCAAGGTCCAAAAGAAGGGCTTCCAAGTATTCCTCAGTTTTTCAGATAGAGACTCCATTTATTAAACTGGCACAAACAAAAATACATTGGTACAAGAAAATGGCATATTTGAAGGTGCATATGAGCAAATGTACAGAAACAATTCCCTGATGATTCAGCTTCTACTTAGGTCCTTATCTCAGAATCCAGAGCTGCGTTCCCCTGGTCATTATTTCTTCTGTGTGTCTGTCATATTTTATATACATTTTCATCCGTGTGCATCAAGGAGGCAGAATGCCTACTCTGAGTAAGCACTTCGGATTCCATCTCCAAACTCTGCTTTAATCAATATTGTTTGCAGTGACAGAGTGCTATGTAGAGTCTCCTTTTCTTGTCTAACCTCAGACGGGAAATACAACAGATGGGTTTCACCGTGTGTTTTTGGCAAGGAATAGCATGAAAATAGAAATAAACCTTATTACATATGTGCTTCTCAGCACGATGCTTGTAATCTGCAATAAATATCACTAAAAAAGTGCAAACTTATTGCCAGTTAACCATTAATCAGGGGAAAAAAGTTTAATAGAATGAGCTTGAGAGCAAATGCATTTTAACCTTTACATTAAATCTGGTGGTAGGGTGGTTTTTTCATGGTCTCAGATGAGATGACAATATAACTCATGACTTTCAGCTGTCATGAGCTGAAAGATGCAGTTAAGTGTTTTTCCAGAAGCAGCAAATCCATTGTTGTGTGAGCCATATAACAAATATATAAAATATAACAGACTAAAGGAAGGAATACAATTAGAAGACAAAACTACATATCTCTAATTTTGTTTTCAACAGTACATATTTCCACAAATTACCAATTAACCTTTCAAGTGACCTGAAATCTACCATTACATGTAAATCACATAGGTGTGGTAGATACTCAGTGTTTCCAAGAAAACTAGTATGTTTTCTGAGCTCTAGATTATCCAACTTTTATCAAGACATTTGAGATGATAAGGTGGTTAAATAAATAAAACCACTTTCAATAAAATATTAAATCTGTAAAATACTTCCAGCTGGAATGGAGGTGACAGAGTTTGTCTGTAGTTGCCTGTGTGGGGTAAGAGTCCTGGGTACCTCGGTATCTGAGCTTGCATCCTGTCCCAGTTCCAGTGATTCAGCTGCCCTGGAGGCTTTTTGGAGGTCATAGATGAGGATGTGTGTTTATCCAGGAGTATCAGCAAGATTTAATTCTAATAATGATTCATCCAGTCTCTTGTGCAGCTCAGTTCTTAGACTGGTTTGTGTGTGTTAGTAAACTAAGTTATTTATGTTTTAAAAAATCCTATCAACTAGGATAAATAAAAGCTTAAAAATATTTTTAAATTTAGAGATTAATGGTTGCTTGACTTCTTTGGATAATGCTAGATTTCTGGACTCTGTGTGAGATGCTGTGTTCTGTAGGATAATGCACAATGGTCTTTCTACTCAGGACTGGACAGTATTTTCCTAACAGTGATTTCTTCTTCACATATGTCTTCAAATCTCTTCTACAAGGAGACATTAATCCCAGTGCCACCTATAGTATGTCATGAAATTCAAAACCTTTCTGGTTTTCCCATTATATCAATTTTGGTGGTGATCCTGGTCATTCTGTATTCCCCGATGGCCGATACAACCTTCTCTGACCCACCACAAACTCATCAGCCATGTCAACTGTTCCCTGAGAAAACAAAATGTTCTCTTTAACTGAAGACTCTGAAGGAAAAATTGATGTCAAGTGTTCATCCTTCCCGTTCAATGCATCGTTTCACTGATGTCAGTTCTGTGCTTCTAGTAAAAACAGTGAAAGAACAGTCAAGATTCAACTGCAGCAATTCCTGTAATCCCAGAGCAAATGAACCTTTTATCTTTCTGTCAGTCTGCTCACTTGTGGATTTTACACACATATTCAACACCTTCAATTGTATATTTTGGTACTGGTTGGTTGAGTAATATCAAAAGAGATGTATCTGTTCAAATCCTGAGTAAATCAATAAAAGCGTAGAAGTGTAAGAAAACAGAATGAAAAAAATGTTTTCTGCACATGTGGGACTTCACAGCCCTCAGTAACTCAGGTTTTGGGTTTCCTGAGTGTCAGAAGCCTTAATGCATTTGAGGCTAAATTGGCTTCCAGAGGACACATTTCATTACACCCTCTCCCTCCTCTCCCTCATCTCCCTCTCTGTGACTGAGGTGTGAGGTTCCTTACAGACACACGTTGCTGCTCTTGTACAGGCTTCCATGACCAGGACAGAGGAGAACTTAAAATAGCATTAATTAATTTAATGCAACCTCTGTTTGCTTTGACTTTTCTAATTCAGTGTTTTGTGTAAGCAATAGGTAATGTGGGGCTGCTTTTCCTCTTCAGCTTTAGTAAGACCAGAAATTTTTTTGTAAATGAGTACTTTCTTTTTTTTTTTTAATCAGTAAGTTTCTTCATGTTATTCTCATGACAGTCCCTTGAAGACAATGTTTTGGCATGGCTAGATCACAATGAGCCATAGCAAGTTGGTTTACATATTTTATTGAGACCACAGACGTTATCTTAAATGCAGGCTCTGCATTCTTATGCTCCTTTTAGTACATACAATTCTCTCCCCCCCTCTTTTTTTTTTTTTTTTTTAAGAGCTTCAACTGCACTAAACAAAATTTTAAGCAGGTATTTCCATTGCAACAATATCTAACTAATTAATAAAAAATTGCAAATCAGCATATTAAACCTCAAATATTTTCATATAACATTCCTATTGCCTCATGCTATGTCTATTTGTTCTTGTTCCCTCATCCCTTTTGGTTGACTCTTCAAATATAGAAAATCTACTCCTTTGTATCCTTGTAAAATCCCATTTCCCTACAATGTTACATGCTCTAGTGAGCCATTTAATGTACACCTCAGTTGTTTTTGTTTACTGATGCTGTAAATTTTAGGTATTTCACTCTTCCTCACCCCAAAAGCCCAGTGGACCAAAAGGATAGTTTGATCTTTTCAGATACAGTTACTTCTAGAGAATGAGTTTACCCTTTTGGTGATGGGATTTCCTGTTCTGGGTGCGGGGGAAACTTCAGATTCAAAATATACTGCACTCAGCAAAGGGAGTAACTGAACAATTTTGAAATAAGAACTTGACTAAAACTAGTTTTAGTAAAATGAGGGGGATGGCTTAACTTCTGACATTTTTAGTATCTCTTGATTTATCTGTAGATGTATATGCAAATGACATGTCTTAAATATTGGGAGATGAAATTTTTTTCCTTTCCTCATTGCACCCATTTTGTCCTTCTAAAAAAGACTTAAATCCAGTCTTTCTAGACACAATTATTTAGACTCAATACTCATAATATTTCATAATAGAAATAAAAATACATTTTGTATATTAATGCTATCCTGTAATCACTGACAGCAACACTGTTATTGTTTATGGATATTTGAAGTATTTATAGCAGGAAGTATGTTAGTGATGGATTTAAGAGAATGGATAAGCTACTTATCAAGGCACTGTGGATATCAGTCTGGGAACACCTTGGTACTATAGGGTGCTCTGCAAAGATTTTTCCAAAAAAAAGGAGTAATTTCACTGATGATTAATTTTTATTCTTGCATCATCATCCTTATCATTAATTAATTTTTCATCTTTTTAATTTTGTGTATGTATTATTGTTAAATCTGAATTTTTTGAATAACTCCTGCTTTCTTATTCTGACATATTCAATACTTTAAGTGATTAAATGACTGTTTAAATGGCCATGTAGGGCAAGTAGTTCTGTACACTCAGTGAAGTTTGTATGTTTGGAGACTGAGTCAAGTTATGTAGACCTTCTCATGGGATTAAAATTTTCTTTCTAGATTCTTCACTGGCTCAAAATAGGAAATACTACTTCCTAGTGCTACCCAGAAAATTCTGGGTGCCCCAGACTTGACAATGCTACAACATGAAGAAATACTACTGAAAACATTTGTTTGCTTTGTTACTTTGGTTTAAGTGTTTGGATTATTGAAAGGATGAGGATGTTTGCTTAGCTGGTGTAGGGAATTTCTACTTCAAACAAGATGAAACTAGTTTCTCCTTGAATGGCTGTAGCTTTTCACCCATTTTTAAATGCTGTCCATGCCAAGGATTGGTGTGGGGAACTTTGCTACCTTGTTACATTACTCCCAGTTTTTCCTTTTTTAAACTGTATTGAGTTTTTCTTCGGTGATTAAGTAAAAAGTAATTTTTTCAAATAACCTAAGTGTTATAAGTAACACGAAAGTGTTGTAAGTATGTAATGGAAGCCGTTCTCCCTCATCTGTCAGTTGCAGGTTCACTGGGGTGCTGGAGGAGAGATGTGTGTCTGGAGCAGGGATTTACAGCCCAGATTAAGTTACAACACTTGTATTTTCCGTTATGTATTATTCAATACATTTTAGCAAAGAACTGAAATAGGATGTGTCAGAGTATTGTAGAGTTCAGCCTTCACTACAGGACCAATTGCTGCTTTTTTTGAGAATTACAGAGGTTTTGTCTTCAGAGAAAGAGGCCTCGAGTACAGGCAAATACTCTGGTTTGAAACCTTAGTATTGCCACTACTTCAAAAAAATGTTTAAACTTCCTTTTTCTTTTTTTTTTCTTTTTTTTTTTTTTGTTGGCAGAAGCATTTTTTAGCTTCTGAAGGGTATTAAACTGTTCAAAAAAGGCATATAGGAAAAGACAAATATAAAAATAAATGTTAAGCTGTTGTTTCTGAATTAACCATCAAAACTGTTCTATTCTTACTCCTGTTTCAAGAGGGGCTGTGAGAAGCCTCACTCTAGGTGAGAATGTGGGCACAAATGCAATGGGTGATGTTAGTTAGTGTGTATTTTACCTAGTTTTATGCCTTCAGTTAGTGGGTTGTTGTCTGTATTTCAGACAGCTTTGAAAACAAACCTTTCACTGAAAAATAAGTTTATATCATCCAAATTAAACAGTATTGTCATTCCAGATAGGCTAAATACGTTCTATTATTGGTGATCCAAAGGGCTTATGAAGGGATAGAGAAGTAGGAAAAAAGTCCATCTTCTTTTCTTAAAGAAGAGGTAATTAATAAATATGTAAAACCTCCCAAAACCTTCCTCATGCTTGCAGAGCTGCGATGAGAAGGTGGGCAAGGGAACTGAGGTGTGTTGGCCTCCTTGTGAGTGGGTAGGGAAGCTCAGGAGCATATCCAATTGAGGTGTTCATGCTTAAGATAACTTAGGTTTTTTAATCAACTGGTGGTTTCTTTCCAAGTCAAAACAAAGGCTGAAACCTAACCAATGTCAGCTCTGCAGTCAGTTTATTATGGGATTAAATAGATCTGGAATGTTATTTTAAGACTGTTATTATCTGTTAATTGACATTTAATTCCAGCTAGTTTTAACATAAACATTTTTCTGTTAGGAGTTTGTTTTGCAGGACAAAGGGAAAAGCATATTTGTATACACACACACAGAGAGGCAGGTTTAGTGATGTCTGATCTAATACAGCATCAAGGGGAAACAGCTGTGATTTAATGAGCACGAAGCTGAATGAAGTTCATAACTAGGACTGCATTATTGATGCTCTTGGAAGGGTTTGAGAAAACTTCTCGCCCTGCACATGGCTTCAGAGTTTAACCACTGAGGTGGGTGGTGCCAGGAGAAAAGTTGTGTCTGCAAAACTCGAGAGCTGGGTCATTCAGTTCTGTGTAATTGCGTAATTAGAATGCAGCATTTCGTGTAACACACCTCACTCAGCACAGAGGGGGAGAGAGAGGTCCTCCAGCTGCCTGACATATCTGCAGAAATCCCACTCTTTTGGGCAGAGGTCTGTATCCCTGCTGGCCTGCTCAAGCCAAGGAGGATCCCTATGGAAGAGGGATTTGGGTTCAGTGCCTCCAGGGCAGTCCTGGACTGCTCTAAGATACCGAGTGATTTAATGATACTGTTTGATTGTTCTGGGGATAGGGAGACAGGTACAGGCAAAGACTCTGGTTTGATGCCTTGGTATTGGCAGTGCTTCTAAAAATGGTTAAACCTGCTTAAGCAGTAGTAGTTTTTGGCAGGACCATTTCTTTCAGAGGTTCTGAAGACTCTGGTGTGCCAAAGGCAGCTATGTGGTGTGCAGGGCAGCTTCTTTCACCTCTCTGGAGGAGTCTTCACCCTTCATTTCTAAACCACCACAGTGCTTTGAAATCCAGACATTATCTCTTGTTCAAAAAAAAAAAAATAAGCTTCAGCACAGCCCTCAGCACTTTGTGTTTTATGGAATTCTGCAGAGCTTATTGTGAATTAATTCAAGACATAAAAATTAGTATTTACTGCTACTAAGAATTATAGGCTTCTACCTTATGAGCTACCAGGAGTGAAGAAACAAGCTGAGGTTTGGGTTTTGACAGCCTCTTGAAGGTCAGTGAAACCTTGGTTGTTGGGAGTAAAGCATCCACCAAGCCCCAGCGTGACTCCAACCACAGAGGCCGATGCCTCAGTACATGCCCAGCATTGTCCAAGATCTGGAGCCAGGACACGTCACTCAGGACCATCTGCTGAATAATGATGTGGCAGAGTCCAGACGTGGCCCTTGTGTAAGCAACTGTAGGCACAGCTTCATTCTGTGTATCTTAACTCTCAGCATAATGATGGATGGAATGAGAACGGAGTGGTTGCTGCTGGAAAACTCAGCTAAAGAACTATTTCTTCCCACAGAAATTCATCACCAGGTGTTATTCAAAAAGAAAGAATATTTTTCTAAAATGTGTGGTGTTGCAGGAGAGGTTACCATTGGAGTATTGAGCTTGGCTTGCTTCACATGGATCGCCTGCCGTGAGTAGAGGGGCTGTGCTAAGGGCTAAAGGCATCCTAAATATAACAAGGAATCAGGATATTTTATAGAAATAACTGAGATTACATTGAACACTGGGCTAATACAAGTGGAATCAAATTCAAAATATAAAATAAAAGGTCATATCTTCTAAGTGAGTAATAGCAGAGTTTTGTAAAGTAGAAACTTGCAACAAGATTCTCATTATAGATAAATAATACTTGGATGATCACGGGATGTGCTTTAGCAGCTCTTGTGATATTCATGAAAACAAGTGAACAGAATATTCTGCTCTATCAGTATGAGTTCATAATTTCTGAACAGTTTGATGAGTAAGGTGAAGAGGCTGTCATCTCAGAGGGAGACATGAGGAATATATTAATCCTTAGATACTGTGGGGAGTAAGAGGAAAAGAACTGAAAGCCAGCGGCTGCAGAAGAAAAAAAATGGTACAAACAACTGCTGAATGAATTGAGGTTGAATTCTGGAATTGATGGGCAGAGCACCCAAAGTCCACCACAGCTTCCCAGGGAGAGTGGTGGCTATAAAAAAAACCCCAAAACTAAACACCAAATCCAAAAACTAACAAACAAAAAGCAGGGATTTTCTTAATAAGGAAATTCAAGTTCATGAAAGAAATTATTTTATATAGCTCCTCTAACATCTTGAGGGAAATCTCAGACCTGTGCTTGTATGAAATGTGTTATGCCACTAGCGCTCTTAATGCTTTATTCAAACTATTTTCTTTATCTGGGCAAAGCGTGGATATTATTAACTATACTGGAGACAATCTGGTCTGGAAGCCTGTTGGGATAAATGTTGTGATACAATTACCTTAATATGTAGCCTAAATGTGTAAAAGTAAGAGAATAACATATTTAAGTAATGTATAAAGTATGTCACCACAAGAGAATGTGCAAATAGCCTTCAAAAGGAGCTCAAAAGTTCTGAAACAACACTCCAGGGAAGAAGATTTAGGAGAACGTAGATTAACTACAGATACTCATTTCTGGATGGTTTTCTTAATAGTTGCTGTTTTGAGAAAGCTGATAGATTCTTAAAAGCCAGTTTTAGATTTTAATGCACTATCAACTGTTTTCTTAAATTCCTTATGGTCTCAAAATTACACCCATGAAACATCAGCTATGTTTACCAAAATATTTTCAAATTTAGATGAGGGTTGCAACACAGGGAGATAGTTCAAAGAAAGAAGTGTGTATCTAGTGTTGACAGTTTTGCAAAATGATGTGAATATGCATTCAGAATTTTCACTGTAACTGAAAAAAATAGATTTTTACTCTTCCAAAAAAAAAACCCCACCCCAAACCCCAGCCCTGTCATTATAACACATTTTGACTTTAAAAATAGCATTTGTTCTTGTGCTTTAAAACAGAAAGTATCAAGCCTTTTTAGTGGAGCAATTTATTCTATCAACATTGAAAACAAATGTTGAGAAAGAAAACTCTGTTGGGTTCCCATCTTCTTGTTAAGTTTCTGTGCAGAAAATAGATCCTGTGAACCTGTGACTTTTAATGCCCTGCAAGAGTGCAAAGAATAACAAGAAAAGCTTAACCAAAAAACCAATAACCTGAGTTCATTGTTGTATCATGGTAATTGCATAATAAATACTGTAAATGTGACAATTTAATAAGTGAGTAAAAGAAATGGTCAGATCACTGAGAACACAGGGATTGCCCGGCCCCCACCCCAGACCTGCCCATGGTGCTGCCTCCTGTGTGACATCCCTGCCCTCACCCACCAGGGGCTGGTTTGGGAACACCCAGAGGTAAAGCCACGAGACCCCACCTGGAGTTACTGAGTCCAGCTCTGGGGCCTCACAGTGAGAAGTCTGGGGATCTGTTAGAGCGAGTCCAGAGGAGGCCACAAAGATGCTCAGAGGGCTGGAGCATCTCTGCTATGGAGAGAGGATGGAAGAGCACCTTCCATAACCTAAAGGGAGTGACATGAGAGCTGGAGAGGGGCTTTTGACAAGGGCATGGAGAGACAGGACAAGGGGGAAGGGCTTCACACTGACAGAGGGCAGGGTTAGATCAGATATTAGGAAGAAATTCTTTACTGTGAGGCTCTGGCACAGGTTGCCCAGAGAAGCTGTGGATGCCCCATCCCTGGAAATGGGCAAGGCCAGGTTGGATGGGGATTGGAGCAACCTGGTCTGGTGGAAGGTGTCCCTGCCCATGTGGAACTGGGTGATCTTTAAGGTCCTTTCCAACCCAAACCATTCTATGATTTTATGATAACTGGATGTGCAGACGACAGGATAAATGCAGCTGTCTGAGAGGCAGCACTTCACACACGGCATGACAGAGATTTAGCAGAAATGCTGGTACTTTTGGAGAAACTGTGGTCTATCAAGACCTCTGACAACGTGGGAGGTGCTTGCTTTGAGTCAGACTAGCAGACTAGTGCAGTAGACACATTTTAATTTGCTTTTAATTGAGTAACTTAAGATCTTCAATAATTCCAGTTTCCAAGAAAAGAATGAGGCAACTCTAGTCTTGAAGTACTTCATGAAATAATTATTGAACCAGGTCGGACCATAAAGTGCTCTCTGGATGAAACAGAAAGCAAAACCAGGCCAACTATGTACGGTATTTCTAATATTTCCAGCCTTCAGATATTTCCAGAGTATGGAATTCCAACCTGATACAGCTTCTGTGTTGCACTCAGTGATATACAGATATAGATTTATGGCTATATAGATTTTTTTTTCCCCCTGGAAACCAGGCTGGTGCTCCCTTTGACTCCCATGGACTTAGGTCCCTGCACTCATCTGGGAAGGAAGAAGGTGTATTAAAAGAAAATGTACACTAGGATTGAGTGACTGGTACCAGATAAAACAGTAGTAATGGGCATTTTTGACCACTGGAATGGCTCACAGATGTTTAGCATAGAAATGTTGTCATTTGGGTGATAAGATAAAAATGCCCTGGTATGTTTGATTATAATACTTAACCTTACACATTTTAGAGCAGACTAGATATACATATCTCCATGTATGCAGTCTTAATATCAGGGATAAATTTGGGTAATTATAGCTCATAATTTGTCTCATTGCAGCTATTTTTGAAAGTTAAATAATTGCTGATAGAAGGGCGTGGTAATTTATGGCAAGAGAAAATGCTCTCGCCTCATCTTCTGTCGAGGGTGGTGGGTGTAATTCTGAAGCTGGTCCTGTTTGCTGCTTCTCTAAAATATGCACTGCTGCTATCTGTAGGCACGTTTTGGGGACGGAAAAGATTCACAGCAATGTGGGTATTTTCTTAGTAAATGAAATTATCACCATGCAGAATGCTTGTAAAATATTTAGATAAATGGTTGTCTGTAAGTGGGGATATGTGGGTATGTTTTCTAAATAAAGATACTTAATTTTGAAAGAAAATAACATAATAAATTCCTGGTTGCTAATATTATGCCAGAGAATAGATTTGTTTTTTAAACTGATCTAGGTTGCCACAGCTAGGGGAAGCAGCAGCTTATTTAAGTAGTAAGCTGTTTTTAAGGAACCATGTCTGTTTATTAACTTAACGATGTTCAACAAATAGTTAGATTGAAATGTGGATATTGCCTTTGAGAAGATGAATGTCATGAGAAGGAGCTGATGGGATTACAACTTCGAGTATGTTCCTGTTTATGTATTCAATGTATTATTAAATGTCATTTGTTTAAGAAAGAATTAAGTTAATAATGGATCTAGTATAAACAAATATTGTTTTTATATCACTTAGGCTCTATTTGATTTTTGTTTCATGACAGCAGTTCAGAATTAAGATTCCATTATTTATTAGCTAGAAAGAAGGACGGGAAACAACATGTTGTGTTTACCTAGGAAATCCATGGAGGTTGAAGAAGTGGCTAAACATTATGGATGTAAAATATGAAATGAAGGTATGAAAGTATGAAAGTACGCTTCCAGGAAATGCTGGATGTCTTGCTATAAAAGAAATATTTGGAAGATCTGACAAGACATCAATCATGTGAAGATGCCCAGAAAGCACCATATATCTGGCATTATAGAGGATTAAAACTAATTTAGGACAGCCTTCCAGTGCAGTTGGTATGCCATAGTTAGCCTGGAGACATCAAGTACTAAGGAGTTTCAGGAACTAATAATTGTGAACTTTAATGAACAGGATCTCAGTATTTTAAATTCTTCATTTAGGACATGATTCAGAGCTGTGTAGGAATAACCCAACACAGGCAGTGGACACTGAGGATGTGCCTAAGTGTGTTCTTCCCAGTAGTAAAGCCTTTGCCATAAGAGATGCTCTTCCTCCCTGAGGAAGGAAGGACTTCTCCAGCACCTTTACAGAAGGTTGGGAAAGCTCTTCTCACTGCATTTCTCAGTAGGGGAAAATATCCATGCAGGAAAACACTTTATCATGTGTAAAGCGTAAGACATTCAAATTCAGTGGGATTCGTTGTTTTCCCAAGTTCAAGCAAGTTCTTTAAATTTAGAGTTATTCAGCAGGCACAAAATTATGACAAGCAGGGTCAGTCTATCAGGTAAGGCTTGCTTTGTGTATTTAATTACATTTTCTGTCATCCTAAATGTACTAAAAATCTTTGCATACTCAGTAATGACTGCTGAAGTGTGAGTAGTTAAGGAAATAATTTGGTGTAAATATTCCCCTATGTAGATAATATGCTTTTATTACTCTTAACACCAAAATCAGCATCATACTTGAAGGAATAAATTACAAAACAAGGAGAAGTCTAGAAAGTAACTATTATGGATACGGTAGGGGATTCTCTAGCCACCACTTCATTATGGGGTTTGTTGTTTTTTTTTTTTTTTTGTTACTTTTGGCTGTGCTTTATAAAACATGTTTATAGACTATGTCAGCAATGTTCTTCCTCAGTTGCTGTTGCAAAGACTATTTTCGTAGTTTATCACAAAATGCCAGATTTGCTCAGCATGTAATTTAATCTTATGCTTGGAAGCATCCACATTACTTGGTTATCATGAAATTATTCTTTAATAAAAATGTATGCTTTGTGATCTATATTTTATTAATTTGGTGAGTCAGTTTATCGATTGTTGCAGATGCCATGAATGTATAATTTGTCACAGTTATTGGTTGCCTGTCAGCAGTTCGTAGCGTCACAGTGTTCTTGGCTCTTGGGGCACCTTAGGAAAAAACCTCACTTGATCTGCAAAAGAAAAGCTTTCTCCTGTAAATTATCATCAAGACTTGGGTTGATACCGGGTTTATCACTTCACAGCATGTATTATCGTGTGTTAGCTAAACTCCGTGAATATATTCATAACATGGCCTGCTCAGGCAAGGGCTTTGAGCAAATACAATTTAGTGATTTTAAATGTTGGGGGTGAGGTCAGAAGGAGCACAGCATTAGAAATGGGAGGCGCAGACTTTGTCACTAATTTAGTTCACACTGAACTTAGGCATTATTAGGGTCACTAGACTGGAAAAACAGAAGAAAATTCTGGGGTATTTTTATCCCCCTCTTCTACAGTAGATAGTTTTCTGCTGTAATATAAAGCAGTGATAAGTTTTGTTGATTGAAAAGTTTATTTTCAAGAATGAGTGTTAATTAATTTGAATTTTGAAAAAAGGCTGTGTATTCCATATATTTTAGTAAAGCAGGTATTTATACCCACAACTGTTTGGCTTGAATAAGAAACTTTAGTAAGAATTTCACAATGGTGATCCAGATTTTAGCTTTGCATGCTGGAGTGGAGCTGTGTGGTTGAAACATCTGCTGGTTTCATTTTGTTATTTTTAAAGGCTGGTTCTGCATCCTGGGAGCTTGTTGAAGGCATGCACAGAGCTTGTGTGCCATGTCAAAACCAGTGGCTGAGCTCAGATTTGGGCTGGAGTAGGTATTGTGGTTTATATCCCCTCATCTTTTTGGATTCTCTAAAATATTACTCTCTGGTGCTTCACAGCGATCGGTGATTTAGGCAAGGGCATCCTTCCACACGGAGTAGAACAAGTTCCCTGGGGATTCCCCAAGTTTTTGGTCTCTACAATTAATACACAATGGGGGGGGACTATATAAAAAAATCCGGGAGAAGGCCCTGCCCAAAATAAGAAGGGCCGAGGGAAGTTAAAAGGGGGGAGCGAGAGGGAGGGAGAAGAGAGAAATCAGGAAAAAAACAAGAAAGAAAAAGGGTGGGGAAAAGAAGGCGGGGTGGGGAAGGAAAAAATAGAGGAAAAAGGGAGGAAAATAATTAATCGCGGGGGGGCGGGCGAGGAGCGGGCAGAGCCGCGCCGCTCCCCGCCCCCGCCGCTCCCGGCCGCCGCCGCCTAATGAGCTGCGCGGTGATTGGCCGGGCGCCGGCGGCGGGCGGCCGCCATTGGCTGCGGGCGCGGCGCTCTCCGCCCCCATTGGTCCGCTCGCCTGCCCCGTATTTTCAGCAGCGGCGGCGGCGGTGGCGGCGGATTCCGGTGTGGAGCCGGCGGCGGGATGCAAGGTGGGCGTGTGGGCGGATGGATGGAGGGCGGGATGGGTGGATGGATGCTCGGTACCCGCGCGGTGCGCCCGTCCCTGCGCACCGTCCGGAGGCACAATGGTTGATTTTTCTTTTCTTTTTTTTTTTTTTTTTAATAATTATTTTTGCACCGCACCCCCGGCGGCCGCTGGGCGGGGGCTGCGCCAGCGCAGCGCCGGGGGCAGCGCCGGCCGCATCCCGCCCGCTGCTCGGGGGATGCGGCTCTTTGTGCCGGGGGCAGCGGGAGTTTTCCCGGGCAGCGCCGCCGGGAAGGCGAGGGGATGGATCCCGGGTGGGCTGTGGTATTCCCGGCACCGGGGGTGCCCCGGGACCGCGCTGCGGGTGCGGGGTCCCCGCCGCCCGTCCCGGCGCTGCGCTGAACTTGGCGAGCGCCGAATTGGCGCTGCGGGTGTCTCCGGTTGGGAAATCGAGGTTTGCGTGTGCTGAATTGCGGAAAGTAAATGGGAATCGGCTGGGGGATGCTGTCAGATCCCAGCGGAAAACCTGGGATTCTTCCCATAAGTTATTTCTGTGGATTTGGCAAATATTAAATAACTCCCCTTCAGTTAATTGGAAATCGGTGTGGTTATGTGCGGTTATCTGAACATACTTTGTTTGGTTTGAGTTTAAAATAACGAATATGAAGTTAAACACTCTTCATTTTTATCTTGCCTTGTAAATCTGTTATATGTTTCAGGGACGAATTTAGCTCTGTTACTTTGCAACGTATCTCCCCTCTTTTTCATGAGGTGTTTTACAGTCAACTGTATTTATTATATTTCTTCTGTATATTTAGCATCTTACGAAAACTGCATCCATGTTTCTAACTTCTGAGTTTCCTGGTGGTTTTCATGGCAAAAGTTATTTCTGATGGAGATATGTTTTCAGACAGAGAAATCTGCTGGCAGATTTTGCAACTTTTGTTTCTGTGGCATTTTTCTCTGCATAAGGCTGCAGTTAGGACAGGGTTCTGTGCTTTTTGTGCCTTGTGGTAGTTATCTGGGAATTTAAGTACACTGTGAGCATCCTCAGCTGGAGATGGTACTAGAAGCTGTAGAATATTTGCATGATCATTTCTGTGACGTGTGAAAAGTGGAAATTTTGGGTAGAAATAACTGATTATGGCCATTCAGAAATCAGTGCCTGAATGTTTTTTTCAAATAAAGTTGAGTTTTAAGTGAAACGTTAAATTCACTGAATGTTTAAGGTGCGTTATGTAGAATTTGGGTTAAAATCAGTGGTTCTGTTGGTGAAGTCAGTGTGATTTACACCTGCGTGTGTGATTAACTCCTTGCTGTGCATTGCAGAGGCAGAAGGATGCTTGTGGGGCCAGGTCTGTTGCTAGGCCTGAAACTTAATTTTTTTGTTGCTAGCCTGAAGCTGTAATAATCAATACAGGCTTTTACATGGGGTGATGGAAGAATTTCAGTCTGGCCTTACCAAGCAGGAGCAGCCCCTGCTCCTTTGGGGTATGGGAAGTGGCCAGAGGAGCTGCACTGCCCCAGGCTCGTGTGTCCTTGCCTCTTGCCTGATCACCCATGGGTGCCCAAGCATCCTGACAGCCAACAGGGACCATGCAGGGGGATCCTCGATTGGAAAGAGGATGATGAGTAGGACCGGCACCTGTTGCACCACTGGTGATTTGTCATCTCCCAGGGAAAAACCGTGCACCTGCAGTTCTGTGATCATCTACCCAAATAGTCTGAAATGAGAGATCCCTAGGGAGATTTACTTGAGTTTATCAGTGTGTTATAACGAAGTGATTGTGATTGAGTAGGTGAGGAATTCAGATAGGTATATATAAATAATAATTATTATTATGATTAAATAAATGCTATTTATACAAGTGATCTGTACTTTTAAAATGAAGCCAGGTACAGTTCAGTAACTGCTGATTGAAAGTAGAAATACCCATTTGTACATTTTGTGGCACTTTGATTTCGTTACATAATGGCATGCATAATTTTCATACATTACATAAACTTTTTTCCGAGCATCCTGAGAAAACAGACAAAATAAGGTCTACGTCTGTTTGATACTAAGTGGGACTTTTTTAGCCTAAGTAGCAAATTCTGGTTTCTAATAGTGTGTAAACAAACTGCAGCCAGGCTGGCAGGCGTTGCCTGCTTGTGGCGGTAACAGAAATATGAAAGATGACGTGAGCACTGCAGAACTGAATTACCCTCCTTGCCTCCTGCTTGTTTTCTCACCCCAGCAGGTGAGGGAGAGCAGATGAAGGCTTTGCTTTCCTTTTGGCACAGTATTGGATTGGTTCTCCAGGTGGAAATCCTGTGACCCCATAGAGCTGGAGAAAACCTTGTTGTTACTTAGTCTAAATGTTGCTAAGTGTAGACTTAATATCTAAAGGAGATGCGTGTTACTAAAAAATATCTTTTCCAATTATAAATAGATAATAAACTCTTATTAAATATTTTTCTGAATAATTGAACATAAAAAAAGTCAGGTTAGAAAAAGTGAAACCCTGTTTGTTGGATTTTTGGGGTTGTATTTTTTCCTAATTGTATGAGCTGGATAGCAGTTAAACTTCAGTATGCACAAGGAGATTCACGTAGATGAAATGAATTTGCTAAACATAGATTACTGGAGGTTTGGCGTCAGTAATACAGATAAAGCATACATTCATTACAAAACAGTCTCTGAATTTCTTATTTTACCTACTTGTGGGTCTGAAACAATCGAAGTTTTAGCAGGTGCTGTCTAGTTGTTTTGTAGCTGGTTTTTGTTTGCTTGTTTTCGCTTTGATCTTGTTGGATGGAGAGAGGACATTTCCTTGGTGAAATGTGAGGGATTACTGAGTCTTCATGGTGGTAGTTTCTGTCTGATAGTGATGTGACTTATGGTAGCACTTTTCCCTGATAGCAGCAATGTTTATTTCAAAAGTATAATTTTCATATTTAAACACATGCAGTGCTAGATTGGAAAACTTTTAATGACAATTGCATGACATGTTTGTTTTTAAATGGTTATGTTGAATGACGGCAGAAAAATTAATTTGTAGTTTTTAAAGATCTGTGATTTTTATATCTGTTATTTAACAGAGCTGTAATGTTATCACTGAGTGCTGCCAGTTGGGTATAAAGTGCAATGTGTAACATTTCCTGGTAGTAGAGTTGCTCTAAGTGGAGAAATAATTTAAGCGGTACAAGGATTTTTATAGCTCTCTTGTCACAATTAACTGTTTTGATGAAATATGAATTTACACAACATCTGCCTTTTGGGGCTGACGTTCCCATTGGAGGCTGCTCGCTTCCCAAACCAGCAGCGTCCTGTCTGGAGCCTTGTGGTAGGGCAGGATGGGCTGGAGACTGCCTGGTGGACCAGAGAGAGTGGCAGTGTAGAGATTCACTAGGTGTATCTCCTTGGGAAACTCTGTCAGGAAATGCTGCTGGTGGCTGTGAGTGTGAAACCTTTCGGTTTCACTTTCGCAGGGGACCTTGCTTTGGCACAGCGAGGTCCCTGACCTGCAGCTGGCTCGTCCCATTCTCGCTCCTGCAGTCCCTGCTCATCCCCCTAATTCCTGTGCCTGTGTGTAGGCAAAAAACATGGTGTGTGTGGCCCATTGGGGGGTGGGGTTTGGGGTCTGGCACACAGTATTATAGTTGATTATGGAGGGAACAGCACTCTATTTTCTGAAGCTTGGAGTGAGATGGGGGGATCCAGCTGGACCTTGCAGCATCAAAGCAATGGGTTGTCTCTTTGAGACCCTCCTGCTCTACATCCTTGTTGTGGTCACCCCCTTACAGGAGGACTTCAGGCCGAGGGGAAGAGCTGGCATTTTATATGGTTACTCCTATCAAATTTGTCTTTTCAAAGGCCACTGTGTCTTTTACTGTTTTATTTTCCTGCACCATGTGGTGGAGGGTGCCTCTCGCCACTCCTGACTAAACTCAGAGATGGTCGTTAATGTCTAACTGCTAAAATGTTTGTGTGCATCCCAGGAAAGGTAAGTTCACAGGAGGGTAAAGTAGCCTAAGAGACACTGATGCTCCTCCTAAGTAAGGGCTGGCTTGGGAGGAGAGCTCAGAAGGTGCTTTTGGAAAGATGCAGTTTCCCATTATGGGCCAACTTGGGGCACAATGAAAAATGGGCATAATGATGAGAGACTGTGGAAAAATGTTAGAAATAATTCTGTACCACTTCTCCCAGTTTTCAAACATGGCCTGTCTTGACTGGTAAACATTCCAGACCAGTGCCGTCCCTCAGAAAAGAAACTGTGCAAGTGTAAGGTCTTGGCCTGGCACGGCGGGATGGGCAATATTCAGTACGCAGAAATGGTTCTGAAACATTGACACCAAGCACTGTTGGCACAACATCCTGCAAATTTTGAGGCACAATATTAAGAAACGAGTACTCAAACTAGAGGTTGTTCAACTTGGAAAGTCTGGCATGTCATTCTCTTGGGCTGTGTAAGCGATCTCAGTCCTTGCTGCTATTTTTGCTGTCATTCAGGGCAAAATAATTGAGGTTGTTCATCAAGCAAGCTGTGGTGTTGTGAAGACAGCAGCAGACTGTGCTGTGTGCTACCTTTACATTCACATTTTAGAAGATGAAGTAAAAATAGTACCAAGTGTCATATCATGGTGAAACCGTCCAGCAAAATCTCCTGGTTCTTGTACAGATATTTAGTCCAGCCTTCTGCTGCTGCTACCTGAGGCTTTGCTTCTAATTGATTTCTTATTCAATAATTGCAAATTATTACAATTGCTCAGTCAGAGTGAAAAATTATGTGTAACAGGTTGCTGTTATAGTGGAGATCAATCATGTTACCTTAGAGCTAGTTTAACGTGGTGAAGAAAAGGGCCCAGACTAGTTAATTGTCTCTTCTTTGGGTTATCCCTCTATAAAATGAGGACAATCGTCATTATAAAAGGTGCTTTAGTACTCACTAAATATTTCTGAAGCACTTAGGAATCGTAGTTAAAAAAATAATTACCTAGTAAATTGTCTACTTAATAAAATATAAAAATAAAAGATGTAGAATATATTAGGCTTCATAATCATTTAAATAGATGCATGTAGTTTATTTACCTTCTCAGTGAGAACTAACAACCATTGAAAGCAAATAGGTCTTTAGGAAAACTGTATTGGCAAAATGAGATTATTTAAATTAAGATTTCCAGTTCACTAGCTTAAGTTACTTCTACATTTATGATTTAGGCTCTGATTTAAATCATACTTTGTACTGTTAGTGTTCAAAATTTATCATCAACATTGAAGCTGTGAACACAAAAGATGTTCTTGGCAAGACTTGTGGAATGCAATGTCAGTATATTTCTCTGGAATACTAAAAATTTAGAAAACAAAACCTTTCTCATGACTCTTAGAACTTTTGATGTGTGTGGGGGGAAAACCTTGACAAGATAAGCTGCAAACGGTAGTATTTTAGTCAACAGACTAATGGGTGGCTGTTCCAGTGGCCTGAAAGGGGCCAAGGGCAGAGTGGAGGTACTGCTGACACATGGCTCTGTGGTCATTGATGTTTTTAGAAGGGAAAGAATATTTGTAAAGATTTTATTGAATAAATAGCATCAATCTCTTCATCAAATATAAAAGGACTGGTAATGTTTGCTGTTGTTTTTGTTGATTAGGAGAAATACCAAGAAAAATTGTTCTGCATTAGCAGCAGAAATACTGCGGAGTGGAAAGGACTTCCTAGAGCTTTTTATTCATTTATTGTTCTGCTGAGCAATTAGAGAAACAAAATCTCTTTACACCATTTTTACACTTGACAGATTGGCATTTGTTTTTCTCTGTTTAAAAAACCCCCAACAAGCTGAGATTTTCTTCAGTAAGGAAGGAAGTTTAGACCAAAGTTTCCAGAATTTGTGACTCTTATTCTTGTGTTACCACAGCTGGGAATACGAAGGGGAAGGTGTGGGCTTCATGTGAAAGTTGTGGGGAGCCTTGTAAGCTGTGCAAGGCTGTAAATCCTCAAAACCACCTCTGCCTCTCAGCAGTTTTCCATGGATCCTGGTGCAGCCAGGGTGCAGTGTGGTCTCAGGGGTGGGGGAGCCATAGGTGGTGCTCAGGTGGGTGCATTGAGAACATGGTGCACTTACCTCTCTTGCTTGATCTCTTTCAGATGATCAAAGACAATGGACTGCTCACTCTTTTCATAGGACCCATATATGCTCAAGGTTTTTCCAGAATTAAATGCCTGTGAAATCAGGAGCAGAAGAATGGCTCTGGGCATGGACTTACTAGCCCTTCACTTGCCTTTAGGAAGTGTTGTAAACAGGGATCTGATTTGCATTCGTTAAGAAGTGGCAATTTCAGCTTTAAATAATGATGCTTTAAATTGTGATTTGCATTTGTATCTTTTAAGGAGTAAATACCAGATTGCATACGTAGTTTTGTACCTTCCTTTTTTCATTCTTCCTCAGAATATCTTGGAATAGAATAACCTCTAAGTTGTTACTGTGGCTTATCGGCACCGCATTTTGAAACCCGAGTTCAATAATCATATTTCCTGTCCTCTCAAAAAAAAAAAAAAAAAAAAAAAAAAAAAAAGGAAAGAAATCCATTATTTGCTGAATTGTTCAAAAATGTTGTTTGGATCATTTTGTGTGTACCCACTTCAGTGACCAGAATGTCAATGGAAGCTTTGTTTAAATCTTTTTCTTTATTTTTTTTCCTTCCAATCCCACCCACACATACACCTGTTCATCTAAGTCTTTTGGGCCAGATATCAGTTTATTTGGTTGGGCTTTACGGCTTTTTTTTCCTCCCTCCTGCTTCATTCAGTTAACTGCTTGTTGTCAGTTCTGGCACATCTCCTTGTTTTCTGTGTGCTGCCCATGGAAAAAAGGCTTGTTTCCAAAAGCAAAGAGGTAATCTGGCTCGGAGTTAGATTAACTGTTGCAGTAGCTCATGATAAACATCTGTTGCAATACTCCCAGATGAGAACATTGCTTTCAAAACTGTTTACTGCACATTTTGAACTGTTCACTTTACTTGTGGTTTTATTTTTTCCCCCTCCAATTACTAAATTCTTTTGAAAGGACATAAATCCGTAGAGTCCATCTTGGAGACTGTGTTTATTTTGTGATACAGACAAGGAAATGTGGTTACTGAGTTACTGTTCATGTTGTGGAGCCCCGAATATTTCTGACTGGAGCACAGAAGCGTGTGCATTCCTTAATAAAATCCAACTGCAGAGCAGGCCCCTGGGAGTGCTGCTGTGTGTCCGTGCTCTGCCTGTGGTGGATGTTTTCCTCCTGCTCTGAGTTTGGCAAGATAAGGCTGGTGGGAAGTGGAGTTTAGCTTGGATCTGAAACCAAGGGTGGGTGTGTGGTTGGGAGGGTTTGGCCAACTGGGCTTGGGACTTTGCCATTGAGGAAACATTCTGCTATTTGTTTGGAATAATTTTAAAATTTTGTTTGTTTGTCTTATACATTTTTTAAAAAAGTTTTTTAATTCTAGATTAAATGGATCACATAATGACAGTTTCTCCTGCAGTTGGCTTTTGAAGTTAGGTCTGCCAGCAGCCATTTACTGCTGTAGCTGAGGATCAGCCAGCAAACAAAGCAAGCTTTGGTAGGTTTTCCCAAAACATCAACAACCTTCTTCCCCACCCCACCCAAACCACAAAACCAAACCAATCTTGGTGTCTCTGGGAAAATAACATTGGAAAACAGTATGGAATACCTCAAATGGTGACTGTTTTCCAAAAAATCGTTTTTCTTTCTTATGTTAATAAGTACGATGCTCTTAATGTAATAGTGTTCAAAGTGTTTTCACCCATATTTCTCAGAAGTTGAAAAGTGTTTTGTGCTGAATTTCATATCTAAATGTTTCCTATCACAATTAAAGAAATCAGCTGGGTAGTTTGCACGTGTTGATGTTCACCAGAAGTAACTCATTTTGCATAGCAGTCTAACAAACATAAAGAAAGGGGATTTCCAAATACCAAAGCTACTTGTAGTAAAATACAAGAGTCTGTAACTTTTATTTCTTGCTGATTATCTTAGGTCTGGCAGAACCCATGTTGTTTTAGCAATAAATCTGTAAGAACAGCTGTTCTGATTCAGAACAAGCACTTATAATTCAATATCCTGTCTCTGATGGTGATCAGCAGGTATCTAGGGAAGCATACAAGCACAGTGATAAAGCGATGGAATCTAAGGTGAGATTTCTTAGTTTACCAGTTTTATGGTGGTATCAGGATTTTCAGAATCTGCTTCCTAATCATAATGTTGAAATGACAGGTGTGAGACATTTAACAGCCTCGGCTTTCTCTTAAAGACTGTGGTAGTGATAGGACGATAAAAAAAGGAAAAAACCCTGAAAAATAATGGACGGTATGTAAAAGAAAGAGAAATAATGGGATAGGCTGGGAAAAAGGAAAAAAAGGGGCCATAATTACTGCATAGTGTAAAGAAATGGCAGAAGAAGGTTGGCTTGTTACCCAGGAGGTGATACCCTTCTGCACTGGAGCTCACTGAGACCTTGGCCTGGCAGGTTGAGCCATCACCTGCATCACATCATTGGGACACAGGGGAGAGAAAGGCAAAACCAGGATATGGAGAAATCGTTGGCCTGAGCCAGTTTCGAGGCAAGAAAGGTGGTAGAGGGCAGACAAATTAGGTGTGGGAGAAGAAACACATGGGAAAGGGAAGCATGAGTGATGGGAGTGTCCAAGAAACCTGCAGAAACTGAATTATTGTCTGTAAATATCTGTCCATTCAAATTGATGAATAAGAAATGTCTGTGTAGAAAATTTGTTTTGCAGGTTTGTACTGACACCCTTGGAGCACTGCTGTATTTTTCCCAGGCTTCAAGACACCCAGGTTTTATTTTTAGTGCTGCCCTGGGTTCTGTTTTGTGGTGAACCTGTTCCAGCTTGTTGCAGTCATTACTACTAAGACCATCTAAATAGAAACTCGAAAAAACTATTAAAGCAATGTAAATCGTAATAAATTATTTTGGCTTTGTGTGGATTAAAAAGTACACTTAGGATGGACTTGGTTTTGGATGAGGTTTTTTGATGCTCTAGAGCAAAAGCGTGACAAGCCTTACATCACTGGTGTGCAGAGGTGATGGTGCTGTACTTTAAATAACAGACACGAGGGCGTTGTGACTGGGATATTGTCACTGTAGCATTCACTTAAAAGTAGATTTTTAGGGAAGCTTTTGCAAAGGTGTATGGAAAACTGCTATTGACTATCTAAAGCGAATTCAAGAATAATATCCAGGAGGTGTTGCAGTAGATGAGGAGGTGTTAAAGCGAGCTGCTCACCAAAATAAGTCATACTGCAAGCTAGGATCAAACCTTGCAAATCCAGGGTTTATTGTATGTATCAGAATGAAGCGGAGAAGATGCATTTGAGTACAAAAGGGCAGAACTGATCTTGAATTTAAACACAGTTTACATAATCCTGCAAGCAAGAAGAGGGGTTGGTGCAACCAGAAAAAGTGGCTGCTTTGTGGTACCTTACAGAAAGGACAGCTTCATCTGTGGATAAAGACCAGGCAAAGGAGATTTATCAGCTCATAGACAAGGTGGGTACAAGATAAAAAACCCCATACTCATCTTTAATAAGTTGATATTTTCATATATATGTATATAAATAAACATAAATTAATAATACTGGTAGTATTGTGTGTATATGATATTAGAACAAAGTTTCCCATAATTGAAGGCAAACAGTGCAGAAGCAGCTTCACCAGTATGGGAATGGGAGGGACTAAGACACCATGCATTTCAGGATTCAGCCTCATTTACCTTTTTAAGAGGATTGTAGGAAATTGATCTTTTCTCAATTCCCCAGAAAGCTTTTCCCAGGCTGGCATTCTCAAATCCAAGGAGCCTGGAGTCTGGGGCTGGTTTTCTCCAGTATATGCTGTGGAAGATGCTTTGATTTACACCCTGTTACTGTGGCAGCCGTGGACAGGAGGACTACAGGAGTGAATTGTGCTTTCTCTTTTTGCCAGAGAATTTTACCTTTTCCACTGATTATCCATGCTTCTGAAAAACCTGAGTCTTCATATGCCTCCTATTAGCAAATAATTTTAAATGCAGCTTCCACAGTTACTACTCTCAGTAGGAAAATAGGAGATCTAACAAGGCGTATATAAAATAAAATTGTCCAAAATCTAATAATCTGGGTTATGTTTCTTGCCTTTACTATGCAGCTTTTTATTAAAAGGTTTGTAAAGGTAACATGTCAACACTAACTATTCTCTCACATCGCAGAAATATTTCTTTTGTGTTTTAGGTGCTCTATAACCACCTTAGAATAAACAAACATTCTCCAGCATCAGCCTGGATGCATTTTTACAGCACACTCAGGACTTTTTTATGGATGGTTTTGTATTTTCACTTCTGTTACATATCTCCATGTTTGCCTACCAAATCCTTTCTAAGCACCCCAGTGATTTCATTGGCATGCAGAAATGGATGTCTCTGTTATATATTGAACATAAAAGAAAATTTACTCTTGAATTTCAAACTTCACTTAAAGTATTTGGTTTTCGTATATACTTACATATTGTCTTGACTTTCAAAAGGAGATTCCTCAGAATCAAGGAGGAATCTGATGGCACATCTGCACATCAGTTTACAGTAACTTTTTTACACTCAGATTTATTTAGCTTGTATAATTTTGTTGTGCAAACAAGTAGCCCTACAATTCTGTTTCACGATGCCTCATACTTATGCTGAGCTGTTAATAGTTCTGTTAGTATTGTTAAAGTATTAACAGAAGAATATTAATAATTGCTCTGCTGTAATTGTATTGAGGCTAAAAAAGCATTCTCATGGAATATTAATGAGAGCCTTTTTCGAGGTATGAATTATTGTTCTTAGGACAGAAAATTAAACTTAAAAAAATAAAAGTACCATCCTGGAGGAACATAATAATAAAAATCAATAAGGCTTTGCTTTAGTCTTGAACTCCCTTGCTCCTCCTGTCCTGACCCCATTTGTGCTTCCTGTAGGTATCCCCGGGCTCTGCTCCACACCATATGTGCTCCGGTACCTCGGCACCACGGGGGGCTGGGAGACTTTTAACAATGAATTTTCTTTTTTTCTGTTTATCTCAGCCTTAAATTACTTTAACCTTATTTAGTCTTAAAAACTGTGACTATGAAGCTAATATTTTATGCAGCATTGAGAGGAACTGGAAGTGCTTTTCATTGCTATGCAAAATGCAGCTGGGGAATGGTGCAGAATTAACGACAGGGAGTTGTGCTCTTGAGAATGTGAGCAGTAGTTTATTTTCATTTCTGTCATTAAATATCTTATTGCCATCTATTTGTTTTTTCTTTCCTCTCCCCTGCAGTGCAAAAAAAAAAAAAAAAAGGGTGATTACTAGAAGGTAGGAGTTGTACAAATGCTAGAAAGTACCTTAAATCAGTGACCTTCAGTTGACCTCCAGCACTGCTGGTGTGAACCCTGATATTTTTTTCGGAGCTAAGCTAGTACCTCTGCCATCCTCCTTTCATCAAATCTTACTCAATTTTATACCAAGTTGCTGATTTGTAAGCAAAATCCAAATATAGGAATAATTAAGAGAATGATCTCTTGTGAATCTGAAGAGAGTGCATCAGGACATAATAAAGCACAAGTGCTTCCTGGGACTTGCTTGACCATTAAAAATTCACAGTTTATGTTGTGTAATATAATTTTCTGACTGTTTTTGGTAGCAGTTATTTCTAAATAGGCAAATGAGCTGCCATTGCAACACTTGGCTTTTTCCAGACCCATTGATCTGAATAAAAAAGACGGTGCAAACTTGAGTTTGTTATTTGTTTTCTGAGATTTCAAAGGGGGTTCAATTTATATTCTAAAGCATGTAATTTCTTTTTTCAGTCATGTACTAGCTCCTTGTCATCCTTCATTCTCCCTCGTCTGACATCAGTTTCTCTCTTGTCCATTTAAAACTGAAACTTGAAAAACTGCAGTTTTATACTTTATATTATTCTTCTACCCCGGAGCTGTTTTTAGTGTCTTTATTGCAAGTAGACAGATGGTGATATTTGGTTTCCTGTCAGTTTTAATGAATATAGATAGGAGTGATAAGAACATTTGCTTCGTTTAGCAAACTTCCTTTTCTGGCTTTTAATTAATGAAGTGCTCACTGGTGTGCCGCTGCTTTTGTATGTGCTACAGTAAAATCTCTTATACGACTCAACTCGTAGTGTCGGATAATGAAAAAAGAGGATGAAAATAACTTTTTCTCTCAAGATCCTTTAAAGTTTACTTACACAGACTGGGAATGCTGCAGACATCAGACATGGAACTGCTCGTACGAGCTGCCGTAGCAGCATCCTCTGTTGCTGCATATTTTGGTAATATTTTGTTTTTATAGTGAGAACCCAAAGGAAGTGGTTTGTGTTTGGTGTTCGCTTAACCTTGGGTGAGGTTCAGCTCAGCTTTGGAGCAATTTGCTTCTCATGCAACTTCTTAGGTAGAATAAGGTCCACACCAGAAATTCGGTAAAATGGAAAAGAAAGCCCTTGGCTTTTCAACTTTTTTTCCCCTGCAAATTGTCCTGCCTTGGAGAGAACCAAAACATTAATCTTGATTTTTTTTTTTCCCCCCCTCAGATAGTTTGATTTCTGTGTTAGATTAGCACAGGCATTATTTTAGATTCTTGTAAACTATTTTAGAGTCCATTAACTTTAAGATCTTTCTCCAGTGTTTAACACTAAGGGGTTTTCCTTTCTCTTTGTGTATATTGGGGTTTTAATGCTGAGGCAGGGTCAGTGCTTGTAGGCAAAGTTGTTTAAATAATTTCTGCTTTTGCCATATCAGTTTGAGTTCTTTAATGGTAAAAGTAACTATGTCTGTGTGTGTAAAATATTGCAGCGGGTAAAGTCTGAATACTGGCCGTGGATTTAAAATTTCTGCTTTAGCTTTGTAGCTCTAATAGTTAAGATCTCACTAGATGGAGAGGAATTGAGTGAAAGACCAGAAGGTGATCTTTCCGAACATTATTTTCTGAAGCATCAGACTATTGCTGATTCTGAAGAAGCTGATTTTAAATCTCTTGCAGTGTAGTGGTTTGTCATGCTAAACCATTACATGTAGCTTAATACTCCTCTTTCCTGAGTTAAAAAATGGACTAGATTTTGTACTTTTTTCAGGACTTTTGTTTTGCTGTAGCCTTATAAGGGTAGGATTTGGTTCCCTGGTGGCAGATCTGTTTGGGAAAAAAAAGTTGGTTTATTTTAGTAAAGCTGTTTTAAAATACTCCAAGAAGCCTGGCAGGAGGCAGAAATAGTTGTTATTTTATATTATTTCTTAGGTCTTTCTGAAAACGTCACAAAGTGCAAACCCTGTTCCTATGGAAAACTCTTCTCCTGGTGAAAGATACCTCAAATTTAAATGAGTTAAAAACAAACAAATTGCTTTCTCTGATGCATTTGATTGGTGAAGGCAAATAATCAGGTGCATGTACTACGTTTATTGCAGGGATGGTATTACCTCTGCAAACAAACAGTGGCTGGGGTTTTGAATGCGTCCTTCCTTCCCAAAGGTCACAAGTAAGAAAAGAAAGCCATGAAAGGACGTCTCAAGAGCAGTTCATGTTTAAATAAATACTGACTTTCTGTGCTTGCGTTTACTCTTGGTGGGTTTGCTGTTCTCATGGCTGTGGTGGTTTGTGCAAGGGTGATGAGGAAGGATGTGTGAGCCATTTTAGAGGGAAGCACGGATCTCTGTGGGCAGCTGCAGCATGGTGCCTTCTGCTTCAGTACCTGGAGAACAGCTCACATTCTGTGGGAGCAAACCCAGGCATGTTCATGTACTCTGTTTTTATCATGACGGTCCTTTTTTCTGAACCAGAAATCAACCTTGTTCCAGACAGCAGTGCACAGTAGCAGGGTCAGTTATAATCTATTTTCCTTGCAGAAATCAGTGTAAACAAAAATGCATGGTGGTGCCTCATAATGTGTAGGCAAGAACATTTTAACATTGTTAGTTGCAATATTAAGATTGTGCTTTCATATCTTTCTGGTTCCTTGTCATCCTTCAGGAAACAGAACTGCGTGTCTTCTCTTTTACAATAAAAGAATGCTTTCTGGTGCCTCTAAGCTGGTGTTGCTCGCTGTATTTGACATAGGTATTTGTGAATTTTATATGAAATCCACGCTTGGACTAATGTGAAAAATAAACACATTTAATTCATACTGAATAAAACCTTCTCCCTCTGGAAAGAGACCATAATCTGTATTTGTGGGGTTTATTTTTCTTTAGCATTTGCTTCTTATTCTCTGAATAATTGTAGTTGCATGTTCTTCTTTTCAATATTTGCCAAAATCTCCAGCAGTTCTTATTCTTTCATATCTCGTTCAGTCATGAGCCAGAAGGAAAGAAAGTCATCTGGAAAAGAAAACCCACAGGGCTTCATTCCCTTCCCACGCCCCATCATTTTCTCTCCACATATTTGAAGATGTGAAGCAATTTAGATCAGCGTTCTCCATCGTTCCTTTTTCCTAACCCGATTCCTCTTCTTACAGAGAGAAACAAAAGGAAGATACAGAAGAGAAGTTGAAGAAGAAAGGAAAGAAAGAGGAGAAAATAGTGGAGAAAATCAGAACAGAGTTGGCTTTTCTAAAAGGAGTTGTCCAGGAAGCAAAATGAGCAGCTTCCCTCCTCTTTTTTTTCTGTTTTTAGCCCATCCCAGATACTGCAATTCTGAGATAAGTGGGTCAGGCAAAAGGGCATAATTAATAGTGATTTCACGGTTGCTGTGGGTATGGGAGAACATAGTGGGAAGAATAGATTCAAGGAAATGTTGGCAGGCTCTCAATGGAAAGCTCCCAGCTGCGCCCCAAGTTGCCATGCCTATCTTCTGCCATAAGATTCTGAGTTGTGCCAGCCAGGTGGGAGCTGGATCAGAGTGGGAATAGAGCAGATGGATGCTCTACTGGATGCTCTAGTGGATGAAGTGCAGCACATCTTAAGTACACTGAATTTAGTATGGGACAGGATCTATTTGTGAGAGCAGCTGGGAAAAGGATGGATCAACCCTTTGAAAAGCATTGTGGGGAAACAAAGAGCTAAATACCCTGACCAGGGGCCATAATGGGGCATAATTTTTTTTTTTGTCAGATAGTCTGAGTTTTATTACTAAGGAGCAATTCCTCTGGCCCACATGCAACTCCAGTTTCTTTTACCCTGCAGGGCTTTGTTTCCTCTGGTTGGTGATGATGTAGCATCAGTGAGGCTTGCATGGGATGTCGTGCCCGTGGTCCAAGGACAGCAATCTGTGCATTTCTGCTGAGAGATTAACTTGATTTTAACATCTGGCGATAAGGAGAGAGCTACATGCAGCAAGTTACAGTTTGAAGATGCTGCTGCAGAGAAACTTCTTCAGACAGATGTAGTGCCATTGCTGTCACAGAAGATGGAAGGACTTGCATTGTTCAAAAACAATTTCTGCAAACGTTAATTTTATTTGCTTTTCTATTCCTGATGGAGCCGGGTTACTATGAAATAGCCATGCTGTGTCCTGGTCAGGGGATGGTGCCTTATTTTTGGATGCTCCTAAAGCCCTGATGGGTCTTTCCAAGTTCCGGTGCTCCGTCTGCTCTTGAGCAGGTGGAGCCTCTTGGATTACTATTCCTAAATCTCTCTGCTTGGATTACACATGCCCAACATCACCTGCTTGTGTTGTCACCGGGGCCTGCAAGAAAAGCTTTTCTCTTGTTGAAGAGGAAATGCCTGAACAGGAGCTTTTTACATTCCTATGGCACATTCAACTTGGCCACTTTGGAAATTCACGTGGTGGGAGCAGCATGTCCTGGTTGCTATAAGGATTCACTTCATTCACCTGGGACCTTTCAGGGCCAGCTCTTTGGAGACCACTGACCTGCAACCCTTGCTGGAGATGGGTTGTTTGTGAGGTTGGACATCAGGCAATGTATGGGATGGGCGCTCCCTGATGCAGAGTGGGAGTGCAACACCTTGGGAAGACAATCGCATTTTTTTGCCTCCAGAAAAACAGTAAATTCATGCTTTTAGATCTGTAAAAGTACTTGTGGGTACCAGCATATTGCAGAATAGTTGGCTATGTACATCTTGTGGTTTCAGCTCTTGAATGCAGAGGATGAAGCAGAAGCATCTGAGGGGTTAGGCTTTTATTTTAGATCAAGTCTATGTTTCAGATTTAAGGACATTAGTAAACTTCATCTTGCCGTTTCTCCATATGGGTTTGAATTTTATGGTATTGAACCTTTGTCCTTTTCATGAAAATAAAAAGACTGTTCTCTCTGTGGCTATGCCTGTGTTATTTTGGTTAAATAACTTGAGATCTTTATTCACATGATTTGAAAAATGTTTGGGGATTATTGCTAAAAACAACCCAAGTTTGTGAAGGATTTTGAAGGAAAAAATTAATTTCTCTGAAAGCAGTAGCTCAGTCATCAGCAGGTCTGTTCTGAGAATGAATGTGTACAGCCCACACAGGGGCACATTTGATTGCCTGATACGCATCAGTAACTGGTATTTTTCTTCACAAAAGACCTTTTTGCTTAATACTGAAGACCTATGTAGTTCATTCTTTCAAAAAGAGCATCTGAAAAACGGCTTTGGAAATGTTAGTTATTATCAAACACAAACTTTGGAACATTTTAATTTTTCTAAATTATGGTATTAGTGCAAAGACAATAAATTGAAACTGAAGGATGCTTTGTAATTTCTCTGTGCTTTAGACAAAACAGTTGTGCATCTGTATCTTTTTCCCTTATGTTGAAAATGCCATATGGAGAGGTCATTCTGTGTTTCAACTTGCAGACAAAATAGGCTAGAAGTAGGAAGCAACTCTAAACCAAAGGGTTTTTCAGCAAAGGAAAAGTCCCAGATTTGCTTTTGTCACGTGGTGGACATTTATTGTTGACTAATAATTATGATTTGTTGTATTCTAACAAAGAGACATTGGTGGGGGATTTTTTGCCAAGGGGAAAAAAGATGACATACATAGGAATACTGCTGTCTATAAAAGCCAGAAAGCTTGAAGGCAAATACAGTAAGCTGGAAAATGGTGGTCTGTATCCTTAGTAAACAGAAAATGTAGGGGAGCAACTGCAATTACATATTTTACACACAAATGGGGAAAAAACCCCTTCAGCTGTGCCTGAGTTGCCAAAGCCGATTAAATGCAGGGGCTTAAAGAGAGGGATGATGAAAAGAATAAGGGAAGAAGACACCAAGTATTTGGCAAAAGCCTGGTGGGGGAACAGGTTGTCATAAGGGCCATTGGGATAAAGTGTAGAAGATGACTTCAAGGTCATAAGAAGATGCTGTTCCTCGTCGGTTTTCTGACTTGCAGAGTGGAAACAGCACAAATTAGATCTGTCCAAAAAGGCTCATGAAGAGTGAGGACAAATTTCTGATCATGCTTTGCTGTGAAGCAGTGGCCTGATGGCATTGTCTGCTGAGGGGAAAAGTTAGAGATGGCTGAGGTCTCCAGGGAAGATGGAGAGCAAAGTGCTGGTTCTGCTTTGGTCTTACTGAATGTATGTTCTGCACCTTTGCAAAATTTAATATTAGTGTCATCTTGGAGAAACAGAGAGTGTGAGCTGTCAGCATAAGAGTGATGGAGTTTGCTCAGATCAAGGAACAGGAAGGGCAGAGGAAAGAGCAGGATGTCAAAGGATCTAAACCTGGGTGGATGTTGGAGGGGGAGAACTCATTTCTGGGAAGGAAAGGCATGTCAAAAAATAGAGTTAGGAAGTGATAGCCTTGAAAAGGTCAGAGCTGGAACAAGCCAGAAGTGGTTAACACTATGAAGGTCATGAGTTTGAGAAGGGTGAGACTGTTACAAATGCATTGGGTTAATAGGAGTTTAGCACTGACCACAATTTGCCAAGCAGAGGTGGTGAAAACTGGAATATAGGGCTGGAAATTGAAGTCTTTTCTTCCTTAAAAAGGATTTCTCCTTCATGTTTTTCGACCTCTAATGGATTCTTGGTTTGAGAATAATTGTGGTTATTTTCTTGTTCTTTTTCTCCCTCTTGTTCAGGCCAAAAATAAAACTTTATGTAACAATCAAAGACACAAAGTTTATTTCTTAATGGAGATGTTTAATGCTAACACGTCAGGACAGTGTTTTGGTTTTGTTTCTGTTCCATTCCTCCAACCAGGAAAAGTCACATGAAATTTAGCATTAAATCAGAGGCACAAAAGGTTTTCTCAGCAGAACATGGTGTCAGTACTTTGACTTAGAAAGGAGTTGTGCAATTCCACACTATATTTCTCCTCTTGCAATCCACTTGTCACAGTATGTTGTTCCCATTATGAGCTCATGCTTCAGGAAATTGTGCCACTTTTAAAAATTTTTTTTTTATCACAGGATTTTCAAATTGAGTGTATCTGCTCCCTATAATTTCAAAGCAGAGAAAGAGACTTCCTAGGGCATGTCCTAGCCTTTCTATTTCTGTAACAAAGATCTACAACTTGGTGGTAGAAGACAAATGATTCATTTTGTCAGGAAAATACCACTTTTCTAAGTGGTTGTCAGGGCATGTCTGAAGCAAATACAGAAAGATTAAAAGCAATCGTCTTATGTAAATGTTCAGCAGGACTCCAGGAAGCAGATATGGAATCAACAGTCAAGAAACTTTGGATGGGTTGAAATAAATATCTTGTCCTGTATATTTCCACAGTGGTGTGGGCTTGTAAATTATGGGGCCAATTGCAAGGAAATACTGAATGTTGTTTTATATCGGGATTTGGATACCAGTAAATAGATTTTTGCCTGGGTTTCATTGCTTAAAGAAATGTTGAGTAACCGTAATGTAATTTTTTTTAAGCAAATCGGGTTGCAGTGAGAGAAAATACTAGTTAAAATTCCAAGTGATTTCAGGAGTCATGTAACTGCCATGTAAAGTTACTGAAGATTTATCAGCAATATATTTTGATGAATAAAGTATGTGTGTTGCTTTATATTTCTATCATGAATCAGGAAAACCCCTGCGAAGAGGCCCAGGAAGAGCAACTGTATTTTACATCTTGTCCATTGTTTCCTTTTAGTCTGGCTCTGTGCCTTTCTAGTAAGAATTTGTGTTTCTATAAATTCACATTATATACGTTTCCATCACAGTTATATATATGTAAATTATATCAAGATATCAAATACTTTTGGAATTGTTCATTCTTCATGCCAAGATGTGCTCACTGATAAGCTGTAGACAGTTTTTCAGAGATCTATTAGAAACACTTTCATAAGCCTTTCCCTCTCAGTTTTGGTGCTTTTCCAGAAAGAAGCCATTGCCACTTTTATTCATAATTTAGTGTGATTATCTGTCATTGTCCCTAAAGGATTCTGACAGAAGGTTGTCCTAATATGAAAGGCTTTTTAGCTGGCGGTGGCAGGAGTATCCTGCTGGTCCCTCAGGCTGCAGGAGGGGACTGAGGCACCGAATTCCCACATGCTCACAGTGGAAACAGTCTGATGGGAGCCTTTGAACCGGCGTTGTCTTGGATGTAGATCCACTCTAAGGAAATCACTGCTTCAATTTGGAAACTCCAGTTGACCTCCTTCCCACCTGGCCCAGTGCTAACCCTTTGCACTCATACAGCAGCTTAAGCATTGCTGGTCCTCCGGTTCCTTAGAAAATGTAAATTTTGAGTTTCATTTTAACTCATGGCACACTAGCTAAGAGAAAAGGAAAACTGATACAAGCTCTTCACGGTACAATTCTGCATTTTTAACACCAGGGAAGCACAGCTCAAGACAAGTACTGTTAAGTCAACGCACTTTTTTTTTTTGTTAGCACTGGTGTATTTTTGAGAGATGAGGATGTCAAGCCCTGTAAAGGAATCCAGCGTTTTTTGCCCAACTCCTCATTTCGTTTATTAGATCTATTTGCAAATCTGTTTTTGTCTTGATTCAACTAGATCTCATGGTGGTCTATGAGGAGTCTGTCACTTTCTTCATCCTGTTTAATGGCAGCACTTCCTGAGCACCACAAGGAATGCACAGTGGTTTATTTAGTCATGGTAAACAGCTTCACATCTCTTGACTTTTTTGATCACTTGCTGTTAATAAATCTTGACCTCAGCTTGGATTTAGTGTTCTTGGTTATTGTGTTACAGCATTGTTCCATCACTGGTGATAATGTAGCTTCACGGCATCCCCTGGACTTCTTAATCAGTACATCCGTTTCCCAAATCATTAGGAATTAGTAGTGTACAAATTGCCTTTTGGAACCCTGTTTTGAGAAGGAGTTTGGATTGGACAAGATGATCTTGTTCTCCTTTCCAGCCAAAGTTGCTGCAAGATTTTATGCTGAGGTTTTTTCTTAATCCTTTGTTGGCTGTTTCCTGTCTGGATTATTGTTGTTCCTCTGGTTGTCATTCGTTGTGTGTTGGTCCAAAGCCACTCCTTGATATTCAGCATTGACCATTAATTTAGTAGACTGGCATTTGTTAATTAATCACTCTTAATATTTACTTTGCCCTGTTAACAAACAGAGATACTCTGGTTCATTTATCATAGGCTTGTCTGAAATCAGGGTTCACCACTGAGGTTCCTCTACCCAGGCTCTGTAGATCTGATCCTGTATTTCCTTAGCTCCATGCCCTGATCGTATGAGATCCTTACCGTATCTACATCAGAGGCTGAAGGTGGTATTTTGGGAGATTGCAGGTCTCCTCCTTCTCAGGTTTCACTTCTCCTTGGTGCTGTCAGTCCCTCTCCCAAGCATCCCAGCTCTTCACTTCCACAGCTCTCGCGGTTGTAGTTGGTGTTTTTCATGCATTGCAGCAACCCCACCGCTCTGATTTCTTTGATCTGGCTGCAGCTTTTTATCAGAGAGATGGAATTTAAATTTCAAATTTACACTTGTTTAGAGTTTGTCTTGATAAATGTGCTTTTAGTTGGGTAAATCACTTTTCCACTGAAAAGCTGTAATGCAGGGAATCTGCGAGTCATAACCAGCAGCAAGCAGGTTTTTTGCAAAGATGATGATGAGCACTACACTACAAGGTGAAAATGTGACTTTCATTAAGGGTGGGGGTCCCTGGAGTGATTAGAAAGCACTGTGTTGTGTACCCAGTGTTAGAATGGGGGTGGTGGGAGGAGTGGCTGCTGGGGGTTTGTTCGAAACTGAACTGGCTGGTGCCTCGATTTTGCTGGCAGAAGATGTTGTCCCATCATTGTGCAGCAGTCTGGGGGCAGAGGATTTGCCTCTCAGGTGGGGAAATGGGCAGTGTCAAGCACATCAGGGGCACGGGGGACAGGCTGCAGAGGGGAAGGTAGTGCCTCCTTCCCTTAATTTTCTAAGGGAAAACCTGTTTTATTCTTTAAAAAATAATAAAAGTTGACTTTGGCATCTGTTCGAATTTAGGAAGTGATCAATGCAAATGAAGAGACAGCTGCTGACAATGTCAGGTTGTTGTGTATGTCCATTTCAGTCCTATGTGTAGCAAACTAGAATCCTGTGTATTTTTATACACATTTATTCCTAAAAATTGCATATTTGGTTGCTCTTACTTTCTTAGAAATTCTCTGTTTTGCTCAGTGGGTTACTCTTTAGATTACATATAGTTTGAGTGGCTTTACTTGATAGTAAAGGTAATTTCAGAGCAGTAATGCCTCCCAAGGATTGGAATAAAGCTGTGTTTTAGTAGTTACCTTATTTTGGTGGACATTTGTTTTCAGGGAGGTAGAAAAATCTGTATTTGTCCTTTCCAAAAAGGAAATGGAAAATGATTTTATGGTAAATTTTAAAGGAAGATATTTAAAAAAATAATCCAAGAGATTGCAGATGCTTTTGCTGGGTGTTGTTACCTTGACCTAGTTCTGAATATCATTGCAGCTTCAAGTAAGGAAAAAACAACAAAAATCCAAACCAAACCAAAAAAAAAAAACCCAGAAAAAAAACCCCAAAAAATGCCCCAAAAACAGGAGAAAAAAAAAAAAAGGAAAAAACCCTCCTATTGAGAATTGCTTTCTGGAGACATTCCAGCATGGGCTACTATTTCACATACATATTTAATAGTCTTAATTCATATTGACAGCAAAAAGAGCATTGTTACAATGGTACATCTGACTTAGATTAAATATGCTATTTAAATGGAGCACTCTAAAGGGTATGAAAGTGTTTATAAGTTTAATTTCATTCTCAGTTGTTACTAAGGCTGGTTAAGAGAGCTGAAAAACGTCTCATTTGCAACTGTTTTTCTTGCTATTGCCAAATATTGTCATTTCCCCTTTTCCTCCTCTTGCCTGCAGGTTTCGAAAGGAACCAAAATTAACATGCCTTTCCTTATTAATTATGTTTTCTATTTACACAGTATGATGTGACAAAATGAGTTTCCTATTGTACTAATATCTTTATGTCACCACAGCTCTGGGAAGATTATTGTTTCTTTCTCTTCCTCCACAGAGACAAAACCATTTTTTAAATTTTCAATTAGTAAGGTGGAATCTGAGGAATAAAGACATGAAAATACCTTTTTTGAAAATACAATTTTTTGAAGATGAGGAATCTTCCTCCTGTTTGCAGTGACAGGAATGTGAATGGTGCATCAGGGCCCTTACTGGTTGAGGTGGATGTTCTTAAAATGGTGCTGTTCTTGCAACTCAGGACACTTGGTTTCAGTGGTGCCCAGTTTAACTCTCAGGTTTAGCTTCAAAAGGGTCTGAGTAATTTTTTTGTGTGGTGTAAATTACTTTCTGCTGATTACAGCTTCTTTTTGCCTCTACTATTAGTTTGCTTGCCATGTTTTAAAAAACCAACAGTGTAGGTTGAAACTGTAGAAAATTAAGTTGTCTGCACAGATTTATAGTATATAAATTGTCAAACTGCAGGATCTTTTTAATGGGATTATTTTTAATGAGGATGATAGTGTTGATTTAACAATCTAGGTTTCTCAATGACATTTGACTTCATACCATACAATATTTTAAGTAGAAAACCAGAATGATGCAAAATGAACACTCTAAAGATTAAGTGGATTAAAAATGGGCAGTTTGTACCAGAGTCCTGTAGAGAATAATTTTTCGTCTTAATCCTTGCTGACATTTTTTATCCAGGATGTGGAAAAAAATTGTAAAGACATCATTGATGTTTGTAGTTTAGACAAAGATGGAGATTACTGAAGACAGGAAGTCATAGGCACAGATAGCTCTGGATCACCTGGTTTAATGGGGTTATTTTAATATATGATTTAGTAAACTGGAGGATGCAGTCAGATGCACAGAAGCAAAAGCTGCATGTCATACTTGCAGTCGTGGGTTAACTCTGTGGATGAACATGGACTTCCAGAGCTGCCTTTGCAGAGCCATGGCCAAAATGAGGTATCACTCCCATTTCAGGCACAGGGAATTGCTGCTCCAGGGCAACTGAGAGCTGGGTCCCTCCATTGCATGGGGAAAGTGGAGAAGATGCACGAAGATGATTTAAAAGTCATGTCATCTAGACAGAAGAGAGATGCTTTCCTAATCTAAGATGAAAACAAAAAATTGTCCAAGGTATCGTAAATTGGACAAATTTAAGGTAGATTTGAGGTGATAATGTTTAACCCCAAGAGTAATCCCTCAGAATTGAGGGGTGTGGAGAGGATGACTAACGCAGCCTAGAGAAAATGGGATGAATGTGCCAGAGTTTGGGGAGGGAACCATATGGTTAGCAGTAGAAAGTAAAGGTCCTGTCACCTGCAGCTCCCTGCACAGGACCTCTCAGTGGAGGAGCATCATCCAGTGGGTTCTGCGTGGGAAGGAGTGGAAATGTTTTAAGCTGAAGTGTATGTTGTAAATCAGAAACAAGAAAGGTGAAAGAGAGTGAGTGAGCTGTGCAGTGACAAGCAGGAGAAAAGGGCTCCAGGGAGATGTTCTGCCATTTTCTGACTTTTTTTGAAGGAGAATCTTAATACCTTAAGAACAAAGAAGCAAGTGAATCCCTACAGAAATCACATGTATTTTAAATAGTGCCAATTCCTAGAAGTGAGGAAAAAACCCCACTGAGTTTCAGAATTTAACAATTAAAAAAGTGAGCAGCCAAGGCATTTATGTTGTTCTCTTGCCTACTGTACCTAACTTTGGGAAGCTTTGTGATTATTCCCCAAAAATATTTAATATTCAGAAATCACAAGTTTGGCTAGTCTTTTACACTGAATTACAGCAGCTGCACATAACCTGCTGTGCCAGTGCTGGGATTACTTAATTGTGGAAAGTGACTGAATTCAGCTACCCAGAGGTTGGGGCAAGGAAATCTTCATTACAGCATCTTCAGATTTGCAGAGTTAAGAAAACCCAGTGGGAACAGATGAACAGGATTCCCACAGCCAGGCCCTCCCCTGGGGTCCACAGCAGCATGGGTGGTTTGGCATGTGAGTGAGATTATTTTTTTTATTATTGCTTTAAAGCTGATATTAAATTAAAGATTGTACAGGGGCTTCTGCCAACCAAAACAAAAACATTGACAATCCAAGTGGGGCCCTTCAGGGGTGCGTCAGAAATGAAAGTTTCCAAAATTATTCAAGTATACATGAAACAGCTGGAACTGCTTTGGGTTATGTTCTTGGTGTTTTGAGGTAATGCTATGAAAATCAAATATGTTTATTAGGTTCATAAGCTTTGTGCAAGAGTTTCACTAGGACCACTTAATAGGCCGTTTACATTTGGAGATCGGTCCTTTTGTAAATGATATCTCTCACAGTTTTAATGTCTCTGACGTGTATCACTGTAACCAAGTCTGAAATTAGAGATGGAATCTTCTCCTGAAAATTAAACCCCAATTAATTTCAACTGGAAGGAAACAAGTACTTCAGAGAACTGTATTTGGAGAACGAAGTGTTTATTATTGTTTGAAAGCTTGGGGATATCCTGCTTGAAAGAAGTCAGGAGTTCACTGGCACCCACCCGCTTTCCGTTCCCTCCCTCGCGCTGGGGAGTTTGATCTTGGGTTTTTTTTTTTTCTGATGCAGTCTTTTAAAGGTATTTTTGCAAAGCAAAAGGAGTCCTCAGCATTTGTATTTATTAAATGCAATAGCGATATAAAAAACAATGTGAGCATTGCAGGTAGGTGTAACCTCTGGATCTTTTGTGGAGAAGAAATAGGCTGGATTTCATTAGACCTTGCTTCAGACAGCTCTGTATCTAATTAGGAAAGTAAAACCCCAAAGCAGATACACCAGAAAATCAGCATAAAGATTTTCAGTGGAAGGGCCATAAAGTTTGGAGTTAACATTTTCAAAGGCTTATCAGGACCCAGCATTCACTGCGAGTCTCTACAGCACAGGCAAAGATGATTTTTCACTTTGTGGAAGCTAATGCCATCCACTCATTTCCTGAAAGCACCTTTTGTAGGTACATTTTAAATAATTGGAAAGCAAGAAACACAGTTTTTCTCTTTTTATGGGTTTCCTAAAATACCTCTCGTGAGCTATTTCTTGTTGTCTTGAGGGAGGAGGCAGCGCAGGGGTTGCCATGGCGATGCGATTTCGGTTCCATCACCAGTCAATACAGCAGTGCTGTGTTACACGCTTGGCCCATCTGTTCCCCTCGGTGGAGACCCCATTCAGCTGGAGGTTTCTTTTGTATTCACAAAGTGGGGTAATAAGTGACCTTTTATTATAGGTGGAATCCCTGCGTGGGTGGAAAATAACTTCTTTCAGATGTGGATGCTCTCTTTGTAATGAGGAGAGGAAAATAGGCTTATTTTAAAATTCGAAATCAAATTGCCAAAAGCTTTTCTGATATAATATTTTTTCAGGACTAATCTGCAGGCCCAGTTCAGAATTCCAAATTGCCCATTTGAGCCCAGTGCTTGAATGAGCAAATACGCTCTGTATCACGGCACTGGTTTCACTGCCTTACTTATAACTAAAGCCATTTTAAAGAATGTCAAGTCATGAGGTTGTTTTTTTTAGATTTTACTTGCTGGTGGTGCTTGTAACTGAAAACCAAAAAAAAAAAAATTAATGGGAATAAGGCTTTTCCCACCAATTAAAACCCAAACAGTAGCACCATTCATTGAGGCTTTAGTGGGAGAAGGTGAGCTGCACTGACAGGGATGGAGGCATTCCGGGATGGCCAGAGAGCTTGGCCCTCCCTGGCTGGAGGGAAAATCAATCACGGTTTGCCAGGGTTGTGTAACCCTGACCCTGTGTTCATCCCTGTTACTGCCTTTTGGGGAAAGACTTGTTTTCCTCTCTGCTAAAAAGTCCCGTGCTCCTTGCCTAATTTCCCAGAAAGGGAATCAATGCATAGTGGTTTTTTTTTTTAACTCCCTGCATTTGATACCATCATATGGTAAATATTAAGTTTCTTTGTTTTTCTGCTTCAGAAAAAAAACGTATTTTATTTTCTTAAACTTAGATTAGTAAGAGTCTGCATGGTAGCGGCGCCATGGCAGACATGCTCCAAACAATTGGCAAAGTTTGGATCAAAAAAAATCTGAATTCAGGCAGACCTTAAAAACATGAAATGTAAAATACAGAAAAGTATATATTTTTAAAAACCATTAGACTTGATGCAGGTGAAGGAAGAAACCAGAATTTCCCTGACATTTCTCCATTTTTCAGTATCTTGCCTCTTTGTTTTATGGCTGAAGAGGAGATTTAACCTGAGTTTTCTGGATTTTGCTGGGTTGCAGCACCGAGGAGAGCAAGCAAGCCATGTCTTCTGTAGGCTTGGATTTGGACCATGGTGACAGCTTCCCAGCAGAGGATGAACTGGTCGCTCCTGTCAGTGTGATCTGTAGTGTTCACATGTCACTGAACTTGCTCTTCCATCTGGGTTCAGGTCCCTTTGGGGTCAGTGGGGGTGGCCACTGATCTTCTGCTGGATTAGTATTGACCCACAGGGGACTTGGGACCTCACTGAGGAGGGTCTTGGTCAAGAGCTACGTGGGGATGAGATTGAACAGGAACGGCTGTTACTTGTTACAAAGCCTTAATTAGGAATCCTAAGAACTATCTCTGTTTTTAATTTTCTGATTTATAATAACAGAATCTGCATAAATGGAGTGTTATTTTACAGCATCCTTACTCATCTAATTGAGCCTCCTGCTTGTAAAAGGTAATTAAATACAAGCTGTGGAGCTGTAATTAATGAGTAAGGGTGGGATGTCATCGGCTGTGGATCCTTTACCAGTTGTGTCTGTTGTTTCCCAGTGCAGCACTGGGGTCCATGTGGAGCTGCCCAGAGGTGCTGCAGCCTGCTCACTGTCCTACCCTGTGTCCAGCCTGGGTGTGCAGGTGTTTCAGCTCCATCATTAGATGAGGGGTTTAGCACAGGGCAGATGTGCTCATGACTTTGGTTTTACCTGTATGAGCTTTACATCTTCACAGGATGGGGAATCATGGAAGCACCATATAACTTAATTCCTTCAGAGATTTTTTAAAATACGTAGTTGACCTAAGTTATCAAAACCTTAACTTCCCTGCAAAGGAACAATGCACTAAGCCATTTTAGGTTTTTTGTTAATTCATTTGGAAGTCAATAAAACCCCTGGTTATTTAGCTGGATGTGTAGTACTTTTTGTTAGTACCTCCTAAGTTTTATCCCAGGTGAATCAAGACTTGGCTAGAAAAGTTTGAAGTTGATTCATCTTCTAATTTAATATTTGGTACTTTATTTTTGTTGAAAAGATACATTGCCTGCACAAATCTTGAGTTGTCTAAATTCTTCTAACAGACTGGTTAATAACAAACTTCTTCTAACAAACATAACTGTTAGTTTTACACTAAGGAACTGTGTTTTGTATTTTATATTTTTTATCTTGTAAGAACAAACATGAGTGGACAAATGCATCCCCTTGTGTTAAGAGAGAAATGTAACTTGGTTTGTGTTTACTGCAGTCTTCACTCTGAGCTGTATTGTGTCAGGACCTTCACTTCTTGTTACTGGTGTAGAATCTCCTCATTTAAATGTGTTTAATATTACAGTTTCTGAGACAATAATTGACTTGGTCACTGAAGAGGAGATTTTTTTAGAAACTCCCCCAGCTCTGGGTGGGTGGTGATAACTTCCAGTGATGCCTGTTGATCTTAGACCTAGTTTCCATTCAGTAGCTGAATCCATGCTAGTATCCGAAGTACTCAAAAGACAGCACCTTTTTCTGTAGCACTATCAAACCTGGTTGTATGGGGGTTATTATTGTTTTTTAATTATGTTGCAGTAAAAATTCCCAATTATTTAAAAGAAATTCTGAAGAGTCAAGAGGCGTTTTTCTTTTTCTTCTCACAGTTCTTTTCTATTAAATGTAGTTCTGATTCTCTTGGCTTTTTTTGAAATTGATACTGTTCAGTTAGTCTGTGCTTGTATCCAGGGCCCACCCAGAATAAAACTCTACTGTGCAGTACAGTAGTGTTTGGTTTTTTTGACAGCTTGCCAGGAAAAGATTTTCTGTTTGTTCTCTTACAATTTTAAAGTTACACTTGTCACTCTCTGTGGGCATTGGGAACCAGCAGCAGCTAAATGCCAACCAAAAATACTCCTGCAGGCACTCAGGCACTTGATTTTCTCTCTCTTTCTTTAAATGCCATTATTTCCTTGTAGTTGCAAGGAAAATGAGGCAGTGCAGGGAGTGGGGGCATTTTCAGGAGGAAGCCAGCTGTGGAGTTACACTACAAAGCTTCAGCCTTGTGCAACATGCAGTGCTACATTGAACTGGACCCCTAATACAAGATACTTCAGTTGTGTTAATAAAAAGCACAGCAACCACACAGGGAAATACTGTATTTTTTAAGACAGGCAATTCAGTGTGATTAAACGTGGACTTAAATTGCTGAATAAGGATGAACTGTAGGAATGAACTATTTGGGCATGCTTTTGAGTGTATTTTCCACCACCCCCTGTAGCTGGTGTGCAGATGTTACCTGTTCCAGGTGTTGATTCCACTCTTGATGTGGCAGCAATGCCTGGAAGCAATGCCTGTTTGGACTTTGTCGTTCCCAAGAGTGCTAACAAATACTAATTGACAGAATTATTTAATGGTTGAGCAGATAATAATGTATTAGTGAAACTTACTTAAACCCCATTAATTTTCTAATTTTGCATGTTGCTTTGAGGTGGGGGTCGGTCTCTTTTCCCAAGTAACAAGTGACGGTCCAAGAGGAAATGGCCGCAAGTTGTGCCAGGGGAGGTTGATTAGATATTGGAAGTTGATTGGATATTAGGAAAAATTGCCTCACTTAAAAGGGTGCTACAGTGGTGGCATTTAGACCACCTTAGCTTGGCAAACATTTTGGACTGGTTGCCACTGTTTGATTTAATACTATTGATTTCCAGCTCGTTTCTCTTTAAGAAACGATAATTTGTTCAAAACATAAACCTGTTTTTTCCATCTTAAGCCTGTGGATTCCCAACCATCCCTGACTGCAGCTCAAGAGCTTTTTGCCAATGACTTCTTTGTTTTCTTTGTAGAAAAATTCGTAGATGTTAAAATTGCTTCAGCAAAAATCAATTTCAATTAGTCTCTGCTTTGTTACTTGTTAGCACTTTTCAGGGAAGAGGTTCAGCAAGAGAAACTGGAGGATTTTACCTTTGTCACAGGATATTGGTAGAGACGTTTCTAATGGCCTCATCCAGAGGATGGAGATGGGAAAGCAAACAAGGCTCTTCATAAACCAGAATTCTGTCCAGAGAATCCTGTATGTTTTATGTATATCTGTTTACACAAAGAGAGAAATCATCCAGCCTGGGTTCTGTATGGAGAAAGCACATGGAAGATATTTTTCAGCTAAGTTTGTGACGTCGTATTTCAGCTCAGATGAACTCAGCGATCTGTTGAGAGCAGGACAGTGGAGATCACAAAACTAGTTCGGGATGGCAGTACAGAGTTTGATTCAGTTTGAAAATAAGGTTGTTGAATGGCATTACTACAGCACTTACAGAGTTTATAAAAAATTAATTATAGATCAGATGGGGGATTATATTTGGAAAAGTGCATTTCTGTCTTGTGTGCTGTGGTAGTAAATACTTCATGAATGCAAGGATTTCAAATTAAATGTCTGGTAATAGAAATGTATTTCTATAATGCCAATTCCTGCCATTGAACTCAAAGTGAGAGACTTCCAAATGCCTTCTTGTTCTACACACTGTTAAGTAAAAGTAGCCTTTGTTAAGCAAGGAGGCTCTTAAATAAGCCCCTAAGACATTGCAAGTCCTTCGTCAACCATGCTCCTTTCTGTATTACAGATGGATTTTTTTACAGTTAGTTATCCCAGAATTTTACAAATGGCAGGGGTATGTTCATGAATTGCTAGATTTCACAAAACTTTCAAAAAGTTTATTTTAACAAGGCTCTGGATTTTGCATACTTCTCTCCAGGTAGAAAACCAGCAGTTTTTACTTGCAATTTTGCCTGAATTTTCTGCCAGCCATTTCAGCTGAAATCCTGAAGAGTGAGTTACAGGGTAATAAATTTGTCTGGCTGGTGGGGACCCCACCTTTTGTGGCAAAGCAAGCCCAGATGCAGCTGAAGTTTGCAGAAAGTCTGAATGCAGACCAAAGTTTGACTTATATAGCAGGAGATCTCCACAGCACAAGAAAACACCTTGCCAGGTAACTGGTGCTGGCAGCAGCACAGGAGAGTTCCTGGGTATCTCCACATGGTATTTTTATGGGGTATTTCACAGCTCACACAAGCACACCAAGCTGGTTTTAAATTAACAGCTCAAATGCCTCAGCCCTTGCAGGGGCAGCACTGAACGGAGTCTGAAGGAGCTGTGTCTGCACTAACCCAGCTTCTTGGGTGGCTTGTGCAGCTCCTGCTGCCCTGGCACTGCTCTTACACCTCCCCAGGTGTGGCCCACAGACGGAGGGGAGGATGTATTCTTTCTTGATTTATGATGCCAGAATCCTGTTAACATCAGCAGGTCAGCTGGTCCTGTGAAATGAGCACCATGGGCAAAAGAAAAAGGTACTGAGCTTTTATATACATATATATTTGATATATGCATCTAAGTGCACACACACATATAAAAATAAATATATATGAGTATGTATAACCATTTTATAGAGATATATATATATACATACATATATATATATATATATATATATAAAAATACAGCCAGTTTAGTATAGGAAACAAATTATTCTGCCCCCAGAGCATGGCTTATTACAAGTAAAATAGTCCTCTGCAGCTGAATTGCTGCTCTGATTGTAGCTTGATGTGGAAGCTAAACTTTGATTAATCAATGTTTTTATTTAGTCACCTGTAGAGTACGATGAAGTTGTTTCATGCCAAATCTTAAAGGTGGGAACTGCAGTTACCTGAGTTACTGCTCTATCATGAGATTGTTTTCTTCATTATAGCTAAAAGTGCTCTTGTTTCAAGTCACCTAATTTAAAGGAATAGTCATGCAATTAGTCATCTAATTGAAAGAAGTAACAGCTCAGATAATAAGAAAAACCTGCTTTTCATTTGGCAGAGTTTATAGTTAATATTGGCAAGTTTTCCCGACTTCATTGTTTTTTCTGCTGAAATATTAGACCTGAGTGGGGAGTCAATAGCAGCAGAATATCTGAGCAGCCCCAAGGGGCTGAGTGGAGCAGTTCCAGATGCTGAAAAAATTTTTATATTTTCTTGTATTTTGTGAGAGACCAGTTGCAGTACTATTATTCTTTCATGAATTTTAGGAAAACTTGTTTTATAACTAACATTTGCTCATGTGGAATCTCTGCTTCTGCACCTTGAATAAAGGTGGGCTAGGAGAAGGGTTTCTTTGCTCAAAAATGTAATTTAAAAAATGTTAGTAAATGGAGGAGAAGTCTCGTGTTTAAGACCTTTTTGAATCTTCATAATCTTCAAATAAGAATTTCACATATGTTATCTTGTTATATCTGATACTACTCTGTGTTGCATTTAATTCCTGACCAGATTCCTCATACCCATACCTACTGCTTTCTTTCTAAATCCCTGGACAGTAATCTGTTTTATGTATACCCCCCTCTTCACTTACCACAGCTCTTGCAGGTAGAGTTAAGATGCCTCAGAAGGATGCAGGAAGAATGAAGAACAGCAAGTTTTCCACAGCTGTCCTTGCACCTCTTGCTGCCGTGGGACCCGTGTGTTCCTCTGAGGCACCACAGCTGAGTTAGGCTGGGCAAAGCTTTTTCTGCTGAGATTCTCCTTTCTTGTGGGGTGCTGGCACCTTTTTCACTGGTTGTCTCTGACAAATACTTGGGCATTCCTGTTCTCCCACAAGCGCTTGCCAGTTCTGTGTGTTGTAGCTAATTTAGGCATTATCCTTTATTATATATTATTACAGGTAACTCCTCAGGAATTTGGGTTGATGCAAATATAATTCTGCTGGCCAGGAACAAATTTTTTAAATTAATTTTTATAAAAAATATATTTATTAAATTGCTATTTCCAAATGTGAACTCAAATTTCAACTCAGGATGACGACACATTTCTCAGCACCTGGATGGTGCCTACTTGGAGGCAAGGCAGAGGGCGATGCTGGTAAAAGTTGTTGCACATTCCCCAGCACAAACAAGCAGGAATAACCTGTGCAGAAGTGCTGTGGGAAGCAAGGAAAAGGCAGGAGGCAGTGGGATGCCCCATGCTGGGCTGGCTGATGCCATGGATTTCTCTGTGGTTATGGCACTGTCCCTGTGCACAGGACTGTAGGTCAAACACACCTCCTTATCTTGTCCTCTGGTTAAACCAAGACCTTGATTGGCTCACTGGGTTGCTCACAGAGGTGGAATTCAGGTACAAGCATTTAAAAAACCTGTAATTAACATTTTTGACGCTTATAACCTCTGAAATCTGGCTAATCAGGATCTCATCTGGTTTATTAGCTGCTTCTTGCCTTTTTATTTAGGTTTCCAGCTCTGGCATGTGAGCTGGAGCCTCTCTGATTAACCATCCTGGATGCTAACTTTGGGGTTTAATTATCTTCCTAAAAGCCAGCATGTTGTTACCTTTCTAGAAACACATGCTTAGTTCTTATGCAGATGTTGTTCTTAAAATCTATTTTTGTAAACATGTTTTTTTTCTGGGCCAGGAGGTTTCTGATAGCTATATATAGCTCTGTGTGATTTCCTGGGGGGGGCAGCAGCAGTAAATCAAGCCCCATCAGTCAGGTATGCATCCCTCCTGCAGCTCCCAATTCTCACGAGAAAGTTGAAAGAATCATGAATTAAATTACACTTAATTGGTAATGAATTTAAATTCATTCAGTTTGCTTCAATTTCTTCTGCTGCTTGGAAAGTAATTTTAAATTAAAGATACAGATACTTGCAGAGATCACGATGTCTCAGAAAACACTAAAATAGGGATGTTGAATGATGCATTTAACTGATGATTGAAAAATTTAATGTAATCCTGTGGAACGGGTGGAAGTACTTACACTTTCTCCATCCATGACTTACAAAGCCATGATTCTGTTGTTTTTACATCTTGGTGTTTCACACACACAGATCAGCAGATTATAATTATTCCTACCTGATTATGGCTTAATAACTAATTTTTTTCTTTTGGAGCTGTATTGCTTCTTACTGCTGCTCAGGAAAACTTAGACAAAAACTACTAATTTCTCTTTCTTGTTTCCTAAATGTTTTTGTTAATTGTCTATACTAAGGTGTTGTTTTTCTCTAATGAATGTGTGAATGTTATCAAGTGATACAATGGGATTTTGCAGGTGATTGCCATAATACACCTTTATACCATTCAGGGAACTTACACATCTGCAAATTCCAGCTGTGTAAAAAGAGCCTGGGGGTGAATCTTACAGGCATAACATTTCATATCTGCAGAAATTTTCTTTCCTGCATGGACAGTTGAAGGGAAGCTCCAGAACCAAAGGACTCCACATACAAGTCTGAGAAATGGGTTGGGTGTTTTGGGCACCGTGTGTTTGTGTTGTGAATTAATCCCTGACCGCTCTTCATGGATCCATGCAAGTTGTGTGCTCTTCCAAAGTAAGGGAACTTTCTGAAAGTGAAGCTTTAGAAAACTGTGTCAGCCAGACATCAAGTGCTGCAGGGAAGATGTTCTGGGGTATTTGGAGAGCTGCTCTTGTCATGGTCTTGACTGGAGATCCTGAAAGGAAAGTGAATGCATACCACATACCAGTCCTGTCTCCTATTTGAAATGTTGAGGTTTTTCTTCACTGGTTGCTTTCTACTTACTTGAGGTGGACCCATGAGCTTTTACAGAGAAGGGAAGATGACTGAGCACTTTTAACTTGCACTTTGCAATACTTGGAAGTCATACTTTTATGGTTTTATGCTCCTCTTTCTTCTGGAGTTTTAAACTTTTAAGTCCATCTTTGTTTTTATTTTCAGTCACATAAAATTCGCTGGTTTATATAGTGAAAGTTTAAAGGTTTGGAGCTTTGAATCCTGAGTGAAGGAAATATTTACGACTTTTTTCTAAACCAAGCAAAACACAAAGCTGAGCCTGACCCCTTCCCATCAGCTGTGCTCTCTGTTAGCTTCTTTAGGCCCCAGCTGAAATGGAACAGGCAAATCAATAATTGCTGTTTAATAATGTGTTAGTAATAATGCAGCTGCTGGACTGTGAAAGCTCGTATCAGCCTTTTTGCTTTGCTGGAACTGTATAGCTTATGTGCCACAGGTAACTCCTGAGTGAGTTATCTGTTGAGATCTGCTGCTTATTTTATATTTGATGGCCAGAATCAAAGAGAAAGCTTTGGATAAAGGATGAGGTGACAGATGCAGAGATGTGCCAAGAGTTCATCACCTCCTGCGTTATGTTATTCCATCAAACAGGTAACAAATAGTGGTACAAAGTATTCATGTATTTAGAAAAAACAAATCATCCAAGTGGCCTTGCAGCTGGATAAATAGTGCAGAGCTCCTGCAGCTACTGAATCAAGTTAATTTGGGCTTTTTAAAATATACCTGGAGACTTTGTGTAGTTCAGCATCAGTGCCTGCAAGCGGGTGGTGCTGAATGGCATTTGTGTGCTTTGGAGTGAGGTTTGGAAGAGGGTTTTGATTTTCTGTGATGTTATTCCTGAAAGTTTCTGATAGAAAAGCCTTTTTGACATGGTGCTGTGCCAGCAGCCCGTGAAGCAGTGATCAGCTTCCCTGGGAAGGGGCAATTCCAGAGAACTCTTGGCTGTGCTGTGTCTGTGGTTGTACAAACTGAGATAGATTCTTGTTTGCATTCTTGGTTGAAGTCTCTAAAGTATGGTTTGGACTTCCCCTTGCAAGACTGTTCTTCCAAATGAGCTGTTCCATGGAAGACCTTCAGGCTCACAGACATCATGTGCACCCTGAGAACTTCCCAGGTATTCCTGATTCATGGATAACATGACTGGAGAATGGAAGGAATCAGTGAAGTACTCAGGAGTGGGGAAAGGAACATTTTCTGAGGAAAATTTCCAAATACCTTTCTAAAGGAGAGTAAAGTTTTTCACAGATGTTAACACTGGCTTCAGGGGATTCCTGGGGATATGCTTTCACTTTGTGGAAAGAACAAACCTGGGTATCAAAGTAAGCCAGTATATTTATTAAATGTAGAAAATGGATGTCAGTGCTCAGTTAAGGTTGAGAAGTGAAACAGGCAAAAACTTGTGACAGTTAGTGTTACATTACCATGACTAGTTAGTGTTTATTTACAAGTAAATATAGTGGGTTAAATTTTAGTGAATGAAAAAAAATATTGCTAAAAAAATGCTGAAAATACAGCATGTGTGAAATGAGATGGAGTTAATCAATATAGAGGGTTAAAATCTAGTGAATGCAAAAAGCATTGCTAAAAATGAAACGAGATGGAGTTAATCTTGGTGTAAGAGTCCACTAGCCAGGTGGGGTTTGCATTTCATATATTGCTTTTTGGAAGCATGCCACTGATAAACTTATGCATTTTTTCCCCCATTTATCCCATTTCTTCTGTAAAGGTGATTCAGAGTGTACAAATGCACATTGGATGTAATTAGAAGAAAATGAGTAATTTTTACAATACTGCCACAGAGCTATCAGCCCATGCAGCAGTAGGCAGCACTGAAGTACTTGTGACTAGAAGTTTTTCATTCCCTCTGCTGTTGCAAAATTTCCCTGCATTTATTTCCAACTTTCAACACCTCTTTCCTGAATACACTTTAATCTTCAGTGCTATCTGCATTAAAAGAAGGGGAAATGAAAGACAGAGGAAAAAAAAAAAAGCCTGTAAGAAGTGTGAAACAAACCCAGTGTAATTTAACTGAGGAAGGATGGGGCAAAGGCTCCCCTGTGCTGCAGGTGACTTTTTGTTCAAAGCACTGTGAAATACCAGACAAAAGCAGTTTTGAACTTGTAAGTGTAATCTGGCCAATTGTCTAAAATTCTCAGCAATCATCCTTTTTTAGCAAGTTCTGTGAAACAAGCCAAGTGCAGTGTTGCTGGTTTGGGTTTTCTGTTGAGCTACTCTCTAATTCTGTAAGCACTTTTCAATTGCAACGTTGCATTTTCATCTCAGTTATGATTTTATCTGGGGTGAGTGAAAATCACTTTTAAAAGTAGTTGGACTGATTTTACTTAAATTTTCCAGTGTTTGCTTCAGGTGAAGCTACCTGCCCTCATCATCCACAGTTCATCTCTGCCTGCAAGCCAGAAGGGGTTGGGTGGATGCTGGTGGGAACTCCAGCTCACACTGCAGAAGAAACCACAGTCTTGGGGGAATTCCTCTGAGTAGGAGCACAGGGCAGTGTATTCAGTGTATTAAGAGTATTCCCTTCTTCTGCTCCTAGCAGGATGTAGGGCAGTGAAACCAAACCCGTATTAGGTACCACAGTTGATTCTAAAAGGCCAATTTTCAAATACTGAAAAAAAAAAAAATTTTTTTCATCAAAGCAGCTACAAAGTTGCATCCTGTTTAATGCCAGCTTCTACAAAAAACCAGAATACAGCCTACCTGCAGAGGGTAGGTTTAGATAGGATATTAGGAAGAAATTCACAGTGAGGGTGGTGAGAACAGGTTGCCCAGAGAAGCTGTGGCTGCTTCTCGTCTGGTGGAAGATGTCCCTGCCCATGGCAGGGGATTGGAACTAGGTAAGATCCCTCCCAACTCAAATCATTCTGTGATTTATGATAAAATCTGGTATTTTCCTAAGCCAATGAATCTGTTTCTGCTTTCAAGTATGTGAGAAACAGAAGAGGCTGATGGCAAGATTCTGTTGCCACCCACTCTGACCCCCGGCAGTGCAGAATTGAGACTGGGATGTGAGAAGTGAATTATTAAGAGGAAATTCACAACAGAGGCAAAAGCTCTGTGGTCTATAGCAGCACAGAAGTCCCTTCCTTACCTTTATTGTGGAGCTATTTCCCTAAAAAGTGTTGTTATTTGTTTGGAGCTGTGTGAGGCATTGAGCAGGATTGTAGCAAATGAAAGCAGCAGCTTGTCTGTGAAAGGTACATGGCTCAGAGCAGCGTGTTGCTGTCATTATCTGTGCTGTCAGGTGTTTGCACTTACAGCTGTCATGTAAGTGGGGTAGAAAAAAAGGAGAAGCTGCTGTACTTGGGCTCTGCCTGTCACTTTTAGCTGAGAGTTTGGCAAATGAAGATTTTTTACTTCACTTAAAAAAACCCCTAACTTATTTAAAACACTATTGTTGAAAACAAGAAGTGGTTGTATCAGAGGGCTTGTGGCTCCTCCATCCTCTTTCCATCCTGCTGTCCTGCTCCATGGGAGTATGTGGCAGGATCTGGTGCTGCAGCTGCAGCCAGCTGCGCTGTGCAGCTCCACATCCAAAAATGTTTGCCCCGATTATTTTTGCTGATGTTATTGCCTGTTCAAACATGGCAGAGCTTTGGCCTCACAACACCTCCTGTGTCACAACTGATTTTTTATTTCCAGTGAACGTTAACATTTTCCAAGCAGAAAGAATTGTTCTTTTTTGTTTTGATCGGTGTTTGTTGGGGGTTTTTTTAAGTGCTCACGCTGGAGGAATTATAATATCCTTGAACATCACTCACATACATGCTCACATCATCAGGCTGACTGACAGTGAAAGGGGCTGGCAGACCAAAGGCAGAATCTAGAGCAGTCTTTGAACCGTTGTGTGTCAGGTCCCTGCGCCTGGTGGAAGTGATGGCTTTAAGGGGCATTGCTGGGCACCCCTGTATCCCTGGATTAGTGCAAACACCCTCCTTTTTTGGCTGTAGATAAGATGCTTTCATGAGCAGCTCATGTGAATAGTCAGCAGTGTAAAAATCAAAGGTAAATGGTCTGGAATGACAAAAAAATGAGAGTTTTCTGTGTACCAGGTGCAATTGTGTGGCTGGAGCTGTTGCAAAGATGTCAGCCTGGGGCTTACAAGTAAACAAGAGAAAATTAATTCACTGAATTTTATTTTTCATTTTTGTTTTGTTATGCGTGTATGTCTTCCTTACTGTCTCCCCATGCTAGGCTGGTATTTCTGCAAGTATTATAGAATTTAATTTGTTTCCAAGCTTAAAAACCCATTAGAAGTACATAATTTAACCCTGCGAGAGAGTTACGTAGATTCATTTTCTTAAACTTCTGTCAGGTCCCAGTGCACTTAAGAGGAGCAATACAGTTTCCCAAGCAAGTGCTTTGCACTGTGGCCTGGGGTCATCTAAAAACTGTATCAGATAAAGTTGTCATAGACGTTGCCTGACATGGGAGTGATGGCGTAAGGAATGCGTTATGTATCACTTTTGCAGTTAGGAAATTACAGAGCAGTTTCATTGTGGTGCTGAAATATGGTATTAATCACTTTGCATTACCGGTACAGCATTTATCAGTCAAGTTTTTTACTTGATTAATAGACAGGGCTTTGGCTTGACTGTTTTTCAGCAGTCTGCCCTTGTTTATCTCAACGACAATTGGTTTTTATCACATTGGTGCACATCTGACAAAAAGAAGGCGCTCCGGATCATTGGTGGCATTAGTCTGGCATTGTCTTGCACTGCCTTTATTAAAACCCCCTTTGTCCTATTGTTGCTAAGTGATCTATCCATCTTAATATTTCCCTGATGTCTAAGCTACTGTCTGTTAATGGCATCCTAATGCATTCTGAATTGACATATTTCACATCATTTAAACTCTGCTTACCTATTTATCATGCAGAGGTCGTAACTTAGTAAGTGAAAGTCACTCAGAGGATATTTCTTTGCTATTTCTCTAATTTTCTGTCGCTATAAGGAAATTGCAGCTCTTCCACTCACTTATTGTACCGTTGTGATAAAGGCTCTGCCTCACTCTGGCATCCGATACACAGAGGAGCTTTGTACATTTGATTTCCTTCTCTTCCATTTGTGTCAGCCTGACGTGATATTAAAAACTGGGAGCAGGGATGTTTTGTGCAGCCGTTCCTGGCCCTGGGAGGAACAAAGATGACCTGGCTGGTGTGGCATCCATCCTTGCACAGGGAGACTATCAACTCGGTGCTTGCTGGGGCTGGGATTACGTGTCACTCAATCTTGTCAAAAATTCTATGAATATTCAATGAGGATTTTAATGTATTGTCATCAAGGAAGCAATTTCTGTGTAGTCATATTAAGCATGTTGTCATCTCTGCAGTTTAAATACATTGTTTTGCCCATGAAGTGACCTTAGGCAATTTTAAAATGGTCTCGTTTTTTCTCCATTTGCCTTATACCAAATAAATTAGTTTTACCTAATAGGAAAGAACCTAATATGGATCTAACACATTTGTATAGGGAGAAGCACATTTTAATAAATAATCAGGGTATTACTCTACGTGTACCAGGATTTATCTTTTCCACTTACGCTTACACAGAAGGTTTGAGATATGGTCAGGTTGGCTGCAGTCAAGTTGTTCTCTAACCGAGGTTTCATAATGAGGTTTCAATTTTCAAAGGGGGGCGTTAATTTAGCTCCCTCCTTGCACTGCTGCTGATGTTTAAATCACTTCCTGCCTCATCGTTGTGTGTTTAGGTGTTGTTTAAGCTTCATTGCCCAGGCAAGGTTCTCGTTTGCATAGACGGTGTATGAGTGTATTTTGTTGGATACGGATTATTGTAGGAAAACCAAATGGGTTCTAGTAAAGTTTAGATTTTGAAGTTTGTTTTCTTGTGGACTTCCTAGATTGCAGATTTTTCATGAGTGCGTATCTCTGTACATAGTGAGAATATGAACATTGTTTTTTGAGAGCAATGCTGTGATGATTCCTTATTGCATATGTCCTAAGTAACGTATTTTTCTTCTGAAATCAGAATAAACTATTTCAGGATATACAGAATGTGGCATTTTAAACTGAAATGTGAACAGCAGGGCCTTGTTAGTCACGCCAACGGTTGTACTGGGAACAACAGGTGTATTGTTGGGTGGACTGGAACAGTGGGACGTCTGATGTGTAGTGAAATCGAGGGAGAAGGCATTAGGGTGTGAAAATACTTTGTTGAAATGCTGTTCATTAGAAAACCTGAAAATCCTGAAAAGTACAGAAAAGTACATTTTGCTTTACAGCAATTTGAGAAGTAGACTGCTTATTAACTCAATTAAATGGCGTTTTAAGCTGGGAAGAGAACGGTATATTCAGAGCTCCAAAGTGCACCTCTGGGCCAATGCTTTAAAAATTAACTGGAAAATTTTGGTACCTTTTAAGTTTGTGTGAGAACATGAAAGTATCTGATTTTTCTGAGGATGGATTATCATCACTTCCAGGCCCAAGAAGTAGTCACTTTTGAGAAATAGTCTTTGTTTCTAAGGATACCGAGCCACTTTCTTAAAAGTGATTGCATTCCTGCACCGAATGGCCCAGCACTGGAGGAGAGGTTTCTGCCAATTTTGCAAGATGAGATTCACAGCCTCCAGCTCTGCAGCTAGACTTGAGAAAACTTCCTTAGTATCTTCCCAGGATTGTTTCCTCTCTTCTATAAAAGCTATCTAAGTAACTTGCTGATAAGAACCTTCCAGAAGTTTATTTTCCTTGAGTTACTTCATGTGTTAGTTGTGTGTGAGTAGTAATGCTCTTTGGTCCTATCCTTTGCACATGGATAAATATGCTGGATATACTGGATAAAGCTGAACTGTGTTTGTGGATGGATGCACTTCTGGACTTTGAATGATAGGCTGTGAGGTATGTTTCCTCAAAGACACAGAGACAGCCATTTGTAAATAAACAGGTAATCCTTGATGGAAAAGGATTGATAAAACCAATAATTACTAATTTAAATCATCATGATAATAACCTGATTTTATTTCTTGTTTATTGAAATCGTCGTGATAATCTAAAATTCCTCATTCATATTCAGACTAGAGAAGGAAGAACGTAACACCTCATGCATTTTGATATAAACAAGTCCACAGTGTCATTGGTATTTTCTAGGAATTATTGAAATCTTGAAAAGCAGGTGCCTGCTGTCAGGACTGAGGTGTTACATGTTCTGAGGTCAGTCAGGCAAGGAAGGGCTGTCTTTAGCTGAGAGTCAGTACATAATGAGTCCCTCAAAGATGGTCTGCTATGAACATTTGAAAAGATGAGTATTTTGTGTGTGTGTTAGGCCAACTCCCAGATAAGGATTAGTTGTGTTGTATCTGGGACAAGAGAATTTTGGACCTTGTTTGCACTGAAAACTCACATCCATGCTGCAGCCATGCCTGGAGGATGGAAGGGTCAAGAGCCAAGGCAGGGAGGGAATGATTCCAACATCAGTGATATATCTATCCAACCTTGACTCATGCGTTACCTTGGCTCTGTAGGTGACAACCTTCCTCCCATAGTCCAGACATGAGAGTCACAGAGAAAAAGAGCTGGGGTTTTGCAGTGGAAAATGCAAGGTTTCTCTGGGAGCACTGGCACTGCTAATTTTCATCAATAAGTAGAGAGTTGGATTTTCTAAATGCAACACATCCGTATTTGATCATCTTCCTAAGAACAGTTTTGGGCTCATGTGCAGTAATGTGCAGGGTCCCAGGCTGTTTGAAGTAATTTTCCATTGTTTTGGGAGCCTTCTCCACTGAGCTGTTCTGCAGATGGAATTGGATTAAAGAAAAAGGAGAAGAATTTTTCAGATTGATCACGGCCAAAGAAAATTGAAAGAACATCAAGCTTCCCCAGTTCCTGATAGAGGATATTTACAGTATAAAGCAATATGAGTTTTCTTTAAGCTTCGTGTTTTCAACCTCTCTTTTTTTAACATTTCAAAAGCCCTGTGGTAAAGTCAGAGCAGACTAGTGCAGAATTAACAAATCTGACTCTAGTATGCCTGCAGGGCTCTGGATATACATATAAAGTAGTAATCCTGTCTGAAGTGATTTCTTCTGAGTTGCTCAGAAAGTCTTTTGACGACTTTGCGTGTTTAAAAGCATTTATTGTTGTGGTCAGAAGAAACGATATTTTTCTCATGATTTCCACTGAGAAAAGACTTTGTGATTTTCTGCTGTTTCTAACATCTTGCAAAGTCCACAAGCAATTAGTACTGAGGCCCAGGAGAAGGAGTGGTGCTTCATGGCATTACTGCATTTCCCCTGACATGTGTGTTAGATTTCAGCACTGCAGACTTTAATTTCGTATTGTTTTGCATTCTAACCAAGCATTCAACTGTATTGTTTAAGCTGGCTATTTTGCACAGTTGCACTCAGGTTTTAAATGAGTGCATAAATACTTGCAGGGAAGAGGAAAAAAATCTTTACTTGTAGAAATGACTTGTCGCTAATTAATATAGGATCTTCAGGCATTGCTCTTCATTTAAGCCTGTAGCTAATTGCTGTCTCACTGACTTCTCAAAGCCAGACGTCTATAATACCATCAGCTGAAATTCTAGAGAAGGATTTTAGGGATGTGCATAAATAAAAGTATTGAATAATTAGTAAGCAGTGTATGTACAGAATTTCATGAAAAGTTCTGTGAGCTTTTCTTCTGCCACATGAGAAACTGAGGAACAGAGGACAGACATGAAAGATCTTAATAAAGACTGGAATTTCACTCTTAAGGCTCTGTGTTCAGTTTTGGGCCCTGCGTGACAGGAAAGACATTGAGGTGCTGGAGCAGGTCCAGAGAAGGGCAAAAGAGCTCGGGAGGAGTCTGGAGCACAAATGTGAGGAGGAGCAGCTGAGGGAACTGGGCGTGGCTCAGCCTGGTGAGAAGGAGGCTCAGGTGGGACCTTACTGCTCTTTACAACTCCCTGACAGGAGGGTGTAGTGAGGGGGGGGTCAGGCTCTTCTCCCAGATGAAAAGTGACAGGACAAGAGGAAATGGCTTCAAGTATCACCAAGGGTGGTTTAGACTGGGTGTTAGGAAAAATTTCTACACAGAAAGGGTTGTCATGCATTGGAACAGGCTGCCCAGGGCAGTGGTGGAGTCACTGTCCCTGGAGGTATTTAAAAGACATGTAGATGTGGCCTTTGGGGACATGGCTTAGTGGTGGCCTTGGCAGTGCTGTGTTAGCAGGTGGACTTGATGATCTTGGAGGCCTTTTCCAGGCTTTTCTGTGATTCTCTATATTTTTTAAAGTTGTTCTTGATCACCCTTTGCTCACTCCCTACTCTCTCCCTGTGTGGAATTGCTGGGCTCTGGTGGGTAACACAGACCCTCTGCTGCCGTGACTGTAAAGAACAGATCAAAACAAATCCACACTCCTCCACCCCCTCCCCACCACTCCTTATTTAATTTGCAGCTGGCATTGGGAACACCTGCAGCTGCACGAGGAGTTGCTGTGGGAATGCTCATCTGGATGGAGCCCATTTTGTTCCTTACACAACAGGTACCACGAAGAGGCAAATTCTGCTGTTGTGCTGCTGCATCTGCACTCTGTTATCTCACTAAACAACTCCATTTTTACTGTTATTCAGTACACTCCTCTGGAACATTGTTCTATTTGAAATGTTCTTTTGTGACCTAAGATGAATAATGTGGGAGCTGTCAAAGTGTAAAATTAGGCACATTATAGAAACATCAATGGAAAACAAAATTGTTGGGGTCAGATAGTATTTTCCTCAGTAATAGCTTTAAAAAATAAAATTCAAGAGACTTTTGTCTCTTTAGAAATCCCACTAAACTTACAACAGATACACAATTCTGATTTCTTTACATTTACATTCCCTGTTATTACTTAGTTGCCATAGAGGTAAATACATGATACCTTATACAGCCTGCATATGCTTTGAGATTTGAGTTGTGCAATCATCTAACAGTGTAATTTGAAATACTTAATGTTTGTTTTCACTTTCCAAAAAAAGTCATTACTGTTCTTTATACGTTGTTTGGCAGCTCCTGCATCTTAAACTTCTCTATCAGAGTATGTGAGAGACATTCCCCCACCCCTGAGAAAGGCATCGACTAATATGATCTGAATAAAAAAGCAGAAGCTTAAACTTTTAGCCATATTTGAACATTAAAATGTTATAAACGGCAGCATCACGTCAAACCAAAGTACTGGCTAGTTTGGCTCCTTGTCTCTGAGAGGGATCAGGTACTAAGGGAAGAATTTCTGAGCAGAGCAAGCATTTATTCTACAAGCCCTGAATTTTAAGAACTAACTTTGGAATAATAGCTTGATATCATAAAAAATACTACTATCTCAGTTAAGGTCCTATTGCAAAATGGATTTTATATTCTGGCTCTATTCTATTGCCTATTTTTTTTCTTTGTACATATTATAAAAAGAAGAAAATTTCAGCATTACTGGAATATTTCCCCTCTGCCTCTCATTCACAAGAATACCAGAATTTCCAGCCTCTACCATGTTTTTATCTAGTCACATTTAAATGTGCTTTTGACAAGTGAAAAGTCAAATTGCCAGACTTAAATAAAAAGTAGCAATCCCCTACTTACTATAGCTATGTGTGTGCTTAACTTTGAGGAGCCAGAGAATTACCAGCGTGACAATTAATTTATGTCTTCCTTTCCACCAGAGGGAATGGCATTTAAGGGGTGTTCAGGTTTCCACGGTGCTTCTTAACCTGCTGACACCTGGGCCATAAGCTGCAGGTGTCAGGAGGGTAGGACAGAGGTGACCTCTGCTCACCAAGGCTGCAGGTTGGTCCATTAACGTGCTAATGGGATACTTCTGATTTGCTGCAAGCCCAAGAGTTCCGTGCTTTCAGCCACCTAAAAACACACTCCATGTGTTTACGTGCTATCCATCTCTGAGCCTGGAACACTGTTAAGCTGTAGCTTTCAAATTATTACATTGTCCAGCAAATTTGTTTCAAGGTCTGGCCTTCAATTACCTGGAATAAGTTGCTTTAGGAGCTGGTGGCATCTAAAGCTTTTTCCGAGGGGTAACTTGGATATTACTCTAGGTAGTTAGAGGGACTAAGGACCTCTTTAGTTCCCAGTGGCAGTTTTTGATTCTGTGGTGGAATATGATTCCCTCTAGGGGTGTAATAAAAACACCATGGAAAGACCCTTTTCCGTAATAGAATTTGATTTATTAAATAAGCACCTGTGTCCATGTAAGTCTATATATGGGTATTCTATTTGTACACAGACTTACTATGATTTTAAGTGTAAGAAAATCCTTCCACTTCTCAGTTTTCATTATACCATTGAGAAATAAAGGAATTTGAACTCTGAAAACTCATCATACTCAGAATAACATTTTTCTGTTGCTTAACAGTATAAATGACAAAACACATTTTAGGTTCATAGCATATAGCAGGGAAAATGCCCCACAAAGCTGGAATAACTCATTTAAGCAAAACACAAGACAACTAGACATCTGTCTATAAATGCAAAAGACAATATGTGGATAAAAGTTCATGAGATGGATCCTGATAAGTATTTTTTCACTCATATTTTTGTCTTCCTTTTTTTATTTGGTATTGTTATTATAATAGGTGTGGAATGCATTGCCTGCTGCTGCAGAGCCGGCAGATGGAGCAAAAGAGCACGATAAATAGTTGGATAAAAATATCCTGAATGCACTCATTCCGAGCTGGGGGAGGGGAAGTGGTTTCAACCTTTTTTATGCTCAGTATTTGTCCAGTGCCATGGTTTCCCATCTGTCTCATCTCGTTCCCATTCTGTCTACAGCCGTCTGCATCACTTGCTCTAACTTTTCATGTAATGACCATTTCACCCCAAAAGGACCCAGGTTGACTTCACTTTTTTGTGTAAATATTTTGCTGGTTTACTTCTGTATGACGATGCCCATGGTAAAGGACTAATTCAGTTTTCTCTTCCAGAAGAGTTTGGCTTTCAGATAATTAGAGTACAAATATTGTTCTGTGAATGTCTTGGTTGATTAAATCAGTATGGTATCTTATTTTTTTATGCGATTAGCAATAAAATTAAGACTTGTTTTAGTAGGAAAAATGCACTTTTGTTCTAAGGAGAAGCTTTAATTGTAAATGTGTTCTGCTAGGTCAGTGCTAACTGTTTGGGGTTTTTCTGACAGCTTTTCAGCTCTATGGCCACTCATTGTGTAAAGAAATGCTAACAGAAATATTAACACCATTTTCAGTGGAATAAAAGGGTTTGCTCGGAATGAGATGAGATACATGCATAAGGGAATGGAAGCTATCTGCTGTGTACATTAAATGAAGAGTGGGAGGCTTGTTGAGAGTTTTTAATAAAATTTGAGCCTATTGCTCATATTTATTTTAATGCACTGTGTGCTTAAATGTCTTCAGAGATGTCACTGGTTGATATTTTATTGCTACTAACCTGGGAGCAGTTAGTTCTGTATGGGTACACGTATGTTATACTACAATTTGCTGAAGGCAGGTGGCTGAACACAGATATGCGGAGGACTTTCCATCCATAAACCACGGCAAACACTGCACTTTCCTCTCTGTGAATTCAGTTCTCATTCCAATGTTACGCAACGAAGAAATTACTGAAGCAACTCTTGAAGTGACAGTGCTGTCTTTTAGTCACAAAATTAACATCTATTTTGTGACACTGATCATTTGTAGATGTAGATACAACCTTACTAAAAGTTTCGCAGTCTTGATGAGCTCGTATGAGACCTCTTACTCAACCCCAGCTTAAATCACAGAATCACAGAATAGTTTGGGTTGGAAAGGACCTTAAAGCTCATCCGATTCTACCCCCCTGCCATGGGCAGGAACACCTTCCACAAGACCAGGTGGCTCAAAGCCCCACCCAGCCTGGCCTTGAACACTTCCAGGGATGGGGCATCCCCAACTTCTCTGGGCAAACCTGTCCTAGTGCCTCACCACCCTCACAGTAAAAAGTCTCTTCCTAATATCTAATTTAAGCCTACTCCATTTCAGTTTAAAGCCATTCCCCCGTGTCCTACATGTCCTTGTAAAAAGTCTCTCACAGGGGATTTCTCGTGTTGCAGCTGGTACTTTATAGTACCACAGCAAATTCCAGCAGGCTGAGTTAGTATTTAGTAAAGACCCTCTGAAGACAGAGAAACTTGTCAAAGCCTTGCTTTTCAGGCTCTCTCCACTACATTCTCCATTTCTGCTAATTATCTTTGCATTTTCCCACCTTTTTTACACGAAACTGCCCGTCATTCTGTGCCATTTGACACCCAGGCAGCAGTCTTCCTCCCTTCCTACCTGAACAGAGAACACAAGTCATCAGGTTACACTTGAGATTTGTGGAAAATAGTTTTTGCTGTCTTAGCAGAGTGCCATGGCAGTCCCCTACAAAAGCAGCTGTGCTAGAGCAGTGCAGGATACTGCTGTATAAGTAGATCCATCCCACCCTCGAGTTAATACTCTTGTTTTATCCTCATTAGTAAGATGAGATTGATGTTCCCTTGTAATTTATGATGGTAATCACATTGACCCTTGACTTGAGGGTCTTCCACAATGTTTAATTTCTTCTTGCTTGTTTGACTGCACTAGAGAATATTTGTGTTGAATTTAGTAGTGTGAGGTCTTAAGCTCAGAAACTTTAAAAGAGTAACTTGGTCATGTCAGCTGGGCCCAAATGCTTGAGGACTTGAAGGACGTGTAGAGTATCTGAAAGCCAGAGTTATAGATGCTACTTGAATCTTCCATTCTCAACCAAAGTGGAGATGTGCTAGAGCAGCAGAGTTGAAAAGGAACTTGCAGAAGGGGACTGGGAATGAGCAGCCTCCATGAAATGTGTAAACTGACTAAGCAGGGAAGTCAAGAGCAAATGAGGAAAAAGTGTCATGTTACAGGTGTAGCAATTAAGAGAGAGTAACCAAAAAGTTGTGCTGACTTAGTCTTGGAAAAATAAATTTAAATGACACCTAGACGACAGCAGAAGAAAATCTAAGTGGGACTGCCTTAATATAAAAGTGGCACTGGTTTAATCCTGGATGAAGCTGAGATTAAATGTAACTGATTATGCCCAAATTACCTACTTCCTTTCCCAAAAGGCTAATGTTAGAGTAGATGGCTAATGACACCAAGGACAGAGAAACAGCAATTACTAATTGCAAAATACAACCACAGTTTTAACAGGAGAAGCAAAGGGTGCCAACTTGTTAGTCACACCTCGCTCACATCCTTTGGAAAGGGTTAGAGGAAATAAATAATTTCTGATCTAGTAGATAGAAATGTCATAAATTCTAGTCTGAGTTTACTAAAATAAGTAACTGATACTTCTGCTCAGTCTGGGCTTCAGTGAAGTGCTTAATAAGCATCACTTCAGGAAATTGTTAGTGAAATTGGAAACGATGAAAATTATTTCAAGAATGGTGAGTATGATAGAGGACTTGATGTAAAGAACTAAGGCAGAAAGAGGAATTTTAGTGATGTGTGAATTGGTCCTGGTGTGTGTTTTAATATTTTCATTAGTGGTCTTGCAGGAAGAGTGGTGAAATGCAATATGCTGAGACTATGGAGTAGGACAGAATTACCAGTGTGCAGTAAATGATCAGAATATCTGGGAGGAAGATAATGAGGATGGGTAAAATACAAACAGTTTCCAATTTCATACCATGAACTGCAAGGATATGTGCTGAAATACTGCTGTTTGGGGTTTTTTAACTATAAGCTTCTCAATTCACATGATTCCTCAGTTGGAAATGACATAGGAAGAGAAGATACTGGTTGTGGTAGATGGTGCAGGTTACCTGGCAGCCACTAATGAAATGTAGCTGTGAGAGAGGCCAAGTGCAATGCTCTGTGTAAGAAACTTCCACGAAAGAGAGGAAAATCACAATGCCACTGAATAAGGCTTTTGTGCCATTTCAGACCCAACGTGTACTACACTTGTCATCGCATACACAAACGAAGAATCCATACCAGGACAGAGCAGGGAAGATCTGTTACCATGATGGGGGAAAACGTGGGCATGTGTGTCCTGGGATGGTCGGATCGAGAGGGTGGCAGCAGGCAAAATGTGGGCTGAGAGCCTGTGTATGTTTGCTGTCTGCAAGGATGTCAGAGAATTAAAGAAGGAGGGAGTTCGAGGAGTTCCTTCAGCTGGATGCCAGCATTAGCATAAGAAATAAATTGATGTAAACTGACAATTACTGCTTTCAGGCTTGAGGCTGGGAAGCTTCTGACCATGAGTGATTGCTGTGACAGACACAGTGGGTCTGGACACCAAGCTGGCTTTAACGTGATTTATTTTTTAGAAACTAATTGTGAATGGTAGTGGAAAACTGGAGTCAGTGATTCAAAAGGTCCTGTTCAGGCTTAGGTGCCTGTAGTCCCAATAGTATCTGGTTTACATTATAACTTAGACTGAGTTAATATAAACCTTTATGCATTTATTTATCCCATTTCTGGAGTCTGCTGAACTGACAGGAACAAACAGAGAATAAAACCCAGGCAGCATTTCAGAGTTCAGCTGCCCATTACTAACTCCACGTATGGTAATGTGACATTCTGAGGTGCATTTGGCAAAGGAATTGCACTTTCATGCTTCTTTGAGCAAAGTTTCAGGTTGTCTTTGCCTTCAGGATATGGGATCTTTTTTTATTTTTTTATTTTACTTTTAAGCCCTAAACAAAATGGTAGCAAGCCCCGGTCTATGTTAGGGTATGTCTGCGCAGCTGTGCAAAAAGAGATAATGGCGTATTCAGCTTTTGGCGAAGATTCAGTACTTTTCATCTGTCATCAGAGGTTGAAGCAGTAATGCAAAGTGATACTGGAAAAGCATTATTGTGCTACAGTGACAGCACCATTAGAATCAATAGAATAGGGCTTTTTTATAATCCCTGCTACAGTAAAAGAATTAACATGCCCGTTAGTTGTGCAAAAGCAGGAAATTATCTGGCTCTGTGCTTGTTTGCGGTGAGTTTGGGTTTAGGAGGCTTTGCCTTTCTTTTAAGGAACAATATATCCTGCCTAGGGTTCTGAGTTCTTAAAAACATTAAATTAAAGATCCATCCACTTTTTGGGAAGGATGGATGATATGATTTTGTAAATCCCTTAAACATACTGGTTATAAAGATCATTTGACCCCAGTGCTCTATGGTATTTATAGTCATGAGTGATCGGTAGTTAAAATCCATGGAGGTACATATCCTGCTGGATAGAGCTGTCATAAGGCTGCTTAGTAAGTCTTCACCAATTGTAAGGTATCCCAGTGTGGGCTTGGTTGTTTTTAACAAGCTCTATTTTCCACATCTGTATTATTAAGATGTGGAAACTGGTTTTAAGCTGAAAATCTGACTTTTAACAGTGTTTTTTTTCTCCCTCTTTCTAAAAGAAGCACATTTTTTTAGCTCTTACCTGAACTAGATGAACATTTTGTTTTTATTGGCCTGTAAGGTATATTACCTGCTGTGAACCTGTTTGTGGAAATAACTTATACTTAATTCATATCATAGCTTAGTTTATCAAAGAAAGTCATTTTATTTAAACCAGACTTAGTAAAATCAGTGTTATACAGCTATTTATTTTCAATGGCTGGGTTTAATTAGCTTACTTGAGATTACAGACAAAATCTATGGCATAAAAGAGAATTGCCAACTTCTTATCTTTCCCACAAGGTTATAAAAATATTTTGTTACAGTTCTTCAAACACAAGTCAGTATTGAACCAAAACAATACTACATTTATTACCATAGTAATTCAGGCTGTTGAACTGTGGTTTCCAAAGGTGAAAGGCTGATACATTAACCCACTGATCTGCAAGCATATGACAGTTTGTGAAAAATGTTCTGTATCCTTCTCCTCCAAGCAGTGTGGCAGAGAGCAGGATAAAATGAGTGGGAGCAAGTGCTAGAGATAGCTGAGCCCTTTTAGCAGAAAGTGTGGTTTTTGTGTCAAGAGGCACACAAAGAATCGGTTGTGGGTTTTTGGTGGTACTTGAGATTTTCTGAAGAAATCCTGGAGGTCTGAACCATCAGTTCTCCAAACCTGTCTTAATTAGTCTGGCTTTTATTTCATAAAAATGTGTCAGCTTAAAGCAACTGAGGTCTGAAGAATGGATCATTGATTGCAAAGTTTTTCAGTGGGCATTCTGATTGCCTTCATCATTTCCCCAAATCTATTTATTTAATTTTTAAAATAAATGGACTCCATAGAATCAAATTTCTCATCCCAGGGCATGGTGCTGGCGTGCCCTGGCACTGAGAGCTGCTCTCTGTAATTGAGTCTTCACACTGGATGTCCCTGTCTGCTGGATGTGGCATTATTTTCACTAGCCATAACCATGGTAGGCTCATCTGTACTTCACTTTTCCTTTTATCTCTCATCCAATGCCTCAGAGCAAATGCACCCATCCTTCAATTAGTTCTAATGGGAGGTGGATAGAACATCAGAGCTCATAATATACGAACTTCTGAAACTTTGTGCAATCCTCTTTTCATATGTAAATATTGTAAGCAACTTCAGAAAGCTGGTTAGTCGTTCATCAAAGCATATTCTTTCATAATTTCTGGTTTCATATGATTTGCCTCACTTTCTCTGTGATGTTTTCCTGTTTATTAGATTAGATTATAAATCTGCCTTAGATGATAACTTACTTGGCAATGGATAGATACTTAGTAAGTCATTATGTAAAAGAACTTGCTTTTTAGAAGTCACCTCTGTGATAACCCTGCAAAAATGAAGGAAATGAGCAGAAAAGTAGCTTTGGTCAAAAGCGAGCTGTCCTCTTTTTTCAGATCCACTAAAGATTATAAAACTGTTTTCTCAGCATTTCTTCCTCCTTCCAACTAAACAGACTTCTTCCACCTTTATTTTGAGGGATTATGCTTCAAAACAGTTTTGTGGGGGGGGTGTTTTTGTTTGTTTGGGGGTTGTTTATTTGAGGTTTTTTTGTTTGTTGTTTTTTGTTTTGTTTTGTTTGGTTTTTTGCTTTGGTTTGCTTTAGTTTTTTTAGCTGGTGGCACTGAGATGGCTACTGAGCACAGTATTGGTCCTTCTGCCTCTGGTCTGGTGTGCTCTTCTGTTAACACCTGATGACCACTGCTGGATCTCTTGGTGGATAAAATCAAGGTTCCTGTGAGATCACTGTTCTTGTATGTGTTGCACAGTGTTTTCTCTACTTGGATCTTCACAAGAAGGTTTTGAAGCCTGCACACAAAATACAGTTGTTAATGACTTCATTAGTAAAATCATATTTTTTTTTTCCTGGAACAGTGCTGCTAAATGTCTGGATGAATTTGTTGTATAAAGACACAAGATTTGGCACCTGATTTATGAAGGAAAGGAAGTGATATATGTATCTCTTAAGCCTCTGAAACGGAGGAGCAAACAGCAAAGGAAGGCCTCTCTTTAAACTGGTACTCACAAAAGGATCTCCTAGATTATAATATTTTATAATGCATAAAAAAGAGCTGATGCTTGCTTTGTTCTTTGAGGGATGTGCTTATCATGAAAGATGTGACTGCTTTTAGGCTGGGACCTTAAAAAGCTTATTGGTATATCACATCTCTGGAATCTCAAAGGAGAAAAGCAATTTAGATATTAATCTTGGCTCAGTTCTTTACTCAGGGAATACCCAGAAAGGCAGGTTTGTGCAGGAGAACATTTTCCTTGCTTTGACTCTTCCTCTGACGTCACCTCAAGGCCACAGACAGGATTCCTAGAGTTGAAAGAAATGAGATACTCTCCTCTTTCCCCAATTTCTTTTCACTCAGCACTTCTGTATCCCCTCTCAGTGCCCTCTCGCAAGAAGAAGCTAAATAAATTTTGAGCTTCAGAAATGGACAAGAAGTGCTTTCAAAGGATGTTATATCCTTTATTCTCTTCCCAGGGAAAACTACATACCAAATTTTTTCAAAATAAACTCAAGATCAGATGGTATTATAAGACAGGGCTTTTTAAATGAAGCTCAGGACTGGGAGAAGTTATTGATTTTCCGAATACCTGCTTCCATGTAGGTGCCTGCTCTGCTTGTAAGGACCAGTTTGTAGCTCCTGAAGGACAATTTCTCTAAGTACAGATATCTGATATTTTTATGTCAACAACACAATATAAAATTTGTTGGCAGAGAGTTTTTGCAGTGACTGGGAAAGAAGCATCTAAATTTGATTGGTGTAAGTGCAGGTTTACTAAGGGATGGAAGGTTTGGAGCTGGTTAGTTATTAGCATCACTAAAAGCACTGGTGCCAAGTCTTGAGAAGGACTGGGCTCAAAACGTAGCTGCTTCATGAGTGCCCATTTAGACTAGAACAGTTAGAATTTATAATTGAATAATTAAACAGGGTATGCAAATAAAAATTTTAGGAGTGATAAAAGCCTCCACTTTGATGGTATGAGGAGGACTGACAATGCAAGTCAGAAGTAAATATATTTTTTCCTTACTTGCAGAAAATTTGCTCTTCAAACATCAGGTGCTTGGACAACTTCCAGAGTCAGGATGTGGACTAGATTGACCAATTTTCAGCAGATAAATCTTCTGATTCCATTTTTACTGAGTCTTCAAAATGTTAATGATTTTCTATCTGCAGACTTCAGAGTATTTCTCAGGGACTGGAACACTGCCGAACTTATGCCGAGTCTGAAAAAATGATTCTTAAAGCATTTCAATTTAAAACCCCATAATTCATCTGAGTATGAGCTGGGAAAGTAGCCCATAGCATGCTGCAGATGAGAGCTCATAGCTGTGCTGCTGGGGTTTCAGTGCTCTTCAGTTGAGAAGAAAAGGGAGATCTTTCCTTAAGGGTTTGACATCAGTAATGGAGATAGGAATTTAAGAAATTGGAGAGTGGGGAATTTGGTTTGCTATACTTAATACTTTTCACCTGTACAGATGTGATTAATCCAGTTGTTTAAATGATGGATTTTATAATTATTTAGGTGTCTGAGGATGCATCAGTCTCTGGGTGGGAGATTTACAGATGGGAATGAGTTGGTATTGCTAAGGCAAAATATTTATTTCCAGATCATGTTATAAAAATAGATAATTTGCCACTGACACAGCCAAGGCACTTCCAGGGATGGGGCATCCACAGCTTCTCTGGGCAGGACCTTAGAGTGCTTCACCACCCTGTGAGTAAAGAATTCCTTCCTAAAAGCTAATCTAAATCTGGCCTCTTTCAGTTTAAAACCATTGCCCCTTGTCCTGTCACTATCTGTCCCTCCTTTTTTATAAGCCCCCTTAAGGTGGGCTTTGATGATGTTGTACAGCTGAAATCTCATAAATCCATTAGGTTTATGACAGACGGAACTGTTTTGTCTGCCCAGTCTGATGAGGAAAACCTTAGGGGCTGTGCCAGGATGTGTTTCGGTGGTGTCAGTTCTTGTGGTTCACTTGTGCTGATTTATATCCTCCAGATCTATTTCCAAGGCCATATTCTTAGGAGGGTTTTTTGTACAAGAGGTAATCAAGTCCACTGGGAGTATTTAGGTGCAGTATAAATACCGAAATTATGAAATCTGCAGAGTTTTGTGGTCTGAAGATTTGTGCAGTCAGCTAAATAGCCAGCTTTGTGAGGCTCAGCTCTGTACCAGGTATGTGCCCACTCAGCTCCAACCTGGGCAAAACCAGGGGCCAGGACTGCGTGGGAGCTACCTGGCCACCCATAGGTGTCTGCAACATTTATGTCTATATATCTATATATGTAAATAAGTATATATAGGTATAACACAATCACAGAATAAGCAGAGTTGGAAGGGACGCACAAGGATCATGGAGTCCAGTTCCTGGCCCTGCACAGCACCATCCCCCAGAGTCACACCATGGGCCTGAGGTCACTGTTCAAGTAGTCCTTGAGCTCTCTCAGGCTGGTGCTGTGACCACTGCCCTGGGGAGCCTTTTCAGTGCCCAGTCACCCTCTGGGGGAAGAACATTTTTCTGATATCCAACCTAAACCTCCCCTGACAACTTCAGGCCATTCCCTCGGGTCCTGTCACTGTCACCACAGAGAAGGGATCAATGTCTGCCTCAGGGGAAGTTGTAACTGCAATGAGGTTTCCCCTCAGTCTCCTCCAGGCTGAACAGACCAAGTGCCCTCAGCCACTCCTCACATGGCTTCCCCTCAAGGTCCTTCACCATCTTGGTTGCCTTCCTTTGGACACTCTCTAATAGTTTAATGTCTTTCTTATATTGTGGTGCCCAAAGCTGCCCCCAGCACTCGAGGTGAGGCCGCCCCAGCCCAGAGCAGAGCAGGACAATCCCTCCCTTGCCTGGCTGGCAATTCCTGATGTTCCCCAGGACAGGGATGTCCCTCCTGGCTGCCAGGGCGCTGCTGACTCAGATCCAACTTTCCATCGGCCAGGACCCCCAGGTCTCTTTCCATGGCCCTGCTCTCCAGCCTCTCATTCCCCAGTCTCTCCGTACACCCAGGGTTGCCCCATGCCAGGTGCAGAATCCGGCACTTTCCGCTGTTGAACTTCACATGGTTGGTGATTGCCCAGCCCTTCCATTTGTGGAGGTCTCTCTGCAGGGTCTCCCTGCCTTTGAGGGAGTCCATCTGCAGAGGAGCACCAGCCCAGAGCTCACAATTACAGCAGCCAGGGCTGCCAGTTACACCTGGTGCCTCTGTGGATATTGAATATACCTGTGTGGAGAAAGAAAAGGAACATTCATGTGCATACAGAGAGATCCATTTATTTTGCTATTCTAATACTTTATTGAATTTAAATTAAAACAGATCTCCTACAATTTGAACTTTTAACGGACTAGTTATTGTCATTCTGCTGTAATTGCTCTTTAATGTCATTTGAATAACAATCGGAAAAGGGAAAACAAAATTTATGTGCAGTTAAACAGCTGCAGCTGCACCAAACACAAATGTGTGAAAGTTTCCAAATAGGAACTTTAATTTGGCAGTGATTTTGGCAAATAATTGTCCTTTTAGTGCAGCTCAACATCTGTGTGTAGTTTAAAGTTTTGTTACCTCTTAGATAATTAGCTGCCTAGCTTTCATTGTGTTTTAATGTGGTAAAAGACCCCAGTATAAAATATTCCAGGTTTAAAAATAGCGAACTGTGTTTTGCTCTTGTTAAATTTATGTGCCTTTCCACAGCCATCACTAACGGGTATGAAAATATCTAAGCTGTATTCCTTATGAAAGAGCATTTAAAGTAGTAGTGTACCAGAAAATATTTGGGGGAGGAAGCAATAGGCACACAACCCCTTCTCACACTTGGGTGGAAAAAAATGTTTTATTCTTTGAATTGTCATTGAATCCCAGTGTACCTGCAAATGTACAGTTTTACATGGAAAAAATAGTGTATGATTCTCCAGAGATGAATATTTTTGCTTGAAGAAAGCAAGCTGCAGTAATTTGGGGGTGTATGGCTCTGCGAGTCCCATGTGTGCAGCAGCTCCTCTTAAAAAGCATTAATTTCTACAATATGAACTTTGACTTGTAATCTGCGATTTTTATGGAGACACTTTACAATTCTCAGTAAATACATGTCAGAGCAGAGCTGCTGTTCCTTCAAATTCTTCCATACTGAAGCAGGGGAGCAATTTAATGAATCCAATGGGAGAACAACATAAACCCTGATGATGAAATAATGAAATAATGAGTTACACAGCAAGTGGTGAACATGTAGACCTTGGTGCCTTGGGAAATTGTGGAGTTAGATTATATCCTCTCTACAGACTGAAAAATGGGCAGAATAAACTCTTGGACATCTGATCCATGGGCGCCAACAGCAAGAGGTGGGGACATATCCTCCAATAGCCCCGAACTCAGCAGCTGTGGATGGTGGAACATGCAGAGGACTGCTTCAAGCTGTGTTTTGGGCACTGAATTTCCAGCTCCCTTGGGAGCTTAGTCCTTCTGTACATTAACAAACAAATGCATTTCAGTGTTGTGTATTTGTGAGTTTTAAAACATCCGACACCACTGATGTGACCTTTCAAATATATAGGAAATACAAAACCTGAGATGCCAGCCCTGGAGTTTTCCACTTAACCTTAATCAAACATCTCAATGCTTCAATCTCTAAACCACTTTCTTTTAAATATCTTTGACATTAATAGCTTGCTCTGAGAATACCTGTGACATTAATACTGGGATTTTAGGCTTTTTAAATTCATTCATCCTTCTGGGAGGTGGACAACCTTCCTTTTGGTTCTGTGAGTGTAGGGTGAGTAGGCAAAGCCCTACACAAAGAACAGGCTCAGATCTGGAAGTAAAAATGAGTAAAAACCTCTGTCAAGTTTGAAAAAAACACTTTTCAACCATACTTACATCTGCCTTGTGAAGTGTTAAATCTCTTTGAGTCCTTTGTAAATCAAATAAGCAACTATGCAATCTACACAGAAATCTCTAGCCAGACCTTCTTTCTCTTTGGATATTTACTGTGGTCTAGCCAGAAAATTTTGGAAGAGAATCGTCTTATTCTTTTTTTATGTGCATATTACTGCCAGGTGAAGAGATTGTTGTCTTGTGTTGCAGTTCTTTTAAACCCCAGAGTAGAAAATTATTAAAGTTGGCCTTTCAGGCTATGTGATTTTTATCTGCATAGAGTCCTGCTCCAAAAAATTGTTTTAAGCTCAATTAATTTCACCATTATTTAACCTCTTGTTTAAATGTGTGATAATGAAAAGAAAAAAACCAAAACAGACTAGTGAGAGACTTGTAAGAGGTGAATAATTCAACGTTTAAAAATCTGTTATAACTTGATTTCTTGGCCTTGGTTGTGCCTCATCTGTGCAATTAAAGCACCTCCCAGTCTGTCCTCTTGATCACCAGATAATGTTTAAACTCTTTATTTCTGGCCGAACTGCACATATTTCCAGAACTAATCACTTCTTACTAACCAAGGCAATTTATCTTTCTTAAATATTAGATATTATTATTAAATATCAGACTTGCTCTGCTTGAGGAATGTGGGTCATTTTTTAGGTTTTGAATTAAGGTAATTGGTGATGTTTTCTCCTTGTTCTTTTGATGTATCATTGGGGTACTAGGAATGTTCAGCTTTCTGCCCCTTCTTTTACTTACCAGAATAGAGTGTAAATTGTGGCTGAGGATCTTTGGTGGGGCTGGAGGGTCGAGGAAGGTGCATCTTGGTGGTGATGTGGACCTCCAGATTAACCTGGTGCAGCTTGGGCAAGTATAAGTGAAATGTGTGGGGTGTAACTGCACAGCCATCAGCTCTTGTCTTGGAGGTCCCTGAGCACCAAGTTATTGCACATTTGGAAAAATACGACAGTGTGGCTACTCTGTGCTGTTGTGAGGCATTCACCTTTGGCCATGGTCACAGGCAACATGCTGGGCTGTCTGAATCCTTGCTTTGGTCTGGGACAAGAATTGGTCCAGTTTTAATCAGAGCAGATACCAGCTGTAAGAAAGTAGGATTCCCAGGAACGGAGGAAGACAAGCAACAAAGAGTTCAGATTCAGGTCAAGAAGCACAACTGGAAAATATTTTCAAGTTTACCTTTATGCTGCTGGGTTTTTTAACAAATAATTTATCTTCCCCTTAGCTGCTTTCATAGCTTCACTTCTCTACTTCATGGCTTAGTGGTTCATTTTCATATATTTAATTACAAGTATTTTGCTGCATTTTATGTTCAAATTGATAGAGCCACAGTTTCTCAAAATTATGTAGTAAGTTCATTTTAAACAATTTTACTATTCCTCAAAAGATTGAAATACACAATTATATGTGCTCCTGACAAAGTCATTTCATTATTTCACCAGACAAAGATAGTTTTGTGATGGAGTTATTGTGTGGTTTGAGTAATTTTGGACAAGAGTCCCATGGATTTTTATTTGATGTGTTTTTAATTTAAAAAGTATATAGGATTAAATAGAAGGAGTTATTATATATTAATGCATTTTTAAAGTATTACGCTACTATTAAATCATAGTCTTTCTCACACACATATTATATAGACTTTGTAATATAAAAAATGAAAAACAGCTTATAGTCTTGAGGAGTAAAGATTGCCAGCATTTATCTGGATGTGACAGAGAGAAAAATTAATAGAAGGCAGTGAAAGAAATGACAGTACATGGTAATATTTTTATCACACTCAGTCAGTAGATTTTCTTCATTTAGAGCTGGAAGTGTAACATATTCTGGTTTTCTTGTTAGTTGTAGGAAAGACTGATTTACTCAGGCCTTCCTGATGCTGCTTTTTAGAGACATTATAATTTCCCATCAGCTGGAGTGGGCTTTCATAAATTATGGGAGGCTTAAAAAGTGGGCATATAACCAGGAGGTTTGGGCTTCTGACACCCGGCTCCACTTTTCTTCCTTGTTCCACTCCTAAGTAGGCAGTAGCCCTGACATGCTTCAAGTCTGATTTTCATGGAGTTTGTGCATTAAAGACACTTTCTAAATCTTTAATGTGCATCTCTATATGCTATCATCATTTTTTATTTGCACTGGTCAGGCCACAGATAAATTTGTGCTTAATAAAAAAGAGGCCATTTTTTCCCCTCTGATTTCTCTCTGTTGTTGATGTAAATTATATTTTAGCACCTTAATTTTGTGCTTTTTCCTTCTTCAGATGCTCACAGGCATGGTAACTGAGAGAGATCCATAGCTTCAGTGCTTTCATTTCACTAGGTTGGAAGGAAGTGGCTGGATTTTTGGGATGGTTTTCAGCTCCATAGTCGAGTTTCTGATGAGTGCTTGTACAAGGTCATTTGGAAACCAGCTCAGCTGGTTTCTTGTGCCACTGCTCTTCCAGTCCTCCCCTCCTTGAGCTGGTAGTAGGATCAGCAGTGCCATAACCAGTGTTGTTTTCTTTCTGGAACCATTTCCAGCAAAATGCAGAGGTCCAAGTCTGCCCCATCAGGTCCCATCATCTTCGGGGCTCTGGGCTCTGCATGTGACTTGGCTCAAAGGGATTGCTGTGTTTCCTAAGAGAGCTGCCTGGTACAGACTGCCCACCCAGAAAATAAGTAAACTGAAGTTATCTGAACCAGAGAAACTTTTAAAATTTCTCATTGCTGCCTTTTTCTCTCAGCCTTGTGTGGCTGACAATGCAACTGCCTCTGCTGATTGTTGTGTGAGGGGTGCCATGGTGATTAAAGGTTTAAGGATAAGAAAAGCACAGGAAATGTTATTCCTCTTCGTTTTTACATAAATGCTTTTTATTTTCAGTTGAGTGGGGAAAGGAATGAAGAAAAACATAAAAAACCAGTCTTAAAGCTGGTTTCCAAAAACACAAATCCAGTGTTTTGCTCCGTGGTTTTTGCACAAGTGTCCTCAGGGTCTGGGATGAGTGAGGAAGGAGGGAGAATTCTGTGAACAAGTTAAGTGTGATGTCTAGATGTGTATTATTGTAAGTATGAATTTGAGGGGTCAAATTCCAAACTGTTCTAGTGTAGGAAGCTGACTGGCTTCATGTTACTGGCTTGGCCAGTGATGGATTTGTTTTCATCAACCAAGTCACTTCAACTGTCTGTGCCTCTTTTTCCCTTTGCCTTATCTCCCTCATCTCTACTGGGAGACATTTGCTCATTCTGAGTTCATGCCATGGGGCTGTGATTTCATCTGGCACACTTAGATGTTACCAGAATAGGGATAATAATAGGTTGTTTGGAAAATTTTTAAGATGCCCTGTCTCTCAGCGGGTTGATTTTTCAGCAATAAACGCAAGTTTCCAAGTTAATTTTGGTTCCATTGCAGTGTAAGTGTCTTCTGCTACGTGCAGAGGCTTCAGTTCTCTCAGATACAGAATTCATACATATACACACCTCCCAAGAACCTCCATGTGCACGTTTTTATTGGATGAGCTTTGGCTCAGGAATGGAATCATGCCATCATTGTGTGCATGTGAGATGTAATGTATGTGATAAATGGGAAAAAAAACCTATCTCACTGGAGCTAATTTGCTGTCTCTTCAACTACAAAGTCTGTAGTTTACAGTTAGCAGTGGTTGAGTCTTGCATGCATTCACTCCAAGAAATTCTAGAAGCTGAGTTTCACCATTACTAAATATAGTACTCACTCTAGCAATCTTCAAAATATTTAACAAAAAGAAGTTTGTTTTAGTAGTGTTTGGCATTTTACAGTCTCAAGATAAGCAAAAGCTTTAGTTGTACCTTAATACTGATTTGAAAGTAAAGTCTGTAATGTGACTTGTAAAATAGATTTCATTATTGTATATACAAAATTTCTCCTAATTCTTTTAAAGGCAGTATTTACAGAGACCAAAACTTGATTTACAGTTGTACTTGAAACTGTTGCTGTAAGAACATAATGTAAAAGTGAGGTAAAACTAGTATGAAAACATGTATAAATGATACAAAACTAGTTTGGGATTAACCATCTGCAAATATTCTATCATGCTAAACATAATGGACCAACACCAGGACTCAAGCGTAATGTTAATAATTAGATGTGTTTGCAAATACAGCAAATGTATTTGTGCATGACTATAGCAGTTTCAACATACACATTTTTCACTTTTCATATTAAATAAAAGAGGATAGCATCTGCTTTTAAGAGAAGTTGTTGTTACCAGAAAAGAAAACAAAATAAGAAGAGGTGAAATGTGCAATAGCAGCAATATTTTACTTCTTACTGTAATTTTCCTTATAATCAAATAAGCTGCAACTGCCAGGACATTTATCTCATTTGTCAGGACGTCCAAGTTGTTCGTCATCACCCACCTCAAATAAGTCAGCCTGTCCACTGCATTATGTTCACTACTCAGCTGGTCAGAAGAAAACCTTCTTGGTACAGACAGATGGTGAAGAGATAGTAGGAATTAAATAAGTAAAACAAAATCACATGGAAACTTGTTATTTGTAAGTACATATTGGGGTTTCTTCCAGGGGTCATCTGGCTTCTTGCAGTTGCTGACTCCATTAAAGAAAATAAAATGGATTTTGTTTCTTCCACTTAATTGCATTAGACACATAGTGCCAATTTTCAGTCTGTTTTCTTTCAGGGTTTTTTCTTTTTCTTTCCTTTTTTTTAAAATTTTTTTTTCCAACAAAAGAAGCAGAATTTCAGCTGCTCTGTCATTATTAAAAAAAAATAAAAAAGTGCATGTACAGAAACAACCCCCACTCCTCCCTGAACTTGGTTGTGTTACAGTGCAAAATTATAATAACCCTTTTTGTGTCAAAGGCCTGATGGAACACCTGAAGGAATACACTTCTATATAAATGACCAGTTAAAAATACTGTTCTCTTTCCAAGTTTTTATTTTAAAGATTTAAAGGTTTTCCAGAGTCATGCTGACTATTGGCAATGTGGAAACCAGGCACCGAGGGCAGGAGAAAGGGTTTTTGGAGGGAGGCTGGTGTTCCAGTAGTGCTGAGGGACAACACACAGTGCTGTTTGCAGGAAGCCACCAGAATGGGTCTGTAAAGGTGATGGTCTTTGCTTGTTTTATAGCCCATTCTTCATTGTGGTGTCTCAGCCTGGACAGAGTCATCTTTCATTTATAGTGGGTCAAAAGCCATTTTTTGGCTGTTCTTACAATCACAGAATGGTTTGAGTTGAAAGGAGCCTTCAAAGATGCTCAAGTTCACAGCCCTGCCATGGGCAGGGACACCTTCCACCGTGCTGGGTTGCTCAAAGCCCCACTCAGCCTGGCCTTGAGCATTTGTTCAGTGGTAATTAAACAGATGCCTTTGTCACTGATTGTTTCCCCCTAAATTTTCATGACAGCCTTCCCACTGTTTTCCTTCCCTTCCCTCCCTCTTCCTTCCCTCAGCATCTTAAGATCAGTGTTTCTGGGGTTTGTGGTTTTTTTCTTTTTTGATAACTCTGTGTTGGGTTCAGCATTCTTCACTTCATCCGTACCAAAATCTGGATGGAAGAGTTTAATGGATCTTATATTGCACTGTAACAGTCAGCAGATTCAAGAAAAGAAAATTCATGACAAAACCGCTTTGCACTTTCAGAACTTTTGCCTCTAGCAAGGAACCATTGATTATCTTTTTGTGATTGAATTAGTTTCTTTTCACATAGATAGTTTGAGTCAAAGTAGTCAAAAGTTTGGCATATGTACAAACTTCAGTGACGGGCTTTTATTTTCTATATAACATGCAAAGTCCCATTTAAAAATAATTTAATAAAATGCATATTCAATATTTAATTTTTAATTTCTCATTACTCTTTTAAAATACAGAAGTTTCATTGTGTTGATGCTCTTTACCCCATCTGTTTCTGATTTTTAAAAATTGTTTTGATGTTCATCCATTTTTATTTTTATTTTTATTTAATAGACTAAATTTCTTCTCTGGTGCTCTCAGTGCTACTTTTCTTGAAATACTTATTATCCATTCTGGAATTTTTGTATTGATGGACTGACGGACCATATAGGCCATTAGAAGAACTGAAAAGTTAAATAGTAGGAGTAGCACTGAAGACATAATTAGGTGAAGCATTTGGTAGCCTTGGGTATGATGTGTAATGTGGAATTCTCTACAATTCTTATTTCCTTCTAAGAAAAACTGCTTAGTTTTATGTGTGCAGGTCAATACTTAACCCCCACCTGCTCTACCATTTGAATATTGCTAAGAATTACTCATCCTGTTGCCGCATTTGGATGTTGCAGATAAAAACAATATTCTAGAACCTTCTGTGCCTCTCGTGTTCCCCAGTCTGGGAAGAACTGACATCCTGTTCAGAAGAGATTCAGGGTTTGAATGTTTCAGATATGTATTTAAACATTTCATTGTGCTGTTTGACAGATTAATTGCATTTTTGTTTGCCACCTGCACTTTGTGTTGCATCAGCACAGGCAATGCTGCGCCAAGGCCGGGTATCTCCAAAAGAAACACGTTGAAAGGGCTGATGAATTACAGTTTTCCCAATAACACAGCACTAACACCCAGTAAGATTCCAGAGGGGAAAAGTGTGATATTTGTTTTGCAAACACTGTTTTCTTCCTTTTCTGTGCATTGTCAGTTCAGCTTCTTGATTTTCCCTTGGTTGAGTTAAGGAAGGAAACAAAAACTGAAGTGGCAATAATGTGGGCACACTGCCTATTGCAAGTGTCTTTAGTAAATAATTTAACAAAGAATTACTTCCCTGCATTCGACTAGAGGACAACTTAGCAAGACTGACTATATTTTAGTCATCATGTTTGTGCCTTCAGTTGTTAGAAGTATTTTGTTACATGGTTATGAAGGCTGGCAATTAAAACATAAAGCTTCTGCCTTATACAAGACTCACAAATGCCTATTTAAATATCCTGGAGATGGCCTGCCTGCATCCACTGAATTTGTGTTTTGGTACCCAAACACTGAGTTTGTTTTTTGACATGTCAGAGACACAAAAACATATGTATATATATTGCTTGTAGTCTGTTCCACTTAATCTGCTCTATGGAGTTAGTGGATGTGGCCTGTAGTGTCTCATCTTGTCCAATATTTCACTTTCAGAAGGAAAAGCTGCTTCCCCCCCTTGAGTTTGAGAGGTACCATTTGGCCATTATTGTTCTACTTCTATCTAGTGTCTGAAGCATGAGGAATGCTTCTTATTTTGCTTTATATTCTGGTTACAAAGCTTTAACTGAAATATAAAATTCATTTAAGAATCATAGAATGAATCATAAAATGGTTTGGGTTGGAAGGGACATTATAGATCTCATTCCAATCCTGTGCCATGGGCAGGGACACCTTGCCACCTGCCACTAGGCCAACTGGAAGAAAAAGCCCCATCTAGTGTGGCCTTGAACACTTCCAAGATCACTCACCTTTCCTCCTTGCCTTCCTCAGCATTGAACACGATGTTTTATGTTCTGGTTTTGGGGAGTGCTAAATTCTGGGCCTGTACAAAGCCACTATATAAATTATTGTTACATGCCTGGTTATACCTTCTAAGCAGATCACTCCCTTTTAAAATCATTTCAAGCTCCAAATGTGCCAGTTATTCAGCAGAGAGTAAATATTTACTTCCTGGAGATTTTTTTCAGCAAATGACACAGCTTTATTGCCCTTCCCTTTAGTTTGAACATGAAATGGCCATTCCCAGGAAGAAACCTCCTTGTTCAACACCTGACAGAAAACTCAAGTAAATCCGATGACCTAAGGGTGGATTGTTTTCATACTGGTCTGTGTTGACATGAAATCTGTTCATCTTCTTTGCAACCTTTGGTGTCAAAATATTTGTGCTGTTAAACTGAAGAGAGAAATGATGGAAATCCTGTTGACAAGTATATACAGTAAATACAAGAGTGGAAATGTACATTACTGTTTTCCAGGAGATTAAGAAACCTCAGTTACATGGTGCCGACCCAAAATGCAGCAGGTCTTCAGGATCTCCAGCTTCCCCTTATCTGGGATGTGTTGGTGCAAGAGGCATTCAGGGACCACGTGCTTTCTGTGGGGAAGCAGACAAATCTCCCTCTGTACATTGGTTTTATTCTCAACTGGGCAATGGAGATGTCCCACTGGTCTGGTGGTGCCTTGCATGACCCTGCATCCGTCGTGGACCTAAATGTTGGGATAAGATGCACCAGGAATGGGTTTAGGGGTCATGAAATGCCATTAGCCATGCGGTTCTTCATGCAGGCTCTAGGGAATGTTTTGCTATGCTTAAAGACTTTCCTGCTCCGTTTTCTTGAGAGCAGTGTTACAAAGTTAAGACTACATTTTAAAAGTAGGAGGCAGGAGGACAAGAGAAGTTTGAAGTTGGGTTCCCTGGATGATGTTCAGTCTGAAATGTGGAAGCAGTGGTTTGCAACAGATCGGTGTGAGCAGTTCCCACTGATACCTGGAGCCACCAAAGGATGGAGGAGAAAAGAGCCAGCAGGAGGACATGGTCCTGAATTTTGGAACTTGCTCCTGTTCTGATCGAAGTCCAGATATTGTTATTCTTAAGATATGCTTCAGAACCTGAAGGGTGTTTTTCTGAGATGACCGTGGTATTTTCTTACTATGTTGAGGAAAATCCCTGTGGACTTTCCAAAGTGACCGTGGTGTCAATGATTCTAACTCATGAATTTGTTATATAAATCCACACCTTTTTTTTTTTTTTTTTTTTTTTTTTTTAAGTGATCAAATCAGAGTAAGTAGGAAGCATAAGTCTGTGTGTGGAGTTACAAGAAATGTTATGAGAATCTTCAGTCTGATACTGCAGATCAGGACAAATGAAATCAACTTGATAGCATCAGGACTCAACAGGGCTCTTCCATCAGAAGTAGGACATAGAAATGTTACTTTCCACAGGATGATTTTTTTTTTCCTCTTGCACCATCTCACAGAGCTGTCAAAATTTGTAAAATTAGGTCATTTTAGCCATCAAAGTCAAGAGGAGCAAATCATTAGTATTCCAACATGGGAAACAGCGTGGAGGAGTTTGAGGGTAAGGAGAGACCAGCTGAGGTTACTCAGGGGAGGAGGGCCAAGCTCGCTGACTTCCCTTGTAAAGCAGTCCCTAATACCTTGCCCAGCCCTGGCTGGAGGGGGGAGAACTCCTCCTTCAAATGTTTTCCTCTGAAGAGAAATCTCAGTAAATTAAAGTTAGAGGTATAGTGGTTTCAGGTCCAAATCCCACGGTGGCACAGTGCCCTACTACATTCCCCTACTCAATTCAATGATTTATACTTGAAACCTTTCCTCTTTTGGACTGCGCTCCATAATTTAGTCCATGTGGTTCGAGATGATGAGCATCAAAAACACTGACGTGAAATGCACTTTTAAAAAATTATTTAAAATAAGTGATTAGGAATGCAATGGCCATATTTTTATGCATTATTTATGGACAAATATTTTATAACCTGACCACATTTTTCATCTCTAGGGCAGTTTAATTAAATGAAACAAAATGTAGAAAAAATAAATTAGAACTTTATTTAACCCAAGCAAACTTTTTACTGAAACAGAAATCAGTTTGCCATCTGTTATAATTGATGGAGGTCTAAATTGTCTTCTTTTTCATAGGAACATTTAGCAGACTGAGCTATATTTAAATCACAAGGTTTGTACTTAGAACATCCAGAAATTAGGTTATTATTTATTAAAAGACCCACTGCATTTTTGTTTCAGTAGTGATAAATGCAGGAAAGAAAAACTTGTTTCCATCATCGAATTTTCAAGTACAATTACTTAGCTGTGCTTGTACAATTACTGCTGAAATGTCATATATATAAATGACTGTATAATCACATTTACAAAAATGTGCCACAGGATGGTATTTCTGTGGCTGCTGGAAGAGAAGACTTTAGGAAATACTGCTTAATCTGGGTGGTTGTGTTTTTTAATTGCCCAAACTGCGCCTAAAATATTAAAAATGGGTATTTGTCTGACCTCATTGTTTGTAGTGATTAGCCCAGATAAGAATTTAAGAAGAGGCCTAGGCAACAGTTAAATTAAATTTTAGAAGCCACACTCTTCTTAAGAGCTGTAATTTTGCTCCCAGTAGGTCTTTAAATGCTACTCACATGCTGCCTTCTAAGTCCCATTATAGATGTCAGTGCTCCTTAAGTTTGGCTTTGTTTAAAAAGAAAAAACCTTCTTTCTGAATGAAACGTGCAAGCAAATCATTAGATTAAATTGCTCAGGAAATGATATGTGTAAATTGGATCTGTGGAGTCGTTACACAGCCTCCACTAAACTTGGAAATCTGAGGGCATTGTATGGGTGGAAGAGGGGAGAGGCTGCAAAGGAGGAATTTAGAAATACTGCCCTGGCATTAGGAAAATCAAAGCTCACGTTGAGACTTGAATGTCAAGGGTAAGGAAAAGCTTCTATGGCTACAGGGGTAATATGAGGACTGGGAATGTGTTTCTGGGGACACGATGCAGAATAGGGTTACTGGGAACAGTCAGTGTGAGTTTATCACAGAGAGATCCTGCTGTGTGGGCAGATTCACTTTGGTGAAAGCCTGGCTGCATTTGGGGATCAGGGGCAGTGGTGGACAATTTTTTCCTCCGTTTGAACAAGACTTTTGGCACTTCCTCCCACAGTGTTGTACAAGTTGGGGGTGTGTGGTGGGATGGTTGTGTCAGGTGGGCAAGCAGAGGGGTAAAGCTCTGGTTGGATGATGGGGTTCAGAGGTTGTGTTTAGTGCCATCTACTCTTCATTTTCTGGAGACAGCAGCAAGTGGAGGAGGGATCAGTTGAGTTGGAAGATCTTGCTCGTTTAACAGTAGCAGATGAAGGCAGGCAGTGATGCTAGAGTGGAACTGCAGCTTTTGACTATAACCAGTATCTCCAGATTTCAAAACTTGTATGTGTTTCTTACTTGTTTAGTTTATAGAATAACAGGATGGTGGGGGTTGGAAGGGACCTTGAAGATCACTGTGTTCCAACACCCCTGCCATGGGCAGGGACACCTTCCACCAGACCAGGCTGCTCAAAGCTCCATCCAGCCTGGCCTTGAACACTTCCAGGGATGGGGCAGTCACAGCTTCTCTGGGCAACCTGCTGCAGAGTCTTACCACCCTCACAGTAAATAATTTCTTCCTTATATCTAGTCTAAGCCTGCTCTCTGTCAGTGTAAAGCCCTTCCCCCTTGTCCTGTCACTCCATGGCCTTGTCAAAAGTCGCTCTCCAGATTTCTTGAAGCCCCTTTAGGTACTGAATGGTGTTCCAAGGTGTCCCTGGAGCCTTCTTTTCTCCAGGCAGGACAACCCCATCTGTCTCAGCCTGTCCCCACAGCAGAGGTGCTCCAGCCCTGTGATCACCTTTGTGGCCTCCTCTGGACTTGCTCTAGCAGATCCATGTTGTGCTCATGTTGGAGGCCCAGAGGTGGACACAGCTCTGCAGGTGGGGTCTCACCAGACTGGAGCAGAGGGGCAGAATCCCCTCCTTTGATCTGCCTACTCTGCTTTGGATGCAGCCCAGCACACAGGTGGTTTTTGGGCTGTGAGTGCACATGGCCAGGCCATGTAGAGCTTCTCACCCACCAGCACCCCAAAGTCCTTCTTCCCAGGACTGCTCTCAGCCCATTCTGCACTGCATTCACTGTTAGAGGCCTTCACTGAGAACAGATTTGCATCGGGCCTCCTAAAGGAGAGTCAGAAGTGTAGGACAAAGCCAATGGAGATTTTATTCCCCCCATTAAACTTATTAACACCCTTCTCTGGGAAGCTCTTTCACCATTCAGGGAAATTGAGAGCTTATATTAACCAATCATTAGTTAAGGTCTGAAATTTGAGCAAGGTGTCAGGTTCTGCTTAGCCCTTGTGGAAGGATGAAACAAGTCCACACAACTTTGCTGCCCTCACTTGACCACGGGCAAATGGGTAAATTCCTTGTGGCAGGCTGGCTGCAGGAGCACCAAGCTCTGGAGTTCACAGGGATATTCCTGGAAAAGATTATTCCATGGCAGAAATCATCCCCTTCTGCTTTCTGAGACTGATGTCAGCAAAGATGCCAATTTTTCACTTCTGTAACTGCCTGTTTATAGCTGGCATTTTTTTCCCTATCATCTTGCCTATAGCTAATTTGTAATGGGAGAGAGAGTTTAGCTAAGAGAATGTGTAGTAAAAGGTTGTTCTTACTTTCTGTATTTTGCTAAAAGTCAGAATGAGTTACCAAGAGAATGGATTTTTGAGGCAGGCATTATCCAGGGCAGGGTACAGTACTGATTTAAACATTTATTTTATGATGGCATATGTTATTCCAATAGCTGTACCAAGCATTTAAATAAAATATGGATTTATTTTACTGAAAATCTTTCAAAGTTTTAGTACAGCTGTGAGCTGAAGTTTATTTTGGCACACTCAACTGTCCTGTCCTCTACATTAAATGTTTAATTGAATCCCTCTAGTCTTTCAGTTTAACATTCTGAAAATTATCATCTGAATAACAGTGATTGTTGTTTCATGTTCATAATTATTTTAAGAGCTCTGAGAAGCAAAAATTATCTTGTGTTAATGTTGTTTTATGTAGTAAATAGTTAAGGATTGAGTTGGAAATTTGTCTTAGCATGTGGAGATCTTGCATACTTGGATGGCAAATCTTCATTGATTTCAGGAACATCAAGGCTTGGTCCATAAAGGAAAAAAAGACTTCTCAGTGTTCCAAATAGATTGGAAAACAGAAAAATGCTGTTTTCAAGCTAAATTGATTGTGGAAACTTTAGACCAATACAGAGTTCACACTTAACTTCATATGCTGTAACTACTGCAGAAGTTGTGTGTATTGTGCTTCTCAGGTTCCAGGAAAAGATGTGATTATTTTTTAAATCCAAGAAGTGTTTTGTGCAAGTAATATTAGCCCTGTGGGGGAGGAATGAGGAGCCAACTTTGTGGCAGATTTTGGTTTAAGCTGGATTCAGAGGATCTGTGTGTCTGGACTTGAGTGGTAGGATGTCCATGGCACAGGGCATGGTGAGTTAAATACATGCAGGTCTTTACTGGGTAAAAATTAAGGATGAGAGGAGAGCACAGGCAGATGGAGGCACTGACATCTATTATTGATGAATATGGTTGTGATTGGAGTACAGTTACACAGATTGCTAAGAGCTGAGAGCTGAGATAGCCATCTCATAGGAAGCAGGATTGTCTTACTCTGTGTTTAGTTCTTCTGTACAACATAGGTATATCTGGCATTAAAAAATAAATGTATAAACCACACTGGGGTTGACAGTCTTTTCTTGATTCTAACAACAGTAGTTTTTTTTGGTGTGTAAATGCTTTAGCAAGACATGAATACATTTTTTATTGATCTTAATTTCTCCTTTCCATACTCCATGATTAATTTATTACTGTTTTGGTGATCTTTCAAGGCTTTGCCCAACAGAATTCTTATTGCAATTTTTACAGTTTAGCTTCCTAATTGGATTTTTGTGTTAAAATGAAAGTAAGGTTTTTTTCTTATTCTTGACCTGCCAAGTTTATCTACCTTAGAAAGGACCACTCCTCTCTCATCAGCTCTGTTCTTCGTGTAATAGTCAAATGTTCAGCTCTAATAAAAGTCAACAAAAAATATGTTAAAATAGGATTCAGTGGGATGCTGATGCGGTGCTTTCAGAACACAGTAGGTGTATCAAAACAAATGTAACTTTACAAACCTTCAAGTTTATATTGTATCTTTTTTTAGGAGTAGGTAGGAACTGCAGTTAATTGGCTGTAGGGGGGACCTGTGTTCATGGACACCAGACAGATTGGGGGGAGTGCACACTGCAGGTGAGATAGTCAGCCTCCTACAGCTTGTTATAGGATATTTCTTTATAGGATAGCACTATCTAATCTTTACCATATCCACTGTGAAACCAGAATGATGGCACATTGCTAACACAGCTGAGATCAACACCATGGATGAATGCGTGCCTGTCCTAGGTCTCGTTAGTCATATGGAGAACGACTCCTCAGTTGTAGTGGGATGTCTGAATATTTTATGGATTTTCTCTGACAGCAAGCATGAGTGTTTAATAAGCAAATACTATACGTATTTTAAAGATGAGGAACCTGGATACTGACAAGGTTGATAGGAGACTGGTGACAGAAGCAGGAACTGATAGTTTGTTTCCCAAATCTTGGCTAGTGCATTAATCCTTCTAATTTCTCCCAGTTTTGAGGTGCCTCTGTTCCTTACAAAAGCTACTTCTAGCAGAATTCCTCTAGGCTCTGTCTTGTGCAACTTTTTGCAAACTGAATGGAAAAGTCTAAGCTGTGTCATCAGTTAGGATGTCAGCAAGTTAAATACCAAAAATTGATGGGCAGCATCCAGTTCTGCTTGACAGATACAAGAATAGTCTTGCAGTGCATGAGAGAAAACATGTTTAGAGAAGCAGTGACTTAGCTAAATCCGAGCAAGGCAGCAGTGTTGGTCCTTCAGGACTCATTGCCATTATCTGACTGAGGACATTCCTGCCAGCAGCATTCCCTGTGTGGTGTGATGAAGGTGCCACAAACTCCAGCTCATTCCAGACTGTGCTTCGAATACCCAGCACCATGATCTGTTTATTCATCACTGGTCTCCAGACATCCCATTTTGGTGCACTTGGGTACACAAGTGCACGAGCCCCAAACTATTTCAATTATTTAATGGCAGTAAGAAGAACTTGTTATTAATTTAGAACTGAAAGTCCCTGAGTTCAGTGTTTCCCATGCTTCTCGCTGATGCCCAGTTGAAATGTCTCTCCTCTTGTCTGTGGTGCTCTCAGTGGGATCACCATGAGCTCTCTCCTGGAAATCAGCTGGTTTATGGTAAGACATCCCTCTTCATCACAACTTCTTAGGAATTGCTTCATGTTAATGGATGTCAGGAGCAGAGAGAGACTGATATCAGGAGTTGATGCTCTGTGAGAGGCAGCTCATCTGTTCTGTTCATTCCTAGAGGGAGTGGAGCAGTGACCAACCATTAGTCAACTTCAAGTTTTTGGAGATGTAACTCCCTGAAGTGTAGGATCAACAAGGAATTTCCAGGTTACCTCCAACCTCTTTGTATCATGTACATACCTGATACAGTTCAGCCCCAAATGTTTTATTAGACTGATCTTTCAGAAAGGCATTTGATGTTTACAGGAGGTAAAGACATCACCATAACCTTTATAGTGTAGTCAATAACATCCACTTGAACAACAACAACAAAAAAAGCTAGAGAATACAGATTTTTGAATCAGCTTCTAAGCTGCTCGGTGTTATTATGCCTTCCTGTAAGATTACGCAGACTTTTAGTGTCTGGTGTTTCTCCCTGCAAAGTATAATCATGATATCTCTCAGGGTTTTTTTTGCAATCTGAGTACATTGTATTCTTCAAGGCATTTTTTTCTCCAGCATTGAGTTTTTCTTTTTGCAGCCTTTCACCCATACAGAACATGGATGCTGCTGGCAGCAGCAGTTCACTATTTATAATGTTGGTAATCCTGTCCACAATGGCAAAAATTTCCTCCATACTTGAATTTAACAATTTTTTCAAGGCAAACATTACTTCCTCATGTTGAGGTGTGGTTCTTGGAGCCCACACAGTTGCACATCCCTTTTAAGGCTCTAATTCCCTACCCTGTCAGCATATGACAGTAGTCTTTTGTAATGGCAAAGCTTTCCATCTTGGATTTATTAAAGCATGTTTTGTTTATTTATCTGTGATCCAAAATGACTGCGTGATTGTACTTTTGCTATTATTTTTTAGTCAGTTATTATTGTTTTTATGATGTTCATAGTAATTTTTGCAAAGATTTTTTATTTATGTTCACATTGTTGGTGAAGATGATGACAAATACCCAGTAGAAACATCTTTACTGGGAGAGTTTTTCCTTGAAAAATGTGTCCTAAGATAACCGATTATAATCCTTTTAATATGTGTTTGTTTTTGTCAGCCTCATGTAGCACTAACTTCTTAAACCAGAATGTCAGTAGTGCAAACTCAGACATCCTGCAAAGCTCTAATTTGTTGCATCTTTATGGTTGCCTTAGATGAATATGTTAGATATTTACGAATCCTGCTGATGAATGTAGTATAAGAATTAAGATTATTACTTTCTGATGAAAATAATTTGCTATTTGGTAGAAATAATCAACAGTGTGTAAGTACACAGTGTCTGGATTTCATTCATTGTTCATTCTTATTGGCCAGATCAAGTTTAGAAATAAATTTTCGTACCAGATCTGCCCAATGACCCAAGAATTTCAACAACTGTACTTTATTAATTAATTGAGACCATAATCTAGTACTAGGAAAAAGATGTTAAAAAAAGAATTTAATAAAACCCCCATAAAGTAGCCTTCCAGTAGAGAAAATGGACTTGGAATCTCTTTATTGGTATTTGGCTCACTCTTTCAAATCCGAATGTGCATGCAGAACTGCACACAATTAGAATTATTTTTTCTAATGCATCTGTGTGGGTGTGCTTGGTTTCTATAGAGAGATGTTGCATTGCCCACTGTAACCATGTAGTGAGTCAAATATAGAGTACAACTTGTTTGGGTCAGAAAGAAGTAGATTTATACTGTGATATTCTTACATTTCTGATGGAGTAAGCTGCTCAAAAATCTATTTTGGAATTATGTTGATTATTTAAGTTCTTTGGATGTCCTTGTGAGAGCAATAGACTGTTCCTTCCAGCTGAAATTATTTAGCTGTTTTTTTCCTCAGTTAATGTAGGGAGAGAAAATCAATATAAAAGATAATATTTTAGCATTAGTTGATCCTAGGGTCTTATTTTATTCCAGCATAGCAGGCCAAGTAGCAAATGCTCTTAGCAATTGTTTCTGTTAGTGGAATTTTGAAAGCACTAAGAGAAATCTTGATCCATGGAGACAGTACAGTAATTCACATTGACATATTTTCCCCATTTGCCACAGGGCAAGTGGAACTATTAATGCTCCTGTGCAAAACCTCTTTTCTCCTTTCCTCTTTTTTTCTAAGAGCAGAACAGAAACAGTGTGATCCTAACAGTGGATTATATGTAAAAATTTAGACTACCCTGCAGCCATCAGAGGGAAAACGATTTAGAAAAATTGCTATCACTGTATCTTTTTTTTCTAAAAAGAAACCCCTGTTCCACGAGTATATATATGTATTTACATGGTGGATTTCTGTAGTGTTTTGAAGGTTTGATGGTTGTTCTAAGCAAGAAGGCATCTCTGGGGTCAGGGAGCAGGTAGCAGTGATTGTAAAACAAACTGTTTGAATACTGCATGTCCACATGAACTGACTCTAACAATAAAATATTCTCTGAATCCATTCTGTGCTCCACAATGTACAGTCAGCGCCCAATGGAGACAGCCGTTCCAATCATGTATACACAAGGAATATTTGTTATCCATTGTAGTATTTTGCCTGCAGCTTTGAGAGACCCAATTTTATCTTCCCTTAAGCAGCCAAAATGATGTCAGCATCAGCGTGGTACTTTTTTTTCTTTGAATGTTTCAAGAACCAAGAAATTGAGCTGTTTGTTGATAAATGAAGGTTTATGTAAAATACATATGAATTTAAGCAATTTAACTCAGTGCAGTAAAATGGCTTTTGAAATGAGATTTAAATGTGAGTTCTTGAAAATCTGGTTGGTTAGATGTGCAGAAAATAACAGACAGTTGACTGCTAATAATGCCATAAACAATAATTAGGCTGTGAGGAGCAGTTAATGATAGATGAACAAGTATATATTATATATCTTCTCAATGTGCATCATCTTGGCCTTATGTTACCGAACTGTGCCTGTGCTATTAAAGTTAACTAGAAAAAATTTGTAGATAAATTAGCAAACAATTTCTTTGGCGTCCTTTCCCTTCCATCATTTCCCTTCCCTCCCTCCCACCCTCCCTTTTTTTTTAAGAGAGCCAAGAGACTAAGCTTAGGTCACAGATGAGATGAGTTTGATGACCTCAGCCTATGGCCTCTCAGACATCTGTCTACATCTAGAAACATCCATAGATTTTAGTACCATTGGAAATCTCATGTCAGGAAAGATTCAGGAATAGACTGGGCGCACTTAATTCTGCTTGTGACTGTGAAACCTCAAGAAACAAACAAATCATCCCTTTCAGTACTTGGTATTTGGTAAAAGTTACAGTTATAATGCATAAAAGGAAAAACATTCAAAATACTCATTGAACCAAAGTAGGGTTGTTTTTTTTTCTCCTCAGACTATTTATTATCTCCATGAATTATTGTTCATTCCTCTCTTGTGATAGTTCTTTCTGATGTGTGCTTCTCTGTAATGTTAATCATAGAGGTGCAGCCTCTGGGAAAGACACAAACTTTAACCTTTCTGGGTCATGGGTCTTGGAAGCCACTTCAGTCAGAGATCAGCACAGTACAGCGATATACAGCGTGTTCCCATTTGTTTTCAGGTCTTTCAGGAAAAGCGAATTAATTATTTATACCTTATCTATATACATTTACTTATTATTACAGCTCAGTTGTCTTTAGCCTCCAGTAGTTAATTTAAAGTACATTTTTCCTAAGGTAACTTCATCATCTGTGATACAACTTGCACTGTTCATAAGGCGTATCAAATCATTTTAATTAAGAACCCAATCTGTTTGCATGGAAATATTTCCCTTTTTGTCTATGTCTGCTGAACTTTCTTCTTTCCATGGTGATGTACAAGCCTGTACTGTGATCATTCTTCCAGATACATAAAATAATACGAATTAATAAAAGAGTATTCTGATATCACTGACTCTTCAGCTATTCATCTAATCATATAGGACCCAAAGAAACCGTAAGAATTTGAAGGAAAAAAATAGGCTTTTTTATACCTTAAGATTTTCCTTGGAATTACATGATGAAAGCTTAAAAATTGTTGATTGCATCAGCTTTGCAGATTTTTAATGTTTATTGGGTTACTTGTGATCTTGTAGTTCAGATGGAACATCAGTGTAGTGAAAAATAATAGTTCATTACATAAAAGCAGTATATGATACCCTGCTTCATTAAAAAGACAGCATATGTTAAGAAACCAAGTAATTGTCTTGATGAAATAAATGAAAAAAAAAATGAAAAAAGCAAGGTATGCAACATGGTGTGCATTAATTGAAACTGCTTTCAAAAGGTACATAATGTTCCAAGTCCTCTTCTACTCAATACTCTGTTCTAGGAAATTTACCTTTCAAAACTGTCACAGAATTTATTTTAATGCCTTTTGTTTTGCTCTGCAAGCCACTTTATATCATTTCCCAGCAATCCTGGCTCACTGGGGAGGTTGCAGGAGACTGGAGGTTTGCAAATATGACACCCATCTACCAGAAGGGCCAGAAGGAGGATCTGGGAACTACAGGCCTGTCAGTCTGGGCTTTATGAAAGGCAGGTCCTGCTTGACCAACCGATGTCCTTCCATGACAGGGTGACTCACTCGGGGGATGAGGGAAGGACCTGGACAAGTGACATGACAAGAAGGAAGTGGCCTCAGGTTGTGCCAGGGAAGTTTAGATTGGATATTAGGAAAAAATTCTTCAGGGAATGGGTGATCAAACATTGGAACAGGCTGCCCAGGGCAGTGGTTGAGTCACTGTCCTTGGAGGTATTTAAAAGACGTGTAGATGTGGCACCTGGGGACATGGTTCAGTGTTGGCCTTGGCAGAGCTGGGTTAATGGCTGCAGTCAATGATCTCAAACGGTTCTGTTTACAGCTCAGGATGAACTCTTTGTGGGCTTTCCACAGTGCCACCATGAATCACAGACGCTGCAGATGTGTCAGCTCAGCCACCTTGCCAATGCCTGCCTGGCACAATAAGAGCTGTCTTTAAAATTACACCAGTGATCCTGCTGTCGAGTGTAGTGGTTGTTGTGAGATGATGGAGTTCCCAGAAGACACTTGTAGGACCAGAGTTGTGCTTTGCTGTGATACAAATTGAACAAAACATCTCTGTCAGATGATGTTTTCCTGTGTAGAGGAGTTGAACCGTTAAAAAGACAGTGATTTAGCAAACATTTTCATGAGATGTGTTCTCTTTGCAGTATCTTCTTCTTGTAATATGATAAGGCCTTTGGAAAGTTTATCCATTAATCTTTAAATAATACCATCCTATCATAATGCTCAGTGCTGTCTTAGTCTGTAAGTCAGGGTATTTGGCAGTAAAGATCAGCTCAAACAGCAGTAAATCTGTTGATACTGATTATCACCTCTTTGAATCACCTTTGCTTCTATAGTGAAATTCTGTGTTACATGAATATAAGGAGTATATTGCTAGGAGAACACGCTGCTCTCTTGACATTATTCAGCTATACAAAGGGAGCTTTTTTCAATATATTTCAATATTTTTTTTCCCACATCACTGTGTAAGTCATCACGTAAATTGATGTACTTTACAGATCTGAATTGTATCTTGTGTGTCTGGCATAGGGATAAGGATTTCTTGCAGTTTACTTTTCAGCTATTCAGTTTTAAGTCTTGAGAATAGGAAGTAAAAAAAATGCACAAGAGTATTTTGGTTTAATAAAAGAAAAAAGGTGTGCTTCTCAATGACCTCCCATAAATGTTTGTTAGAAAAAGATACATGTATTAGGAGAAGGTTAAAAATATTAGTGTGTCACCAGCTATATGGAGACAGAGAACATGGAATGTGTTTCTCTGGCTAATGGAGTGTGTGTTTTACACATGAAACCTTGCTAGTTTCTTTTTACTATTCTAAAACCATCAACCATTCACTGTAATGGATTGCCTAGCCTGTATATTGTTCCATATGTTGTAAATATGGAATTGATTTTCACTGCCCATCTCTTTGCTTACTGTTTTTCTCTATTCTGATTTTCCTGTTTTCTTACAGTACAAAGATCACTAACATTGGTATTATTTTTACATATTTAATAGGATGTTTTTCTCATTTTGTTTACAAATCTCTGGATATACTACTTTTTAAATTAAATTAAATATTTTTAATATCCACGTAGAGCTTTCATGTTTTGTTGTAGTCTGTTAAATTATCTAACTGTTATGAGTAGGCAGGTTTTACAGGCAAATGTGTTCAGGTTTTTCAATGTGCCAGTGTCTTCTGTTGCTTGTTACAGCTGCTGTGCACAGTGTGGGTTACTGAAGGTGCCTGAAGTGCTTGACTGATGGGGTGCAGCTGCTGACTGGTGTTGGGGTGCAGCATTAACAGATTTTAATTGGATGGGGATGTGATCAGTCAGGGACAGCCAGGGAGGTTCTGTGTGTCTCAGGAGCTGGTGTGGTGATTCACTAGAGGTCACTTTTTGCTCACTAATGAACCACTCTCTTATCTTAGCAGTAGGTGATAGTGGAGTGCTGGTAGTGCAGTATTTCATGGTTGAACAGAGAAGTGCTCAGTTTGGAAGAGGATGAAATTCAAACCTGGTAACTTGTCATCATCCCGAGTAAATTTGACAAAGCAAGAGAGTTCATTTCAATGTCATAAATGTACCTAATCCCAGTGCATCGTTGTGCCTTGACAGCAAATGGACATTTTCCTGTAACACTGTTCTGCTTTTTTCATCCTTTAGTATCTTTGCTGGTTTTTCAGACAGGTAAGACTTGTGCTTAGTTTCAGAGCAAAGTCTCTAGCTAAATGCTTAGTGAGATGTGGCTTTGATTTCATACGTGTTTATTTTTCTTGAGGGCATCCTCAGTTTTGTAGTGTGTGTTTGAAACAAGGAAGTATGATGCTTTCTATGCCACCTAGTGAATGAATGATGTTCATAAATGCAAATATAATTGTTTGGGAACTTGAAAACTACCTCTGATACAACTTTTGCTTTTTTTCCCTGGCTACTTGTTGTGCAACTTTGACAAAAATAAGACGCCAAGCATGTTAGAACTCAAGAGGAGGTGGAGAATAGTGGAGTGCAAATGACATTGCAGCCCAGTAAGACACACCCACAGTAGCAAGTTCACTCAGGACATCCACTGGTTCTTGTTTAGGCCACCGGATGGTTCATTATGCTCCATATTACATGTGAAATTACTACCACCAAACAGGTTATTGAATCTACTACAGACTTGTGGGTTTGATCCCTTCAGTTGGCCTTAATATGTAGATCTCAATTTTGCATGCAGAATGCAGCATCATAAAGAGTATCTGGTTTTCATTATAATTTTAAAGAGACAGTCAGGTTTCATAACTATTCTGCATATGCCAGAGCCTACTTCCCTTAATCGTCTAAAAAATAGCGCTTTGCTTCATGAGGCCCAGACTGATTTAAAACTTGAGAAGTAAATTACTACTCAATAATCCAGTTCTATAAAAGTAAATGCAGAACGTTGTTATGCTGGTTCATTATGTTAAAAGCATACCACATTATAATTTTTAATGGAATGTGAGTGTAATATATTCTAAACGCCTTCTTTAACACTTTGGGAGGCAACTGGATCCGTGGTCTCTCCAACCGAGGGGCTATCCACTGCCCACAGAATTTTGTTAGTAGCTAAAAGTAAATTTTTAATAGCAGGACCCTCAGCATAGTATGTCTGTGACTTACACAGTTTGAATGAGCTCCATGATTTCAGAAAGGTGAGGAGGAGAAAACCTTCCCCGGGTCACTAACCCGTTTTTTGTCCTTTCATGTTAATTGGCTGTTCATTCCTGGGAACACAGATTGCGCCGCTTCTCCTTTACCTCATCCAATGTCAAATCCCCAAAGAAGCCCTGCCAGCGCAGAAGGGAGCAAGCCATATGGGGTAGGTTGCAGTTGTTCCTTCAGGTCTGGATTTATTCCACTGTGAACAGATGGACAATGGCTGACATCCACTAATGGTTCTCAATAGGTTTCTTCTGCTGTTCATCTCTGTCTTCTTTTTCACTTCAGCCAGAACACAGACCGTCCTGGAGATGGTCTGTTAACTCCTCCTGACTAGATGGAAAATAATATGTCTCCTTTCACGACAACCAGAAAATGCAGAGGATTTAATTCCACCCTGGTTCGTATGTTTTTAGCACTTGTGTGAAGAGGGTGAGATCACGAAGAAAATCCCTTAGTCACTTAATACAGATAACATCAGAGGAGAGAGTTTTTTTGTGTTCAGTGGTTTGAAGGGAATCTATTCTTCCGCTCATTCAGCACACTATAAGCTTTTTCACTTTGTATTTCCAGCATAGAGCTAGTAGAGCTGTTCCATTCTGAGAAAGGAGCAATGCACACATTTGGCATTTCAGAAATGACTTTGAATGTTTGACACAGCTGAACTACTTCTTCATTAAGTGGAACTTTAATCTACTACTTTGATCCTTCACCTTCTTTATAACAGTAGATGAAGGTCCTCTATTTTATTTCATGCTTGCAATGACCACCATTTCTTAAAGATGAGGTGGTTCCCTTATTCAATTATTCAATAAGTCAATTATTCTTTTTTTCCCATTTTCCCCCCAGAACCTGCTGAAAATTTTTCTCCAAAATGACTTCCACATGAACCAGAAAGCATTAACTTCTTGCAGTGGGAAGTTTCACACAGAGGAAGTTATAACTAAAAAAAAAGAAGCTGTAATTAAAATACGCGATTGCAAAATCAAAGTAGGCTGATCTCTCTGTGTTATATAAACAAATGCTTTTTAGAATCTAAGGGAAAGAATTAAGGAAATATTTAAATCCAAACAAAGTTTTCTTTCCAGATTTTAGATAAATTGAATTGACTTAGTTTGATTATACATTTAAAGGATCTATTTTGGATACAGGTTAAGTGTTGGGCCTGCTTTATCCAACCGTTCTTTTCTTCTGACATAAATCTCTCCTAGGATCTCCTAATAGCATCTACAAGATTTACTGTTGACAAAAGTTAAGATATTCCATTGAAACATAATCTTGCATTTTGATTAAAAATGCATAAAGGTTTTAAATTTATGACTTTAAAAACTGTTACAATGAATGACGTCTGTTTGATAACAAAGCAAAATCATGCATGAAAGAACCAGCACGCATGGCAGTGACAAACCAAAGAAAATCTATAAGCACACAATAGCAGTATCTTCTTGTAAGAAAATTGTCAAACCCCACTATTCACTTCAGAAAACATTCAACGTATATCTTGGCTCATTGCTTAGAGGATAAAACAGTAAAACTTCCTTTTTCAGTATCTTCAAAGTCACATCTGCTAAAGATAGTGAACCCTAATGCACTGAATTTGTGAAAGCCCAAGGTCACGCCCTTATGACTGAACATTCTGAGGGGAATAAAACTTGTACTTAAATTATACATGTGGCTGTTAACAGATACGCTTAAAACAATGTATTTGCTCTGCAGCACATGTGCTCCTCCAGCTGACTCTTACGGAGCCAAGAAACAGTTTAGGGGCTTTGAAAAATGCCATAATTCTTAGTTCAGGGCACAGAAGACACTCAGCTGTGTTACACTGCTGTTAAAAAAAAAGGTTGCCGTTAACAGCAGTGCCCAAATGTGATAAGAAGATAGGGATTGTTAGGCTTTGTGGAGGATGTACTTGTATTGTAGCTGTGCAAGCCGTAGTGTAAAACTCAATTGCTCTTGAGTTATTTCACGTTCTTTTTCATCCTGAGAGTCTGCATAGTTTATTCTGTGGAGCAGGTGCCTTGTGGCAGCTGTCGAAGAGCAGGGTGGAGAGACCTTTTGGCTGGGGAGATGGGGTCAGATAACAACCTCTGTCCTTCAGCAGGTGCAACTCAGCTTGCTGCTGCTGGAGGAACACTGTTGGTCCAGTCAGCATCAGCTGAGGATCCAGCCCACCATGTTTTCCTAGGAAGCGTGAATTTGTGATGAGTGTGCCAGGAGAGAATTGAGCCCAGCGTTACCTACAGTGTGTGTATTTGTTAGATCTCTGTACAATCAGAAAGGAAAAAGAGCAAGCATATGAATCCCTTCACGAAGTAGCGTAGAGAATACCAAACTGCAGTATTAATAACCTCCTGTTATTGAATCCTCCATCTGTTCATCATGCCAACTTATCCTCACTTAGAGCACTCCCCTTGTCATAATATTTTGCGCCACACTCTCCTCCCTCCCCGAAGCAGCAGTTCCAGTTTAGATCTAAACATTTGCCCAGTCATGTAACCCCACCGAGGACATGGTCTCAGTGCCTGTATCTGTTTATGTTTCCCTATTAAAAAATGCAACTGAATTCTTAATTTCACTTCTGATTTTTTCCTTTTCTACTAGTATTTTTTTTTCTGGCGATTCTTTCATATCCATATTGGTATTCACAGATTCTTCTCTTGTGGTTTAAGCGTGTTTGACCCCCTAATGCTCATTCCTGATACTTTGCCACATGGCAACTGAAGCAGTGAGGGAGAAAAAAAATAATTATTTTCTCCTCAGAGCTTTGATATGTATGTGTTTTCATATTTGTTACCATCTATAAATGGCAGTAAAGTGGTTAGCCACTTTAAAGTGATTAAACCCAAATTTATTTATACAAACCCCACATGAGGCGCTTGGCTATATGCTGCCCTAGTGATGCAGAGCGAGAATTTAGGGAAACTGTTCTTTGAGGGATGTCTGAGGCGTCTGTGCTGAGCCACAGAAGGTTTTCCCAGGAATACAGGAGGAAAATGAAGATAAGTTAGAGGCTGCATAAACTTGCCCTGGCAGTTACCTCCCAATCCTGGTGGATAATCCCGTGAAAGGGACACACTACTTGGGAAATGATAGGGGAAAACAAGTTATTAGGGAGCTGGAGCCAAGCTGCTGAAGGCTGCCTGTATGTTAAAATCCTTGTGTCCTGAACGGATTCCTGAAATCCACACAACTCGGAAGCTGAAACCACCCTTTATAACCTCTGGGTTCAAATATTCCGCTCATAGACAAACCAACTCCCAAGAAAGCCCGAGGGAAAATCTACAGCCCTGTCCGATCTCCCAGTGAATTGCTCTTGTTTGCTACCCAGGAGTCCCTGTCTTTATCAGAGGGGGTTCGGGTCCCTGAGGGACTGCTGGGACCGCTTCCTGACAGGAAACGATCGTTTTATTTCTGGAAAAACCTACAGCAGGGATGTTCATTGCCGGGCTGGGCTGTGGGTGGGGACGGACGAGCGAACGGCCGCGACTCCGCTTCTCGCTCGCGGCTGGGAAGGAGGGAGGGGCGGCTGTGGCAGTAGAGTGAAAGTTTCTCGGGGGGGGGTGCGGGGGGGGGGGGGGGGCTGGAGCGGAGCTCCGGGCGTTGCGTTGAGGAGAAAAGAGCCGCGGGGCAGGAGGCGGCGGGAGGGAAAGGCGGCGGGGCTATGGCGGCCGCCGCTCCCTCACCGCGCCCGGGCGGGGCTGCCGTCAACCGACCCAGCGGCCGCGGGGGCGCCGCCACCACTTTGGTTTGCGTCGGCCGCCGCCGCCGCCGTTCGGGCGGGGAGGCGCATGGCGGGCGCGGGGTGGCCCCGAGGGACCGCGGCCACGTGGGCGCGATGGGAGCGTGTCCGTGGGGGACAGACCGGCCCTTGGTCACTGAATTTGGGCAATTCGCTGCTCTCTCTCTGAGAGCTGCTCCCGCTCGCGGCGGCGCCGGCCGCGGGGTCAGCTCTGGGGCTCTTCAGGGCGGATCAGGGAAGTTGCAGGAGGCACTGACCCTCACCGGGAGCAAAATTAGAGATGTATGGCTTTATTTGTTTTCATTCCTGTTAGTTCATGAGGGAAAAGCCTTAGCCGAGTCACAAATACAGCGAAACACCAGAAGTGCTAATGGTTTGGGATGCCAGGAACGGGCAGAAAGTGATGGGCAGGAAGTTCCACCTGAACATGAGGAGGAACTTCTTTCCTGTGCAGTGACTGCACATGGAATAGGTTGTTCAGAGAGGGTGTGGAGTCTCCTTTCCTGGAGATATTCCAGACCCGTCTGGATGCAATCCTGAGCCATGCGCTCTGGGATAACCCAGGGAGGTTGGACCCGATGACCCGCTGTAGTCCCTTCCAACCTGACCCATACCGTGATTTTGTGAACGGAGCCGGTGTTAACTTTGCCGAAGTTTAAACAAAACAAAATAAAACGAAACAAAGCAGTGGCGACATCGCGTCTCGGGGCAGGTCCCGGTTTCGCTGCGCGCGGCCGAACCAGGCTCGCCCGCCCCGCTCTCTCGTTCGTCTCGGCGCCCGCCGAGAACCAGGAGATCGAGCCTGGGGGGCGCGGCGGCGGCGGCGGCGGCAGCGGCCGCTCCCCCCCACTCCCCCCTCCGCCCCACCCCGCCCCTCCCTCCGCGGGGGCGGGCGGGCGCGCGTGCGCGCGACGGTGGCGGCGGGGGCGCGCCCGGCGGCGGGGGCGCGCACCGAGGCGCCGCTCAGTTCGGGGGCGCCCACGGAGCGGCCGCCATATGCCGCGGCTGCCGCGGCGGCTCCGAGCGGCGCTGCCCCCCGGCTTCCTCCTCGTCCTCCTCGTCCTCCTCCTCCCCCTCCTCCCCGCGGCGGGCGCGGACGGAGCGCGGCGCCTCCATGGGCAGTTCGCACCTCCTGAACAAGGGCTTGCCTCTAGGTAACCATCCGGCCTGCTCGCCGCGGTGCGGGGCGGGCGGGGAGCGGGGCGGAGATGGGGACACACACGAGCGGCCGCCGCCGCCGCCGCGCTTTGTGTGCCCGTCACCGCCGCTCCGGGCCCCGCCGCGGGCAGCGGGACTGCCCTGGCGGCCGCAGCGCCGGCGCAACTTTGCCCGGTGGCTGCTTTTTGAGGTTGGGTGAAAACATAAAGGGAAATAAAAACGACAGGCGGAGGGGCGGGAGTGCGAGTCGTCCCGAAGTACCAAACTCAAAGGGCGCTAAAGCTGCGCCCGGGAGGGGTTTGGGGTGCTGGGTTCCCCAGGAGGGGTTTAGGGTGTTGGGTGCTCCAGGAGGATTTGGGGTGTTCGGTCCCCCCCTCTCGCTCGTGGGGTGAGCGATGCCGGCTCCGAGCTGCGGGAAAGCTGGGCCGGTGTTTGGATAAACAGGAAGTTTAAAAGCGGCGTTTTATTGCTGTAAAAAAGTGCTTAAGGCCTGGCTGGTGGGATGGTTTTGGCAGAGCTGCAGACGGGTTGTCTATCAGAGGTAAGGCTCTTCACCTTAAATCTCAATGTCTCTCTTTATTTTCCCTTCTTTTTAATTTTTTTTCAAAGCATGCATTTATGCTGTTGTTTTTTAAGGTAACATGAATAATATGTACGGGGTGATGCTACAGATCTGCCTCCAGAATTGCTTGGCATAAATTGTCATGTTAATCTGAAGGTGATTTTTTTCCTGCCCCCAGACATAAGGAGACAGAATGTCGATTCTGTTTATAAACATTATCATTTTGTAAGCAAATGATACCAAAAGAAGGCTACAAAGCATAGAAAAAACCCGTTTACAATGTAGATATGAGTCAGTCTGCTATGCTGCTTTGTTTTCCTCTAAAAAATTAAATTCAAAAGTCAGGATTTAAGTCGTAGAGCTGAGCTGGACAGAATAATGGTAGAAAACATTGTTAGCAGTGCTGATTTTTAAAATTTCACCTGTTGTAACTTAAATTGAACAATTTCACAGTGTGTTATATTTTAGTAAGTGTTGTTCGTATCAGGAAGAATGTTTGCTTTTAGGCCACGATGGAGCAGCTAAGGATAATCATCCCTTTAGCCTCATTGAAAATAATGAGGCCTAATAAACTGAAGTGTGTACTTTCTTTTCCAGTGAATTAAAATTAACTGTCATATTTGCGATGTGTGTACGTGTTTTGAGTGCATTGCACTGATTCCTCCTCCGGGGTCTTAAAAGATGTAAATGTTCTTATTTAGTATTCGAGCCCCTTGGCAAGTAGCTTGATGCCCTTATTAAAATATTTTAAATCTCATTATTCTGTCATATTAGGAAGGGAGCAAGAAAATATTAAGAAAAATAAAAACATACTTAAGTAATTTCAGATTGAGATCCCATTAAGTAACACTTTGAAAATCTGTTTCTTTTATAAATAAGAAGGGTTAAAAAGATGAGTTTAAATTAGACTGCTAGCAGAAAGATAATTGTCCAGTGCATCTCTTTGTTCTGTGCTCTTATCTGTTTTATCTATTTTTAGCTGTGCGTTGGTGAAGCAGGCATGTAAAATTAGCAGCCCAAACTGCTAACTTCAGTGTATTTTATAATGTTGCTCTTTATTGACCCCCAAAGGCAGCAAGATTTCAATATTGGAATTCCTTAATGTTTGACAGATAGCATCCTCTTCAGTTTATTATTATGTCAGCCATCCCCAGAGTGAGGTAGTGACAAAATATTTTGCCCATTTACAATTCACTGGTGTATTTCAAACCTAAGGGAAACAAAACAACCCTCTGCCCCCAACCTGCCTCTTTTCCAGCCTGAACAAGAAATAGGTGTTTATGAGGTGGCTGCAATTCATAAACAGACGAGGGAAAGTGGGAGAGTTAAACTGTTCCCTCATTTTTGTCATTGTTAATGTAAAATAATACTTTGGACATGAATTTAGTTTCTCCGTGTCTGATGGCAGTGAGGGTGTAAATTGGTGCAGAGTCAGTGGTGTGTTCTCTGTCCTTCTATAAACACACTCCCCCACCCCTCCAAGAAACACAGATTCAGTATTGCTCCATCAGGGAATGTGTTACTTCATTACTGAATTGGCAAATAAAATAGTAATAATCCTGAGAACCGCTGTGGTCATGCTCAGTAGAAGAGTTTAGTCAATGAAACTGCTATTTTGAAATGAAACTACTCCAGTCACCTTTGTGAATTTTGCAGTTGAGTGTTGTTGTCTGTAGTTAAGGAGTAGCTGGAGCGTGCAGCTTCCGAGCACACAGTACACTGTGTAGAAAGCTCCTCATCGTAAATATTGTATATGCTGTGATACTTTGTCATCGTGTGGAGTTCTGATAGCATGATAAAACAAATTACAAGTGCCCTTACGCTTGTCAGTTTGGTTACCTCTTGACTTGTCCTTCTGCATCATAAAGATAAATAGTGTCTGCCCTTTGTTAAAAATATGTGATCCTTCAATTTATTAATCTCTCAGTCTCTGAGAGCTATTGTTTTATTTACAGTGTAAACAGAGTGGGTTGCAGCACTTAGCCAAAAGTGTGATCCGAGAGATTAGGATTGGGCTGGATACTGTGAAGTGTTATCAGACAGGTACAGTAGTGCACTTGCCAACGTTTTGAAACATAAAGTCAATCCCTTGTTATCAAGTAAGAACATCTACTGCAGATCGGTGACTAGGCTGGGTCATCCCTTTTGGGGAGAAAACTGACAGTCTCCAGAAGTTCCTTTTTTTACATGAATACTGTTAAGTATGGGAAAAAAAAAAAAGGAAAAAGCTTATTTTACCAGAAAATAGTTTGAACAGCAGTAAGTGTGTGGAAAGGCACAGATTTTAATGTCTTTTAAGCAAAGATGCTGAGAAGCAACATGATCTTTAATTTGCTTATGTGAAATACAGCACTGAGCTTGAAACCATGCTGATGTTCTGGGCTAAAAGTGCTTGTTGCCATTTTGTTTTGCCTTACATACCGTGCATTTGTAATAACTCTATTTCTTGAAGCTTATCTGGAGCACTTGGCTGCTCGTGTGTGAGAAACTGCCTTTAAGAGTAGTAGTCAGGTTTTCGCCTCCCAAGCCAGCTGGGAACACTGATGAGGTGATACTCCAGCATGTGTCAAGCTTTCAAATCCCAGAGCAGTTGGCAGTGCAGCAGCGTAGCAGCCTCCTCTGAGGCTCCCTCACCTCCTGGCCCCATAATTATTTATTTAGTGTGAGAGTAGAGATGAAGTTACACTTTTAATACATGTCCTAAAATTTAAGGTGAGGATAGAAGTTGTAGTACAGAGCCCTTTAGCCTTAGTTCCTCAGCTGCACGTGCTTTCTCACTCCCAGACAGCGGAGTAATGGATTTACAGTTTGGGAAGACAAGTTCCCAGCTGTAGTTTTGGGTCTCTTTCTCCCCTGCTGCCTCAAGAGCAAAGATGATGATTCATTTTAATCTGTGAATTGATCAGGAAAACATGCGTTGCAGATAAATCTAAAGTTAACATTTCCTGCTGAAATGTAACCCTTTGCTCCCACGCCAGTATTCCCCTGGGAGAGCTGGAGAAGTGCGGCGGTGCTTCCAGTTGTGGCGGGTGCTTTAGGATCTCTGAGCTGTGGTTACGACAGGATCTTTCCCAGTGCACAGTAATCCTCAGCCCATCTCCCCCAGTGATTAACGTGATTGGGAGTGTTTTGGGAATCTGACAGCATCCGAGTGTTGGCTGAGTGAAACTGGTGTGTGGCTTCATGTGGTGGTGCTGTGAGGAGGGGAAATGGAGTAAGTGTCCCAAAATGTTCATGATGCGAAAAAGTCGCTGAGAGTCCCCGGATTAGACTTTTTTGGCGCTTTTGGGGCCCTTTGATGTTCAGCTTTGGTTTGATGGTTGAAGTGAGTAAAAACTTCAGATTGTTTTTGAATGTGGCCAGAGACCTATCTGGTTCCTCGAGGAATAGGAGGCAGTCCCTGGGCTCCTCTAATTTGTGCTGCCTGGTAGCTGAGATATGTGGCCCATCGGGATGGGCCTCCAGCCCCACCCTCAGGCTCAGGCTCTGCCTTCGGGAGATGGCCTAGGGATGGATGCCTGCCCAAACCTGGGTCTTTACCCTTATGGGTGCTCCATCAGTAATGAAATAATAAAGAAAAAACTTCACAAGGTAAAATTAAATGCCAAATTAAAAGAAATCACTTAAAAGAAACCTCTCCTGAAAAACATCTGTGCATTAGGTGAATAGGTTAATTGTTTTTTGATATGCATAACATAAAGTGTTTATGTTTGCTATAGCAGAACAAGAGATGAATTTTTGAGGTGGATTATGAATTAGCTTGTTCTCTCTTATGGAATATTTTTGTCACTTCATTTCAAACATAGCATGTTTCCTATATTATTATTCCATTTACTAATTATCCAGTTTGTGTCTAATCAACATAATTGAAAATTGACATTGTTTGATTTGTTTTTTTTCTTTGAACTAAGTGTAGCTAATGCAATAGCATGTTTCATGCTGGTATTTATTTCAGACGACTGTTGCTCATCCTTGTGTTTTCATTTTTTTTTATACCTGCCTTTTGCAAGGGGCTTTTAGAGGAATATGCTTTCAGTATACCTGCCAGGGTAGTCAGCCAGAAGGGATTCTATGCAGAAAGCAGAAAAAGCTGGCCCTGGGGACTGGGGACAATTGTTCAGCTAATTCTGAAGTTGAGGTATTAATAGAAAGCTTTTATTTCTGTTGCATATGAAGCCTTTGTTATTTCAGTATTAAAGTACAAGGTAATGTGATTATATAATTTTGCTTTACATGAGGTATTTTAAGGCATATTTTAACAGTTCTATTTACAGGTCAGTGGATGTCCCTTGTCTGTGCCTAAACCACTTTCAGCAAGTTGTGTCACCACCGGCAAGGTTACATAAGTCTGCAGTGAAAGTTGTTCACTCTTTCTGCCTGTGCGTGTGCCAGAGCACACCACGTTACCCCTCCTCTCCTTTTGGTCTATTTAGGGGAGCTCTCATGCCAACTTAGAAAAAAGTGGAAGGAAGCAGGGAAACATTTCTTACTTGACTTGAGTCACAGTTCCAGATTCCTGTGTGCAGTCCAAACTCTGTATTGTTGGATATGCTCTAACAGTCTTCCTGAACAGCCCCAATATTTTTTGATAGATTCCGTCGTCTGCTGTTGGACACGGACACACCCTTGTGATGGTGGGAGTGAGGGTGGGAGTTGTGTCCCAGAGGGATGTGCTGAAAGCTTTAATAGCAATGAATTCTCACACCACCATGTGGAACATGACAAGAGCATAACTTTTGCTGCCTTTCAAAGCAGGCGTTGCTTTGGCACCTTCTGTGCTTGGTTCATGCATGACCTTCTGAAGCAAGAAATGTCTGTGGTTGGGGAAACCACAGTGGGCAGCCCAGTGTGCACATTTACCTGCTGTGTCTGGTTTTGTGCAGTAGGGATGTGGGCCCTCACCCATGTTGGACAGTCGGGGTGGGGTCTGCCCACAGCAGATAGTGGTTTAGGAGAGCTGAGCTCTAGGGACAGCAGAAGAGAGTGGTCCTGCTTTCAGTTTTGCAAGTCAGAGTCTCTGAAAGCCAGGCTCGGTGGTGCTGCTGCCATGTGGCAGATTGTTCTTCTCTCCCACCCTTCAAACGTGATCAATAGGAATTAGCCCGTGGCTGCCATGTGATGACAGCAGGAATGGCAAATGGGTCTCTCCAAGGCTGCATTCCAGTCAAGCTGTATTCCTCTCATATGGCAGGAGCATGCACCGTGTGCCTGGCCAAGCAGAGGAATGGCCAGTGGGCTGTCCTGCAGCATGCTTGGACAGTGCACTGGCCAGGCAGAGCTCAGAAAAGAGCCAGGAGAGAAGCAGCACTGCAGGGGATTTTCATCATCTTCTACTACACATGGATTTTTTTCACTCTGCAGAATGTCATCATAGCCCTTGGGTGAGTCAGAAGTTGGGAGAATGAGCCAGAAAGGAGCTGTACCAGGATGTGTGCTCTCCAGTTGGATTGGGCTGATGTGCAGGAGGGTTTGTAGGAAGAGAGAGCTGCCCCAGGCAGCTCTTAGTCAGACTTACAGTCAGCAAGAGGTGCTGCTGGGGGCTGACAGACGGTAATGACTGTGCCATTGGTGCAGATCTCTCTATCTTTAATTTATAATTGCAAAGTTTCCATCTGCTTCTGTGGTATTTTTACCTGAATATGGATTTTCAGAATTAACCTTCTATTTTAAGCCAAACAGTCCAAAATTGATGTTGCTTTTTGCATATTTGCAGCACTCTCAATCCCGTAAGGAAAATGTATGGCTTAGCAGAAACAGTGGTGTGGAGCACTTCATCAAAATTCCCAGATGAGTCAAATTTCATTAGATGGTTGCAGCCAGTTTGTCTCTTGCTGTGTGCATAGTTTCAGTCTTTGCAGAGTCATGCAGGACAAAAGTGTTTAGCAGAGATAACCACAAGCCAGTCTCCAAACTCTTAAACTGATACTTAAATATTTTTTCACTTTAATGTGTTGTACCAGATATGTTAAACTGTTTATTTGCAGCCGGTTAATGAGCGTTTTCACATTTGTGGTCTACCAACCATCTTAATGTGTGTCTGGTGCTTCAGTGAACAGTATTAATGCGTATCACAGCCTTTCTCATGTCGTTGATTTTCCCATTCACATAATCAGGGTTACTGAGAAGTGATCTTCAGTAATTCAGTGTTGTATGTGTGCGTTCCCATGCTGACTGGAACTAGCCAGTTAATTCCACCCTAACACATTATTTTTTGACAACAAAAGGTCATTAAGCTACTGATCAAAGCCACTCCATCATTTTAGGTTTTATTTTGCATCCCCATGAAATTCTCTCCTGCATACTGAAAGTCTGTCTGTGCTGGTTGTGCTTTTTTTCCCAGCCTGTCCTGTGCCAGGATTACTGTCTTTCATTTCTGCTACCAGCAGAAAGTCTTGTTAATTTTGGTTGGTTTGCATTAGCTTTCAGAATCCTTTAAGTTAAAAAATACTCAATATCAATTTTTAGTACCTCTCTAAACTAGTTACTTGCAGCTAAAGGATTTACTACCTTCACCCTCAATCGAGATTTGCAGTGAATACTGCAGTTGCTTTATCCCATAAATTCTGTCAAATTTTCATTCATTTTTTTCAGCTCCTGTGAGACTCTCACAGGAGAGTCACTTGAATTGTATTGAATTTGCAGAGAGTTCTCAATGTGGAATCTTCTCTTGTTACCCTAAAACTTAAGTGTCTTCCTTCATCTGCCCTTCCTGAGATCCATGGTCAGCAATTTAGTCACCACAGCACTGCTCCTTTGTGAACTTTAAACTCAGCCCCACCAGGCAGCACATTTTTATTTTTTATTTTTATGAGCAAAAGCAGCGTCTAAAATGACCTTTTATCTCTGTAGAGCTGGATGTATTTTAGCCACGCCAGTCGAGATAAAAAGAATGTCTTGCATTTTTCAAAAGCTTGTGGGAGGAGGCCCACAATAGAGGTTCCATTGTGCTCTTAGTACTGAGCGTACAGGAAATCACAAATTAGCTATGACGAGAGTATTGCAGGGGAGTTTAAAGTTTACTTAATTCCTATAGTATTGTATGGTTTTGAAAGGTTTCACAATACATTGCCTTTTGGGTCTGGTTATGTATGTTGTTTGTATTTGTCAGACTTCTGTTCAAGGCTTTTTCTCTTACCATGTCTTTGTTCAAAAGGTCTCATGTTTTGAATCCATGAATCCAGATGACTTTCCTTCTTACTGTAAATGCAGAGGTGTGCAAATACTCTTGGCATTTGTCTCATGACCACCCTGCAGCCATCTCAAATTTAAAGCCAGCATTGTGTATTCAGCAGTGAGAACTATCTCCTTAGAGAAGGAAATGAGAAAGGTTTCTAGTAGGAATTTGGAGAACAGCAAGCTGCAGACACTCCTTTTCCTTTCTTAGCAGATTTGGATCCTGCAGGATGTTGAATTATTCAGCTTCCGGTTGCTATTGATGGGAGTTGGAGTGGGCTCACAAGTTGAAAGGATTCTGGCTGCATCCTACAGACTAAACCTAAGTTACTGAAGGATAAGACTTCTACTAAAATTTTGTTCAAAGATTGGTTTGTTTCATTACTTGCAGTTGAGGAACAAGTTCTGCCACTCAGTTGAAAGACCCAGGATTATGGGAACTCTCCAAAATCATGAGTCTTATTTTCTTAGTCCTGTGAATAAAGAAAGTACAAAAGAGCGTCTTGCATGGAGCTGGTAATTGAGAACTTGGAAGAACTGTGAATACTGCAGTTTTGCATTGATTTTCATAACCTTGCTAGCATCTTCCCTCTGGACTGTTTTTTAAGTCTGTTAAATTCTGTTAGTGATTTTTCTGAGCTTTGTGGCTTTGTTTTAAAAAAGTATATATTAAAAAAAATCTGTTAACAAGTACATAAATAGAAACTATTTTCTTAGACCCACAGTCAAGGGGGGGAAAAAACCTCCCAAGTAATTGAAAATGAAGTTTGGGGTTTTTTGCTGTCCTGGGGATACTCCGTCATAGAAATGATGAATATTTCAAAGTGTGGTTTACACAATTCCAGCAGCTATTGAAGTGCCCCAAAGATTTATTGGCAGGAGGGGATTTTTCTTTTTTTTTGTGCAGCAAAAAATGATGTCCAAAATCATCTACTTCTCTCTCAGATTTTCAAAGAGAATTAGTAAAAATTGGTTTTCATTTTAGAAGACTAATTCTAAAAAGATTAAACAGTGGTTGTTTTTTTAAATAGTAAATAACCTCACCTGTTACATCTAAGATGTCTTTGATCACAGAAGTGCATAGTGAAAGAAGTAGTCCATGAATAACCCATATAACACCTGGGAAACTGCTTGCATTTACTTAAGTATGATTTTAAATCAAGTTAGTTAAGGTAGTGCAAGCCTGTTTGAACTTTTTTTAAGTAAGTAAAGTGGGACTAAGTGTACTAAGCTTATTTCACATTTGCATTAAGATATTTAGGAATCAGGAAAACCCAATTACTTTGTGCTTTGCTATGACATTGTTAGGCATGTGTGTTCTAGTTTTGAAGCACACTTGAGCATAAATAGAGCTGCCTTGTGTGGGATTTGTATCTGTCTATTAAAGGAACATCACTGAAGGACCTGTGTTAGGAATTTGATGTCCTACATGAGAACTGAATCACCTTCCTGAAGTCTTCCTTTTTTTTTAGTTTGTTTTGTTTTCCTTGGTTGTAGAAGAAGTTTCTGTTTACTAAAAGTCTTAGGTGAGTACTGAAGTCAAGTTAAATGCAGGGTACTGACTTTCAGGGCAAATTTGGTCTCATTATTACCAGGGGAATTGGAAGAGAGAGGGGAGCAGAGATGGCCATGGTAGCAGATGTCCCAAGTGGCTGTGGAATGGCCCAGATGGTCATGGTGGTTCTGTCACATTTGTGAGAAGTCTCAGAAGTGACCTGGGATAATTCACTTAATTTTTCTGTACCCAGTCCCACCCTCCAAACTGTGCATGCAAATGATAGCTTACCTGGGACAGCACTCTGGGATCTGTTGAAAATGGCACCAAATTAGAGTAGGATTCTTTAGTTAATGGTGCTCTGAGTAGGTACTTAGTCGATCTTGTTTGTGTCTTATCACATGGAAACAGTTTGGGAGGCAGTGAGCTTTCATTTGTGAACTGGCTTAAGGTTAAATGCACTTATTAAAAAGACAACCTGTGGCTTGACTGAACACAATGCCATGCAAAACATTCTGGTGTGATGGAAGGGCTTGCTTTCTCCAAGTTAAAAACATAATTTCCACCATTAAAGCTCTTCCTCTTTAAACAGCAAAACCCCCATCTGTATATTTGAATCGGGAAGTTGTATTTCACCAATTAACTTGGCAGGACATGCATGCAAATGAACCAGCAGAGTACTGGTGAGTGAGGAGGCTGCAGCTCCATGTGCTGTGCACTGGAATATGGAGATGGTGTGTCAGCATCAAGTACCCTTGCTCCTGCTGAGATGCAAAGGCTTAGAGCAGAGACATGATTGCGAGCTATTTTTACTTAACAGTTGAACTTTGGAAGAGAAGAAGTAAGGGATAATTTCTTTCAGTTTGAGTTTGCACATTGTACGACTTATTAAAAACTTCAAGATGACTGTTAAGTAAAGACAGCTACTTCAAGTGCCAGATGGAAAAGAGCAAGAAAAATGCCTTCTGTTTAAAACAGAAAGGGGATTTTTGCTCATTTTGTGTCGGGGTCTTCTCAAGTCCACAATTACTGTGCTTGGCTCTCTCCAGTTCCATTTAATATTCTTGTTGATGACCTGGGTGAGGGGATCGAGGGCACTCTCTGCAGGTCCTCAGATGACACTGAGTTGGGTGTGAGTGTTGACCTGCTGGAGAACATGAAGGCTCTGCAGAGGGATCTGGGCAGGATGGATCAGTGATTCTGAGGTTCAGCAAGGCCAAGTGCTGGGTCTTGCCCTTGGGTCACAACAAGCCCCTGCAGCTCCAGGCTGGGGGAAGAGAGGCTGGAAATTGCCTGTCAGGAAAGGACCTGAGTAGCTGAAAGGACCTGTTCAGTAGCTGAACATAAACCAGAATGTGCCCAGGTGGCCAAGAAGGCCAGTGGCATCCTGAGCTGTATCAGTAGTAGTGTGGCAAGCAGGACCCAGGCAATGATTGTCCCTCTGTATTTGGCACTGGTGAGGCTGCACCTTGAATCCTGTGTTTCTGTGGGCCTCTCACGAGAAAACAGACATTGAGGTGCTGAAGTGTGTCCACTTGTTTATCGTGGAGAAAAGGAGGTTGAGGCGAGACCTTACTTATCTTTACACTTATGTGATAAGGTTTAGACTGGATACTAGGAAAAATTTCTTCACAGAAAGGGTTGTCAAGCATTGGAACAGGCTGCCCAGGGCAGTGGTAGAGTCACTGTCCTTGGAGGTACTATAAGACCTGTAGATGTGGCACTGGGGACATGGCTTAGTGATGGCTTTGGCAATGTCAGGTTGGACTTCATGATCTTGGAGGTCTTTTCTAATTTAAATGATTCTATGATTCATTTGTGTTGCAGTTTCTGTCATGGGTCCCATGCAGATATTAGATGCAGAGCAAGATGCTTTTCTCTCTTGTTAACTGTGTGACAGAACACAGGCTTCAAACGACATCTTGGTCACGCGTACCCAGCTCAGCATCACAGCATTGGGCTGCATTCCTGAAATCGGGATGGCACTTTTAGTTCCTGGTCTCATTGTCCAGCAAGTGCTCTTATGGACATTGCAGACATTTCTGCTATTTTAGAAATGTGCCTGCTTTCAGCAAAGCTGCTGTGGTTTGAGAAATACATTACTGGCTGTTTGGTTTGGCCATGAGACCCCTTGATTCATTCTTTTGCAGAGCAGTCCATCATCTTATTATGACCATTTTATATGGATTTAATTCAAGGACTGTGTTAGTTTATACATAACTTGGAATAATTGTAAAATGTGAAAAATGCCAAGTATTTTTCAGTTGACTAAAATTTTAAAAGGGTGTTTTTTCCTGCCAGCATCTGGAAGTTAGCCAGGTGAAAGCTAACATTCCCACAATACCTTTTCTGTGGGATAATGGGCAAGTTCAGGGCAGCATTCTTTCTTTCAGTTATATAAACAGACAGTGCTGGCCAAGGCTAAGAAGTGTTGCCGAACATGAAATTGTTGCTATTTGCCCTTCCAGTTGTTGCTCTGTTGAAAATGATTTATTTTTTCTTTATTTCATTATTGTTCTTCTCTTCATATTTAAATAACATGGAGTCTTCTGCTCTGTTGCGTTTTAAGATCTTGCCCAAGGCAGTGCTGTGTGAAAAATCCATGTGCTCTGTGGATGGTTCATCCATGGTAATGAAATGATGTCACCAGTATAAAACTGACTTTCAGAAGGCTCCAAAAAATAGAAAGGTGTTTTTAGAACAGAAGAGATTCTTTGACAATAGATAAGAAGAGGTGAAGGTGTGAGAAGCTGAACTGACTTTTCATCTTACTCAGCTTTGCCACTCCTGGTCCTTCCAAATCATAGCAGGAATTAATTTTCAGGGAAGCGTGGAGCCAGGAGTGCAGGTACTGTCATCCAGCCACAGCACAGGCAGCTTTCAGTTGCTGCTGATTGATAGGGATTTATTAAAATACGTTTTTCCCTGTTGGAATGCATATCTTTGTATTCAGGAGTTTCAGAAGAGTTTGCATGCCACAGAGGTTATTGTGAAGTACATGACTTCACATACGGAGTTTTATTAGTTGGGAATAGTCAGTGTGTCTTGAGCCTATGTGTAGATTTTTTTGTATTAGGTTTTTTTTGTAGGATACTACACAGGAATTTTTTGTATATTGCCTAAAAGCAATAGTTTATACATGAAGAAAGATGCAGAAATCCTGGCCTCTCCACACAGCTGAATTGTCATTTTTCAGCTTCTACAAGAACTGCAGAAGTGCAGTCAGTTGGCTGTGGCCAACCTTAGGGAAAGGCTGGGGAAAGGCATGGAGACCTAAAAAAATTTAGGGATGCTGGATGCTTACTGTGTAGTTTTCTGGGCTGTGATGTAAGCATGGGTTTTATTTAAAAAAAAAAAGTCATCTTGATGAATTAAAAACTTTTCATCTTAGATCTTTTTTACTAGAATATATATACTTTTTGCCCTTAAATAGCAAATCTTTTCCGAGAAAAATCAATGCCTTTCTAAAAGGTCAGCAAGCAACTGTCACATCTAAAAATTCAGTTCTTTGTAAATTCTGAATAGACAGAGGAAGAAAGTCTGGAACGCTTAATCTTTCATGCTATCTGGATAAGCTGGAACATGGCTGTATAATTATTTTCTTTCATCCACTGGTGTCACTGAGGTCCCTACGCAGACTGAGGCTCATAAATGAAACTAAAGATTGTTTTCTGTGAACTTGGCATTTTTCCATGCAGTGTTTAGGCCCATTGTCATGTAACCTCTGTGTTCACATAAATATGAAGTCGGTAGGGTGGGTACAAGCACTTGTAATTTTCTATTCTCTACTCATGCAGAAGGCGATGAAACAGTAAAATTCAAATGGACTGAAATGCATTAATGGTGGGGTTTCCAACTTCCAGTTCTGTAACCATAATTTTTCATCTGTTTTAAACCTCTAATGACTTTTAATATGTTTTTAAGAGCTAAATAGGAAGAAAAGCACTGTTGCTCGATAAAACAGACATCTTAAGAAATGGAAATTTATTGTCCTGTCTTCAGTTGGTATTCATTTAGGTTTATGGACCTTTTAGTTGGGGCTATTTATTTCTCAAGATTTAAAGAACATATACTCAAACTGCTGGTTTTATTGCATGTAAATGTCAGTATCTTGGAACCAGTTATATTTAGATCTGTAGCATTTTTGACAATTCAGTATTTCTAAGCTTCCTCGCTTAAATTAAGTCTGGTTTGTCCATATAGAAATGGACATGTGTGGACTGTATGTGCCATGATTTATGAACTTTTAACTTACTTGTTTGCTGTAGTACTGTTAGTGGTAGCATGGTTTTATCAGCTGTGAAGTTGGATTTTGCTCGTGCACATGGAAAATTTTAATTACATCAGATAAATGTGTGCACATGGCCATGTGAGCTGCTTGTGTGCAGATATATATCTCCTCATTCCTATTGTGCCCGATTTTGCAATGAACGCTCAGGTAGCAACAGCCTCACTCTACAAACAACTCTGCTGACTGATTGCAGGACCCCAGAACAACTCTGTGAGTGAGGAACCTTTTGACCTTAAGGACAAAAAAATAAAATCCTAATGAAAGATGTGCTTTCATGTCCACCAACTGTGAAACCTCCATAAGAATTGTAGAAATGTTCCCTCCTTCCTAATAGAAGTGTTCTCTATCCTGTTTTTCTTGGCTAGAGTGACAGCTTTTAGAAGCATTGTAATGGTGAAGTGCCATTAGATGCACACCATTCATGTCTTAAATTGCAATTTAATTGTTGTGTTCTTTGCTGTTCTTGTAAAATAGTTGGATGTGGTCAGGATCTTGATTTCCAGCTCTTCTACTTGCTCTTTATTTTCTTGTTTTGTAGGTTATTCATTTTTTGTTGAATTATATGTCTTTCTGTGATCAGTTGGCATGGAAACATGGCTCCTTTATAGGCCAGTTGCTTTTAGCATTAATTTGTAGGTACTTGTTTTTGAATGTGAAAATGGAAACCATTTATGTTCTTCATCATTCCCCATCATTAATACTTGCATGCTTTCTGGTGCAGTATAAATTACGTTTCCTTCTATCTTACAGGGAAAAACGTACTCTTAAAGGAAGAAAAAAATAATTACTGCATCATGTGCACTGTGCACTGTATTATGAAGACAGTACTTCATATAAAAATTGTTTTTATACATATAACTTGGCAGAATCAGTGAAACAAAGACTAACACCAAAACTTAGTTTCAGCTCAGAAAGTACCTAAACATTTCTCAGTAGTGCAAAATAACACCACCCAGTTTCTGTTTTATTAATGTAATTATTGACATGGCTCTTTTTTTTTTTTTTTAATTGTTGGTATAGTGCCCTGTTTTCTTTTAGGAATTTGCTGCATTTCACTTGGATAAAGGTTAGCGATTTGCTTTGATCAGTTCTGATGAAAGTAAGGGAATAATTTCACTGATATTTTGTGATTTTAGTTAGTGGAGTTTGAAGTTCCTGAAATACCTCGATACTGGCAAAAGTCAAGTTCTGGGCTTCTTTTATAGTTACTAGAGCAGTATTCAAGGTGCTGTGATGGTGTGCTGCAGTGACTGCTGCTTAGAGAAAAACAGGTAGTACTATCACACATCTTAATGAAGAATAGTTAGACTAGTAGTGTGTGTTCACATTTATAGAGATTTGGAACTCTGTCCAAATAAATACTATTTTAGCTATCAATAACTATCTAGTTTAAGACCTCCTAAAAGTGGGTGCAGAATTTCTGCTTTCAGTGTAGTTGCTTTCAAGTTCTGTAGGATGAGATTTAATCTCATTCCTAACAGCTCCCGACCCTTGTCTGAAGAGCTTTGTACAGATTGGATATGCAGAATAAAAATAAGATTTGAATTCATGTACTTTGGCTCATATTTCTCCATCCTGTTCCAGGCTTCAGACACTTTGTTTCACTAACCATTTATTAGGGAGCGTGCAAAACAAACAAATTCAATTGGTACTGCTCATAACTCCATTTTACATGTTTAATAAACAATCAGTTCATCTGGCCTGTTTGGGCGTAGTACTGAAGTGCTTTTTCTTTATTCTTTAGGTTAAAGTACACACAGTTCAGTTTCAAATCCACAAGTCTACGCAGCATTTAATAAATTCAGTGAGAGTGCTGCAGACCTGCAGGTTAGATATATACTTTTTTCTTGCCACTTGTCCTGTGTTATGAAAGTCATGACATTACTCAGCAACCAGATTGCTCATTCCCTCTGGACAGTTTAAAAGAAATTTGCCATAAAACAAAACAAACCAATCCCTCTAGGTGCAACCCCCATATTTTTACATTCAATATTTTCTGTAAATAACTTTGGTGGGAAAGAAATACTGTGCTTCATGCCAAACCCTTCTACCAAAACTGTTCAGAGCTTTCTTATAGTTACTTGCAAGTGGTTTTCTTGGAGTTCAAGAGAGTTTAGTACAGCAAATGAGGGCTTTTTACAGCAGTGTAAGACCAGATTTTCACTAACCGTGGTGTAGCTGTGTAAAGAAGTTCGGCCTTGACACTTCCTGTGTGACAGTATCTCCTCATGCAGAATAGAACCATTCCTTCCTCCCTTCTACCCCCCACCCTCATTCTCTGAACGCGTCTGTTGAAAAATTAAATGGGTCCCACACCAGTCTTGGTATTTTGCAGAATAACTGGTGAGAGGATGCACTAAACTAATTTTTTCCCTCCCCATACTTCCCTGCAATGCCTGGTGGCACTCCAGGCTCAGGAAGGGCTGCAGAGAACCACAGTGAGCATAGAACTCCCACTATTCATTTAATCCCCATACTGCATTGTAGTGTTTGTCATGTAGATTGAGCTCTTCTTTCATATTCTCTCTGGAACTAAATTTTCAGTAACCAGCACAGCCGCTTCCTACATACTTTTATTCTTTAACCAGCTGTTGAGTGTGGTTGGTGTCCTGTCTCAAATTCATTTATCCAGAGGTGGGTATACTACTCACTGAAATTAAAGGCTTCCCTTATGGTTCGAAGCTCTCCCATATTCTGCTGTGGGTCCTTGGCAGACCTCCCAGAGAATTAAGCTACTAGTCATGTTGTCCTTTAAATATTTTTGACCTAAAAGTTTAATTACCTTTATATGAAGTATTTAACATAAGCTTTAAGGGATATGTAGCTCTTATTAAGTTGAGTATTTTATCTCAGCCCCTGAGGGTCACATTTCACAATGTATTGTGATGGGGTAGACTTTATAAGGAAATAATGCTAATTAATTATTCAAAAAAAAAAAAAAAAGAGAGCAGAGGTGGAGTTTCTTCTTAAAGCATTTACCTAACTGACCAGCACCTGCCTAATCACTGTTTGAATGTACCTTATTTTAATCTGGTTTACAGTGCAGACGTAATAAATGACTCTCATCTGGGCTACTTATGGATGTACAATTTCCATCACAATGGGTTATTTTTCAGATTTTATTTGTTATTCTCAGCACTTGTTTTTCATCTTCCTTTTGTAGCTGAGATGACAGTCCTGACTCAGAGGGACAGAAAGAATGAAAAGATTGACAAAAATATTTTCACAGCTACATGTTCTTCTGAAATCATTGTTGTGCTGTCAAAATACCTAATAAGAAAAAGGAGAGTGGCTGTAAACACAGTTATGGAGCAGAAGTAATAACTTCTGGTTTTTTACTTCTGCAGTGATACACCTTCATGAATTTTGTTTGCTTTATATGCAGAAAATAGGGAAAATTGTGTGTTATGAAGACCTGTTACTCAATCTCAAGTTCAATCTGTCTCAATCTCAAGTTCAAGGATTCAAGCTTCGTGTTCTTCTGTGATGTTCTGGAAAATAGTCATAATGGTTTCTTGGTTTCTGGGAGTTAATCTGATAGCTGTTGTATTGCACTGGGCAAGCTTTCAGCTGTTATTTTCTCCCAGTTTTTCAGAACTCACAGCCAGTAGGAAGCAGTTAAACTCGTTTGCCACTGTCTTTCCCTGTGTTGTGTCCATTTTCTGAACAACAGAATGAGTTTAAAGTTTACTTTGCGTGAACTCAGTGATGGTTTGATTATCTTTGAGTGATAAAATTCCAAGTAATGTGTTTCCTGTCTGCTTGCAGAAATGCAGTGCTCCTGCAGCCTTTCAGCATGGTGCTCTTTATCCTGCTACTGACATCCCTCCTATTTCTGGTTTCAAAAATGTAGAAAAATCATAGAGTAAGGTTTCTTATTTTAAGACTTTTTTACTACATCCAATCAAATGGAAACCAGACCAATGTAATTGCTTCTCAGACTGTTGTCAGTCTATATTTTGTTTCAGAAGGGGTCCATTTTTTGTAATTGTCTGTTGCTGCAGAAGTCCAAGGCTGTCACTGTGAGTGGGGGAGATGACATTTGTGTGACGCACAGATGTGCCATGGGCAGGTTTGTAAATGCCTCTGCCTGCACAAATTGGTGGACACACGATCTAGAGCAAGTTTGTTTTTATGTTAAGCCACACAGGCTAGAATAAAACTCTGAACTGTCATGTTAACTGTATTTACAAAGAAATGCAATAGTGAATGCATTTTCCGAAATGTAAATGGTAGATCACACCAAAAGTACACAGTCAGAGAGATAATGTGGCAAGAAATCCTTGTGAAGAATGATGGGTACCCTTTTGCCTTAAGATTCTCTAACTCTTAAAAATGGATTCAATAATTCCTTTTATAATACTTCCCCTGTAACTGA